>NW_026782034.1:642500-1064594 GCF_031769215.1 Ylistrum balloti
AGTTAATATTAAACAATGGAAGCTATACAGAAAACCTTGCACCACACATCATGTGACTCAATTTAAATACAAGTAAAAACAATGCCTTATATGGAAACTGTTCTAATTTTGTATGAAAGCATTCTGTTTTTCCTCATTCCAGAATTATATGTGACATGACATGCTGTAATAATGAAACAGATAAAACTGTGTTCATTGTGTTAATTTATTTCTAATATTGTCTCAGACGACAATTTCCTGTCTCTGTTTTTGGATCAGACAGTCATTATGTCATTTTGAATGATACAAACCTACTCCCGTCAACTCAGATGTAAATATTGTCGACGAGACATGGCTGTTCATGTTGTCATTGTCACAAAGTGTTTAAATAGCTTTCAAAATTGAAAGTTTTTTCTTCATTTTATATCTTTACTTTACATTGGATCAATATATAGTCTGACCGAATATCACAGCTGTCCTACTGAGAGCAAGCAATATCAAAATAGGACAAGGAGATAGATTGATCTTAAAAAGAAAATAAATGTCTCGATTACATTAAGTTTTCAGTCTATATTAGTCAGAAGGAACAGGTGAGCAAGTCTGAATATAAACACTATTGTCCAATAGGAATATTCCATATAAACGTAAAAGTGACATGCCATTGTGTAATATAAGTACTACAGATTTATATGGACTACAAAATACAAACATTCATTCGGACCACAGAATCTTCTTTATGCCAAAACTTGGGGTCAATACATGAGACAAAGATTACAAATTTCAAGGTCTGAAATAATTATGATCGTCTTATTTATTATTCAAGACTAAAGGAAGCCCATAATGTCCCATACCATATAGAATACCAGATGATTTCTTAATGAATAACTTGATGAAAAATATTTTAAAATTTATTTAGATTTACACAAAATTTATCTAGATTTACACAATATTTATCTAGATTTACACAATATTTATCTAGATTTACACAAAATTTATCTAGATTTACACAAAATTTATCTAGATTTACACAATATTTATCTAGATTTACACAAAATAAGAGTTCTATTGACCTAATTTCATGGAGCAGAAAAAAATAAAAAACACCAGGAATTGAAGTGACATTTACAGCAAACTTGAGTGTGTATAAAAAATTACAGGACCACCACAAAATCTATTTGCCTTTCCACATTTAGCTGATACCTGGAACATAGAAGTTTAATCAATGGAAAATTTATCATGAGAAGAAATCATATGTAACAATATCTGCTGTCAGAATTGTTATTATTAAAACATTAATAATTAATCATGTGTGTTAATATCGGTGACTAAAACACCGTCTGTAAAGTATTCATATGTACTTCACCGATTAACTATCAATAGCTGTCAGTTGATACAGGTCTATTTAGGAATCGGAACTAGATCTTATTACCCCATTACTTGGTCATCTTTATAGTGACAAAATAAAAATCTAAACAGATGCATGGAAATGAAATATTGAAGGAAGTAAATTTTGTAATTTACACAAAACTTAAAAATATTTTTTTTTTTCTTCTTTTTTCTTTTTCAAATTGTGCAGTGTCCTTAGAAAAAAAAACAAAAAAAAAAAAACAAACTGAATAATCATAACATGAAACAGCCTGACATTTTTTTTACAGAAGTCATGTTCCAGTTATTCATATTCGAACTAGATTTACACAAGAAAAGCACATTGCTGCCAAATCTTATTGTAGATAACGCCACACTGTTCTATATTCCTAGGACAGGTCAAATTCTTGTTTACAAATGAATAATGTTTATAAATAAATATTATTGTCAACAAATTCAGCTGATGAAATCAGTATGGAACGGTTTCAACTTATATCTAAAACATATCCTCAAAACAAGTCAAGATCCAAAAAAACTTGTGTTCTAAACTATTTTTCATAAAAAACATGTCAGGCTATCAAAAAAAAAAAAATCAAAATTTTATCGTGTTACACTCTGTATTCATACAACAGGTCCTAACACTACAAACAGGTCTGTAAACAAAACAACAGGCTATCAAAAAAGAAAAGGTTCTTATACTGTTTATTCTCAAAACAATTAGTAACAATTGTGTTACACTCTGTGTTCCTAAAACAGGTCCTAACACTACAAACAGGTCTGTAAACAGAATACAATTAGTAACAATCGTGTTACACTCTGTGTCCATACAACAGGTCCTAACACTATAAACAGGTCTGTAAACACTTAATAAATTAGTAACAATCGTGTTACACTCTGTGTTCCTAAAACAGGTGCTAACACTACAAACAGGTCTGTAAACACAAAACAATTAGTAACAATCGTGTTACACTCTGTGTTCCTAAAACAGGTCCTAACACTACAAACAGGTCTGTAAACAGAATACAATTAGTAACAATCGTGTTACACTCTGTGTTCCTAAAACAGGTCCTAACACTACAAACAGGTCTGTAAACAGAATACAATTAGTAACAATCGTGTTACACTCTATGTTCCTAAAACAGGTCCTAACACTACAAACAGGTCTGTAAACACAAAACAATTAGTAACAATCGTGTTACACTCTGTGTTCCTAAAACATGTCCTAACACTACAAACAGGTCTGAAAGAATGGTGTGAATCTCAAAGCACTTCTCATTTTAAAAATATGTTAGTAGAAAGACAAAATAGGATAAATTTTCTCAAAACCATAAACTAAATCTGACATGTTTAATCATATAGGGTTTTAAATTAGAACATATACAAGATAGTTTTAATACAATAGATTAAAAAAAAATACACTATGTAAAGATTAAAGAATGTAATTAAATGATATACCTGGCTAATAATAACAATTATGTGATTCATATGGAAACCTTTAAAGAAACAATGAACATATATAAGTACTTCAAAAATTGATCTTATGATATGAGCTGAAAGGCATATTAAAACAATCACAAATTGGAAAAATTTTTTTCTATTACGCACTTACTATGAACTTTATATGAACTTTTCATCCTAAGATTTTCAAAAGGAATTTAGGGTGTAATACCAAAACATAGCTGTGGCCAACTTTAATTGTCAGAATTCCAAATCTACTTGGCACCTCAACAATATTTACATTCCCATGTACTACTGACCCTAACAATACTTGTCCACCTGTATCTTGTAAATACCTGTATCTACCTGTACAGGTGGACCTTAATGTACTTATCCGTAACGAACTACATCTTGACCAGATAACTTCTCGAATCACCGCAATATTCTCATTACTATCCTGTACACTTCGTCCTTGTAATCATACTATGTTACATTAAGACTTTTATCAAGTTATGAGGACATTCTTCAGCACAATTTATAAACAAATTGAAACTGTTAAAATGCTTGATATTGACTGTCAACAACAATGAAAACAATTCTGTATGTGCCAAGAACAACATTTTCCTTAAAGAGTCCTTCTGATGTACACCTAGACAGTAAACAGACCAGTGGGCATCATAAGACATCACAGGGACAACACAACAACAAACAACGATAAACATAAGAGTGTACTATGATAACCTCATATGGAAACCATGGTAACCATTATTGAAAACACCACAGCTATCATTACAACAGATATCATGGTAACCAGCTGTGTACGATTGTATACACTAAGGTTACCACATATACCTGGAAACTAAGCATACCAGTTTTATGGTAACCAGATATGTAGGAACCATGGTAACATGAAGACATGTAGGAACCATAGTAACCTGACAAGTAGGAACCATGGCAACATGAAGACATGTAGGAACCATGGTAACACCACTCAGAAGAGATGTAAGAAAAAAGGTAATCAGGCATGTAGAAACCATACTTGTGGAGGCAACACAGTAACCGAGAATCCGAAGTAGCTTGATATCATGTGTTTGATACACATGGGAGTTATATTTTATCTTTGTTGATAAAATCTCAAGGTTTTCTGTGTTGACAACATAGAACTTTCACCTTGACTCTAAAATGATTGCTTAAGGTACTTATCACTGGACTCACAATTGAACTTTAATATAGTATTTGACCTAATAAACACACTGTATGCTTATAACAATCAATTAGTACAACCATTCCCTTTTCTTGAAAAGAGGTTGAGGTTAAGCTTATAGGGACAGGAGCAATTATGTTGAATATAGTAGAAACAGTTTCCATGCTTTCATCACTATTCTAAAGGTCATGTGTATGATTTCTTGAGGGAATGTGTAAACAATTATTCTTTCGTAAGCATTGAAGTGACTTCAGGTCAAATTCTAATCTAACTTTGTTTTGTAAACAAAATAAATGTCTAACTTTCTTTGTGTTTAACCAATGATGTTAAAATGTTTGAATTAAAAGAGATTTCACTCAAAAATGGCATTTTCTTTTATCTTTTTTTCATCCAAGAGGAATATCTAATACATTCTATCATATCTGAGATGATTTTTTAAAATTTAAGTGCCAATCAGTCCCGGAGACTCATGGGTCAATATGTGCATACCATCAAAATGTTACCCTACACTAACAAATCCTACCAACTCTGAACTATTTCCAATCCAAAATAAACAAATTATGCTCAAAAATCTAATTTTCCAATGAAAATGTGTGTAAATTAGAAATTTAATTATGGATCAAAGTAGCTCCTTTTATCTTCTAGGTAAGGGGATCAAAGGAACAGCTCTTTTTGTGGGTAGAATGGATCACAGGAACAGATCTTTTTGTGGGTAGAATGGATCACAGGAACAGCTCTTTTTGTGGGTAGAATGGATCACAGGAACAGCTCTTTTTGTGGGTAGAATGGATCACAGGAACAGCTATTCTTGTGGGTAGAATGGATCACAGGAACAGCTCTTTTTGTGGGTAGGATGGATCACAGGAACAGCTCTTTTTGTGGGTAGGATGGATCACAGGAACAGCTCTTTTTGTGGGTAGGATGGATCACAGGAACAGCTCTTTTTGTGGGTAGGATGGATCACAGGAACAGCTCTTTTTGTGGGTAGAATGGATCACAGGAACAGATCTTTTTGTGGGTAGGATGGATCACAGGAACAGCTCTTTTTGTGGGTAGGATGGATCACAGGAACAGCTCTTTTTGTGGGTAGGATGGATCACAGGAACAGCTCTTTTTGTGGGTAGGATGGATCACAGGAACAGCTCTTTTTGTGGGTAGGATGGATCACAGGAACAGCTCTTTTTGTGGGTAGGATGGATCACAGGAACAGCTCTTTTTGTGGGTAGGATGGATCACAGGAACAGCTCTTTTTGTGGGTAGGATGGATCACAGGAACAGCTCTTTTTGTGGGTAGAATGGATCACAGGAACAGCTCTTTTTGTGGGTAGGATGGATCACAGGAACAGATCTTTTTATGGGTAGGATGGATCACAGGAACAGTTTTATGTTGTGGGTATTTGCATTCAGAACAGTCATGGTCATTTTATGACAGAATACAAGATCTTAAGTTTGTTCGGGTTCTGACACAATTTTACAAGAGAACTTGGGATGTTTTCTCTTGTTTGGAGGCCTGTCATCCAATCAGCATTCAAGATGGTATCATGAGAAATGATGGTGGTATTCTAATTTTATTTCTGGAGTAAAGTTCCCATATCAACTGGGGTCACAAAGGGACGAAACACAAATCTAGAATGAATTGTTACAGATTTTTAAAAAGATTCACATGTCAACATATCTAACATATTTATGTATACATAAGTCAGACTGATCTAAATGTCGGGTCATTATAATCATGTGCTGTGTTACTAAATATAGAAAAGTGTTGAGAATGTTTATGGAAAATTCAGAGCAGTAAAGTTATTCTATCTGTCATGTATGTCTGGTCTTTTGTTTTACAATGTCTACTCCCACATATCACAGAGGGAGACTTCTATGTCCTCTTATCTTCTCATCAAGGACATTCCTGTCATCTGAGAAATTTCCTACCTGTCATCTGAGAAATTTCCTACCAACATATAGCTAGATAAAAAAAACCCCTGTAATTAATGCTTGAACTGTTGAAAGTTGAAATACAACTTCAGTCATAATAGAAAAAAAATTATAAAAATTGTCATTTTTGAGGGTATCCATTTCTCACATTTTGCAAGGATGGAAAGAAATTGTAGAAAAAAAGATAACCTTAAAAAAATATAATGAAAAGAAAACCATAATTCATTTCATGACTTCTATAAAAAAATTACCTTTACCCCTCTTTTGGTGTAATCGTTTAGGAAAACTACAAAAATCTGACATTTCAAATATGTCATTGAAGTAACACGACACCAGGTATGTAAGCCAACAAAGTTAGTGTGAAATAATTATCAACTTACATCAGAGTAAAACAGGATTATCTTCACTGAAAAACATTCTCAAGTTGTAAACAATCACCAAACACTGTGTTTGGAAACTAAAAAGTCTTTACCCTCAAGTTGAGATCCTACTATCTTGTCCCGAAAAAAACGGAATGCTGATTAAAGTTCAAGCTGTATGTTCAAAGAATTATTTGTACAATTTGTTTATTTTATTTTATCTAGCTGCTTTGAATTTCCACACAATACCATAATGCACTTGCTAATTGAAACAGGAATGCTAAAAGTACATGTACTAACATCCCTCTGGCTGGCTTATCTGACGCTGATAAAGGTATCAAGTGGTATATGATGCAATATCTGTATATCAGTAGTGTTAACATCAACTTTCCATTAATACTACAGTGTAACTTTGTCTTAAAATATGTAGGATATATCTTAAATTATGCATACTGTAAAAGTGCTTCGCACCTATACATCGTCTTTTTGACCTAGACGTACAAGTATCCTGAATGGCGAGCCCCAGGGCTGGTGTGGAATTATCACTGTTGATCCTTTATTAGGGTGTAAATATTTTATCTATTGTTATGTTACGTCTGCTGATGTAGTACATGAGTTTCTGTGTCTGCTATATTCTCCATTAAGAGAAAGCATACTGTTTCTGTTGGAAAATATTTCAGCAAGGAAAAGAAGAATAAATATATGATACAAACTTAATTTCTAAGAAGACCGCTATTGTACTTCAGAAAATATAATGACAAAACTTGTTTATGGAAAAGACTGACAAACTGATGACAGTACCAACTAATAGACCAAGGATGAAGAAAGAGTGGAAAAGCCAATGCCATATATTAATATATAACGACCAAATTTTACATAAAACCAGGCAATAAATATTTCATAATTGTTATAATTTGAATTAATACAGATATATAACGACCAGATTTTACATAAAACCAGGCAACAAATATTTCATAATTGT
This sequence comes from Ylistrum balloti, assembly GCF_031769215.1. Classification (NCBI taxonomy): domain Eukaryota; kingdom Metazoa; phylum Mollusca; class Bivalvia; order Pectinida; family Pectinidae; genus Ylistrum; species Ylistrum balloti. The sequence continues at coordinate 649,756 of NW_026782034.1, forward strand.
TATAATTTGTATAGTATAGATATGTAACGTCCAGATTTGATATAAAACCGGGCAATTAATATTTCATAATTGTTATAATTTGTATAGTATAGATATGTAACGTCCAGATTTGATATAAAACCGGGCAATTAATATTTCATAATTGTTATAATTTGAATTAATATAGATATATAACGACCAGAATTTATATAATATGCCTAGCTAATTAGGTGATGATAAGGCCTAGTTTGCCAACATAAGTCAGTACAAAAGGACAGGTAATTAGTATACAACCTGTGGCACCATAATTTTATGAATCATATAACAATAGACATCTGGATCTTCTACCTTTGTCTTTATTTACATAATATGTAACACTGAATCACATTAACATACACAAGATAACACCTGGCTTAAGGCAACAGCATTTGTTCTCTGTGACACATTACAATTCCATGTAGATAAATGACAGCCTAATTTCTTTCTTACAATGACTTCATTAACAAGTTTGATAAATAGACATGATGATCACTACAGACCAGAAAGCTCTACACTGGGGCTCTTGTCTGCCTTGGAAAGACAGGTCACCAAACAGGGGTCCTTGTCTGCCTTGGAAAGACAGGTCACCAAACTGGGGCCCTTGTCTTCCTACGAAAGATAGGTCACCAAACTGCGGCCCTTGTCTGCCTTGGAAAGATAGGCCACCAAACTGGGGCCCTTGTCTGCCTTGGAAAGATAGGTCACCAAACTGGGGCCCTTGTCTGCCTTGGAAAGATAGGTCACCAAACTGGGGTCCTTGTCTGCCTTGGAAAGACAGGCCACCAAACTGCAGCCCTTGTCTGCCTTGGAAAGACAGGTCACCAAACTGGGGTCCTTGTCTGCCTTGAAAAGACAGGCACCCAAACTGGGGCCCTTGTCTACATTTGAAAGAAATGCCACCAAACTGGGGTCATTGTCTTCCTTGGAAAGACAGGTCACCAAACTAGGGCCCTTGTCTGCCTTGGAAAGACAGGCAACCAAACTGGGGCCCTAGTCTACATTTGAAAGACAGGCACCCAAACTGGGGCCCTAGTCTACATTTGAAATACAGGCTACCAAACTGGGGCCCTTGTCTGCCTTGAAAAGACAAGTCACCAAACTGGGGCCCTTGTCTGCCTTGAAAAGACAAGTCACCAAACTGGGGCCCTTGTCTGCCTTAGGTCACAAAACTGGGGCCCTTGTCTGCCTTAGGCCTCAAAACTGGGGCCCTTGTCTGCCTTGAAAAGACAGGCCATGGTATGTGTCATACTGTCATATAATATAACTTCATTAAAAAATTAGTTACGTGCTCATTTAGAATTTGCCATGTCTATATTATAAGTACAGACAATATTTTTCTTTCCTGTTACTGAGTAAATTAAATCTAAAAGAAGAGGCACAGAGGGCCTTTAAAAGCTGACAGGATCATGATAACAAATTATGAAAAATAAGATAAGCATGTGTGAAACCCAGAATTTTATTTTACTGTCAATTTTTCCTCTTCCTTTACCAAAGCAGCATCAAGACCTAATTAAAGGACCCAATTTACTTGTCATCAGTCGAACCATCAGAATATGACCCTGACTGAGGCAGGATCAATAAAAATCAATTCAGAACAAAAATATATAATGACCAATTTTTCATGTTAGATCATAGTAAACAAGGTTTTTCTTTTTAATTAATTGTGGGAATACTTGGTACATGGGAAAATGTCTGAATAAGCAGGGTATCATCATATCCTATGTCATAATAAGTGAGTTTCACAGCAACACTCATTTCACACATAAAATGTATTTTGTATTAATCGAGGAAAGAAAATTGGTCCTCTTTTCACCCTAAAGAATCACTAGCCCTATCAGACATACCTGGTTGCCAAGTTATACAAAAAGGACATATCTTGTTTGTTGGGTCTGATTTATCACAATACATAAAAACATGCTGTATAGCAGCATGTGTTCAGAGAAAAAGGGAGGTGATAATTAACTAGCAATAAAGAGAAGAATTTTACATCAGCTACATAATAAAAACACTGAAAAAACAGGATTCAAAAGTTCAACAGAATTTTATGCTGAACTTTTGGGCTTTATTGAAGCCTTAACACCATGTTTTGTACATATGTCCCAAGCCTACTGATCTACATGTGTTAATAGTGTAGAAACATCTTGGCCTCCTGGGCCCATCATTGTATGATCTTTATTAGTGTTTTGGATATTCTTCTTTCTTTTATCTTCTTTTATTTAATGTTGATGATTACATGCTGTATAAACAAGTGAATATATCCTATGTTAACATCAATAAACATGGTCGTAGAAAAATTAACAATAGATCAGTAGGTCAAAACCAAGAACGGCTATCTCCTGGCTGTTTGGTTTGGTTACTTTCTGTCTGGTTTGGCTACGTTCTGGCTGTTTGGTTTGGTTACTTTCTGGCTGTTTGGTTTTTGGTTACTTTCTGGCTGTTTGGTTTTGACTACTTTCTGGCTGTCTGGTTTGGTTACTTTCTGGTTGTTTGGTTTTTGGTTACTTTCTGGCTGTTTGGTTTTTGGTTACTTTCTGGCTGTTTGGTGTTTGGTTACTTTCTGGCTGTTTGGTTTGGTTACTTTCTGGCTGTTTGGTTTTGGCTACTTTCTGGCTGTTTGGTTTTGGCTACTTTCTGGCTGTTTGGTTTTTGGTTACTTTCTGGCTGTTTGGTTTGGTTACTTTCTGGCTGTCTGGTTTTGGCTACTTTCTGGCTGTCTGGTTTGGTTACTTTCTGGCTGTTTGGTTTTGGCTACTTTCTGGCTGTTTGGTGTTTGGTTACTTTCTGGCTGTTTGGTGTTTGGTTACTTTCTGGCTGTTTCGTTTGGTTACTTTCTGACTGTCTGGTTTGGCTACTTTCTGGCTGTTTGGTTTTGGCTACTTTCTGGCTGTTTGGTTTTTGGTTACTTTCTGGTTGTTTGGTTTTTGGTTACTTTCTGGCTGTCTGGTTTTGACTACTTTCTGGCTGTCTGGTTTTGACTACTTTCTGGCTGTTTGGTTTTGGTTACTTTCTGGCTGTCTGGTTTGGCTACTTTCTGGCTGTCTGGTTTTGACTACTTTCTGGCTGTCTGGTTTTAGCTACTTTCTGGCTATTTGGTTTTGACTACTTTCTGGCTGTTTGGTTTTGTTTACTTTCTGGCTGTTTGGTTTGGTTACTTTCTGTCTATTTGGTTTTGACTACTTTCTGGCTGTTTGGTTTGGTTACTTTCTGGCTGTTTGGTTTGGCTACTTTCTGGCTGTCTGGTTTTGACTTCTTTCTGGCTGTCTGGTTTTAGCTACTCTCTGGCTATTTGGTTTTGACTACTTTCTGGCTGTCTGGTTTTGACTACTTTATTGCTGTTTGGTTTTGGTTACTTTCTGGCTGTCTGGTTTGGCTACTTTCTGGCTGTTTGGTTTTGACTACTTTCTGGCTGTTTGGTTTTGGTTACTTTCTGGCTGTTTCCTTTGGTTACTTTCTGGCTGTCTGGTTTGGCTACTTTCTGACTGTCTGGTTTTGACTACTTTCTGGCTGTCTGGTTTTAGCTACTTTCTGGCTATTTGGTTTTGACTACTTTCTGACTGTCTGGTTTTGACTACTTTCTGGCTGTCTGGTTTTGACTACTTTCTTGCTGTTTGGTTTTGGTTACTTTCTGGCTGTCTGGTTTGGCTACTTTCTGGCTGTCTGGTTTTGACTTCTTTCTGGCTGTCTGGTTTTGACTACTTTCTGGCTGTTTGGTTTGGTTACTTTCTGGCTGTTTGGTTTTGGTTACTTTCTGGCTGTCTGGTTTTGACTACTTTCTGGCTGTCTGGTTTTGACTACTTTCTGGCTGTCTGGTTTTAGCTACTTTCTGGCTATTTGGTTTTGACTACTTTCTGGCTGTTTGGTTTTGGTTACTTTCTGGCTGTCTGGTTTTGGCGACTTTCTGGCTGTCTGGTTTTGGCAACTTTCTGGCTGTTTGGTTTTAGCTACGTTCTGGCTGTTAGGTTTTAGCAAAAATGCAATAATCACAACAAGGAACCAACAGGAAAATACATGAAATTTGGAAAGATTAATCAGAACATCTCAAGAAAGAGTGATATCAAATTGTAACTATCATCACCTAAAATCGAAATGGCTGCCTGTCTTTTTTTTCTTATTTGTCCAGAATCTCACAATGCACAACAAGGGACCGAAGGGAGAAACCTACATATCAAATTTTAGTATGATCTATCAAGCAGTTACCAAGAAATAGCAATAGCAATCTGTAGCTGTCAAAATTCAAGATGGTTGCCAGTTGAATTTTTGTTTAATCTGATCAGTCCAATTTCATTTAGGCAATTCAAAAAAAGGGACAAAGGGGAATTTGATAATAAATTTGAGACAAAGTGATCCAGTATTTGTCAAAAAATAGCGGTAACAAACTGTCAAAATTCAAGATGGCCACCTGTTGGCCATTTTGTTGTTCCAATCTGTCCTAAAAGAAGAAATCACAAAATTTATTGAATCATGTAGCAAGTACATCTCCTTCATATTGATTTTTGTTCTTCTTTAAATCATTTTTTTCCCCTCAGACTCTTCCAAGATTTCAAATCTAAGGCCCTTAGCATCACTGACCAGTCTTACAAGGACAAAACAGCTGTATGATGTAGTTTAATTAATTAATGGCTCTACGGTATCTAATTCTAAATTTGTAATAAAAAGTGCTATTCACTTGTATGTCTTTTGTACAAATTTTTTTCTAAACACACTTCAATTAAATTTGAGAAAAAGATATAAAAATGTACCTTGTATCAAAAATCGTACCTGAAGATAAAAGTCTGAATTCCCTTACCATATGATCAACTGAGCACTTTATATAGATCACATGGCAGATATATTTCTGTTCTGATCGGGTAACAAACATCACATAAATGTCAGCGTGTATAAACAAAACGTAAAATTCATCCCAAAATAGCTACCTGAAAATAGCTAGCAGCTGTTTCAATTTGAGATAAGCCTGTGCATCTAATGATAACGTGCATTCTATGGAGGAGTAGTGTAATGTCTGATTGGGTGAACTCTGCAGAGATATCTCCTATTAAATTCTTTAGTTATGTAAAGAATGCATAAAAAACTATCTATATACATAAGTATTTCACAATCTATTAACAGTCAGGGTCATTTAAGGACGTGCCAGGTTTGGATGGTGGAGGAAAGCTTGAGTTCCCATAGGAAAACCCCCGACCTCTGGCCAGCACCTGGCAACTGCTTTACAAAGGTCTTGAACCTGCAACCTAGAGGTGGAGGGCTAGTGATGTCTTAACCACTCAACCACCGAAGCCTTTCAATTCTCAAAGAATCCAACTGTAGAAACATCTAGAAGTTCTATATATTGACCCTGTTGAGGATGTCTCTAGTTTCTATATTTTGACCCTGTTTAGAATGTCTCTGGTTGTGAAATATCAAGTCAACCAACAAAATATATCAATAATAGATGTTATGATCATAAAATATTGTTCAAACTTAATTGATTCGTGAACTACGACTAAGAAATACGACCTCATTAAAATAATGAAATATAACTAATTACTATGATGTATAGCTACCATTACTTGTATCTTCTAGGGTAAATTAAAATATGGTTCAGTAGGAGTCTAAATTAAGCACATCTTTCTGACTGAACATCTTTAGAGGAATTTTTACAATGTAAAGCAAATTTTAACTGCATTTCTTTTGGATCAATTTAGCAAACTGGTTTTGTCATCTGAAAGATAGATATTTGAAAGGCTGTAATAGCATTTACAAGCTGTTCAAAAAGTCCAATAGAAGTCAACTCAAAAATCTGGTAAATTACAGTAAATGTTTTTTGATATTTGTTTAGAAAAACTTGTTGTTTTTGTTGATATAGCTAAACCATGAAAATTACAAGCGAGGAATAAGACTTCAGATGACAGAATCATGTGTATACATATTCCTTGAAATGATATTGTAGGTTTAAAAGATAAATGAATCTTCAAAGATTTCATGACATACAGTACCAGATAGTAAGATATCACTGGTGGCTAATTGTCCACCATGGTCATTTTCAATTTTTTTGAAAATCTAGTAATTACAAAAGATAGATCTGAAATCATGGCAACACAACCAGATTCTCAAATTTTGAAATCAGTATTTAAATCACAATAAAAAATGTTCAAATAATTCACTCAAGAAGATGGTCTGGCAGTGGACAGAATGAACAATATGTGAATGTTCATCTAGCGCCAGCTTCAGTACATTCAAATGCAAAACTTCCAATTGTAAACAAATCTTCAAATGTCCAACCAAATATTTAAGGTCTACCATAAACTTATATGTAAGTGTTTTTCGTGAATTTATCAGTATGGATGTTTACAAGGAGAGAAGAATCAAATTTAAAAGAAGTAATAATTATATGGTATAAACAAATCACTGATTTTACCAGTTGGCTGAGGAGAAGTTGAGAAGGTTTTCAGAAGCTCATGGAGCATGGGATAAGAGAACAAGAGATGCAGTGTCTTATCTACAGTGGCACACACAAACTTCAGGTTGAATATAGGAAACAGATCACAACCATTTGGAAAGTGCGAAAAGGCAAAAACTCACATGGCTGATTACCTTGTCAAATCTGAAAATCTACAGGATTATGTTGTCCTTGTTTTCCTACATGTAACAACTAATAGCAACAACAGACTTAAAACCAAAACATGTTTACTTCATTCTCCTGGCATCTTTTCTTTTACCCAAAACAAGGTATATTTATAGTATCAAAACAAGATGTTTGCCAAGTGAGGCACATGCACATACATCAATGGCAGCATTTCTAAAATTACCATAAAAATTCCACAGAATTTCCAGAGGTGACTAGAACTTCGCATAACTGCTACATCAAATTATGATTAAAGGGAGGTAATCCATATATATATGTCTATAAATATATATATATATATATATATATATATATATATATTTTTTTTTTTTTTTTTAAATCAGGGATATATATAAATTATGTTTATTTACCCAGTGGAAGATAATCAAATAATTAAAGAAGGAAGAAATGAAAAAAACAAAATTAAAAGAAATATTGTAAAACATTAGATAATTTGAATGTTTGTACAGTGGAAACCTTCTTATCCAATGTATATGTGAATATTGGAGCATTTTAGTAGAGTGCTCCAGGTCACTGGGACATTCCAGTACGTTGCCATTCTGATTTGTAAATGATTATACAAAAATGTAAAATTCTTCTGATATCTGGCAAGCTTTAGTCTGTAATATGCAGCATAACAAGCTTTATCAGATAAAACTTCCATCAATTGTTAATGTTTCTAAGCAACTGTAAAATCAAACAGCTTTCATATATACAGAAACATGTAAATTCTTATAAGTACACAGCACTTAAAAATGAATTGTGTGTGACAGGGAGAATGATAAGGAATTATACTGCTTAGTAACAAAGCCCTGTCAATCTGACTAGTCGCTCCAGACATCAGTCTGTAAATGTGATGGCCATATGCACACTGCATAACTAAGCCGTAACAAATCAATAGAGAAATTTTAGAATCCCATGCCATCCAATCAAATACCATCTTATAAGGCTAAAATTTCCATCATGCACAGAGCCAGTAAGTACCCTATACGTTCTGAAGAAGTTTCAATAAAAAAAAATAAAAAATAAAGAAAAAAATAAAAACTATAGATTGATGCAAAGGCACTAATGATTTAAATGACATGTCTACAGAGAGAGAAAAAAGACTTTACAGATAAGAAGTCCAAAGGTTACTCTTGAATAATTATGGACAGCAATAGGCTGTCTGTCAAGCTCACTTAGTCTTCACTTCTACTATGTGTTATCGGGCGCCCATACAACTGTTTACAACAGAAACTAGTGTGGGGATCCTCTTTCTTCACTTAATATTGTAGCAGTTCTGCTTTTACTTTCAATGATTGGTATTTCAAAAATTTTCCACACAGACTCAGTTTTGGAATTTTTGAGTAACGTATGACATCAGTCAATAACCATAACACTATAAATACAGTATTTACATACACTCTGAAACCTTATGAAAATTTGGGATATCCATGTGTTTCTTTTTTATACATCAATACCTCAAATTTTCTTAAGGTTTCAGAGTGTGTAGAAATACTGGATTCATAGTGCTGTGGTTATTAAATGATGTCATAAATTTCTCCAAATCCCCAAACCAAGCCCTTGTGACATAAATCCAATGGTCAAGAATAACCCAAGGAAACAAAGATATTCTCATCATGTCTTCCAATTTCACGTCTGTTACAACTTGAAGGTTATATTATAAATAAAAAGTTACAAAATATGTGGTGTTATTATATAGATCTGTTTCAGAAGCACATTTTCATTTTAAAAATTCTGTATTCTAGTCCTGTAGTGTCCTGATGGTGTCACAATATACTGACTATTTCTGATATAATTATCTGTTCTAGTCATGTCTTTAACCAAATATTGTTTTTATAGATGAACATACTTGATGGTATGCTTTAAAATTTGATAAGTTGTAAATATTTAATTCAGAGATCATGTTCCATAATAAATACACAGGTAAGAATTTTTCTTTCTGGAAATGAGGTCTTTAATAAATCAAATTACTAAATATTGTCCTATATTTTCCCCACATTATTTCTCCATAACCATTTAAAATAAAAAAATTCTAAATATTTCTGAGGAATAATTAGGAAGAAAGAAATCCATGAATAATGTATTGGATTCTTCTCTCAGTGAACAGAGGACCACATTTTCCTTTATATATTTCTATGTGTAGTCAGATGAAACTAAAAAGTTACTATATAAAATGTTGATACATGATAGACGATGAGTAGGCATCAATAGACAGAATATCATCAGTGTTTTGGGCGAAATGAACATTCTAGTGAAGCTTTTACAGGCATTGATTTGTGATCTGCAGATAAAGTCTTAATCAATAAACCAAATTTTCCACCAGACACCAGACTCAAGGATCATAAATCACCTAACACAATGGCTAACCTAAAGCTATCATAGGAAATCATTTAACCCCAGTCAGATATATGTGAAACCCAAGAAAAGTTATTACGACATTAAAAGCATTACAGACAGAAACCAGTTTAAAATGCATTGTGCCATCTGATACACAAGAAAACATGTACATCATAAAATCAATACAACTCCCAGACTTTTACCTCCAAAAATCTTTCTAAGGTCATTGATCTAAACTAACATTGGCATCCCTACAGTATTAATACTGTTATCACTGTATCCATTTTTCAGTAAGCCCCTGGGCTTTTACATGGTAATAAGCCCAGGGGCAGGACAGGGGGTGGGAAAGAAGGCATCATTTTTACCTGTAAGTCAAGGCCAGGGGCTGGGCTTTTACATGGTAATAAGCCCAGGGGCAGAGCAGGGGGTGGGAAAGAAGGCAGCATTTTTACCTCTAAGTCAAAGCCAGGGGCTGGGCTTTTACATGGCAATAAGCCCAGGTGCAAGACAGGGGTTGTGGAAGAGGGCTGCATATTTACATCTAAGTCAAGGCATGGGTTGGGCTTTCACATGGCAATAAGACCTGGGGCAGGGCAGGGCAGGGCAGGGGTTGGGGAGAGGACAGCATTTTTACCTAAGTCAAGACAAGGGACTGGGCTTTTACATGACAATAAGCCCAGGGGCCCAGCATTTTTTCTATATATTAAAGCCAATGCCAAAGTCTGGGCTTATTACCTGGGGGCCAGCATTTTACTTCTAAGTCAAAGTCAGAGGCAGGATTTACTACAGGAGAATATGCCTGGGGGCCAGTATTTTACTCCTAAGTCAAAGTCAGAGGCAGGATCTATTACAGGAGAATTTACCAAGGGGTACAGCATATGAATTCTATATCAAAGCAAGGAACCTGGCTTATTACAACAAAGTAAGCCCAGAGACCACTATTTTACCTCTAAGTCAAAGCCTAGGCCATATTTCATATTTCAAACTCTTTATTTATCATCATTGTGGCATGAAATTCAGAATTAAAAATGTACAATAATTTTGTATAATTACATGTCTGTGTTATGTCTAACTTTTAACAACAGTAACACTTTAATTGATATGATTTCCTGTCTGAAAGCCAAGCGTATCATCTGTGTTGATGTTATTATATTCTGTTTATAGGAGTGGGCATCCTGAGAGCAATATTCTATATATATCTAACAGTTTTTTGTAGTAAAGTTGAATTGATAGCATAAACCTTGTGTACATACAGCATTTCCTTGCATTTTTGAAACATCTTTTTTAAGATTACAACATCTGAAAACAACAACTCCTATTACGTAGGCCAACGACCTTTGTCACAGACACATCTACGTTTTTCACAAGCGTTCTGTTCATATTGAGTGACATTAATATTGATGTTTACTTCCAAAAGGGAACTTTGTAGTATATATGGAAAAGGAAGCTACGTCTTTCAACAAAACAAGAAATGAAGTCAACAACCTGAAACATTTCACAATGATTTAACAAAACATCTCATTTTTTGCCCATCGCTTGGGTTAAGCATGGATAGTTCCTTTTTGACTGGTTAAAACAATGTTCTTGTGGTAATATAAATTTGGTATCACATTTATGTTCTTTAGAGGTTTCACTTTGTGAAATTTGAAGGCAAGGTTAACATTGATACATATCCCTGTCAAATTCCTCATCGCAAAGTCAATATGAACTCAAAACATTACTAAGATGTTGGGGGCAATATGTACTGACTGTACGAGTGTGTATGAGATCTGTAGGAAATGATGACATTTAGTCTGGGAATAAGAGATGTTGTAGCAATGGTAAATACTGGTGATGTTAGGAGTAAACATTATGGTAAATACTGGTGATGTTAGGAGTAAACATTATGGTAAATAATGGTGATGTGAGGAGTAAACATTATGGTAAATACTGGTGATGTGTGGAGTAAACATTATGGTAAATAATGGTGATGTGAGGAGTAAACATTATGGTAAATACTGGTGATGTGTGGAGTAAACATTATGGTAAATAATGGTGATGTGAGGAGTAAACATTATGGTAAATACTGGTGATGTGTGGAGTAAACATTATGGTAAATAATGGTGATGTGAGGAGTAAACATTATGGTAAATACTGGTGATGTGTGGAGTAAACATTATGGTAAATACTGGTGATGTTAGGAGTAAACATAACATATGGTAAATACTGGTGATGTGTGGAGTAAACATAACATATGGTAAATAATGGTGATGTGTGGAGTAAACATAACATATGGTAAATACTGGTGATGTGAGGAGTAAACATTATGGTAAATACTGGTGATGTTAGGAGTAAACATTATGGTAAATAATGGTGATGTGTGGAGTAAACATTATGGTAAATAATGGTGATGTGAGGAGTAAACATTATGGTAAATACTGGTGATGTTAGGAGTAAACATTATGGTAAATAATGGTGATGTGAGGAGTAAACATTATGGTAAATAATGGTGATGTGTGGGAGTAAGTAAACATTATGGTAAATACTGGTGATGTTAGGAGTAAACATTATGGTAAATACTGGTGATGTTAGGAGTAAACATTATGGTAAATACTGGTGATGTTAGGAGTAAACATTATGGTAAATAATGGTGATGTGTGGAGTAAACATTATGGTAAATACTGGTGATGTTAGGAGTAAACATTATGGTAAATAATGGTGATGTGAGGAGTAAACATTATGGTAAATACTGGTGATGTTAGGAGTAAACATTATGGTAAATAATGGTGATGTGTGGAGTAAACATTATGGTAAATAATGGTGATGTTAGGAGTAAACATTATGGTAAATAATGGTGATGTGAGGAGTAAACATTATGGTAAATAATGGTGATGTGAGGAGTAAACATTATGGTAAATAATGGTGATGTTAGGAGTAAACATTATGGTAAATAATGGTGATGTGTGGAGTAAACATTATGGTAAATACTGGTGATGTGTGGAGTAAACATTATGGTAAATACTGGTGATGTGTGGAGTAAACATTATGGTAAATACTGGTGATGTGTGGAGTAAACATTATGGTAAATACTGGTGATGTTAGGAGTAAACATTATGGTAAATACTGGTGATGTGTGGAGTAAACATTATGGTAAATAATGGTGATGTGTGGAGTAAACATTATGGTAAATAATGGTGATGTGTGGAGTAAACATTATGGTAAATACTGGTGATGTGTGGAGTAAACATTATGGTAAATAATGGTGATGTGTGGAGTAAACATTATGGTAAATACTGGTGATGTGTGGAGTAAACATTATGGTAAATAATGGTGATGTGTGGAGTAAACATTATGGTAAATAATGGTGATGTGTGGAGTAAACATTATGGTAAATAATGGTGATGTGTGGAGTATACATAACATATGGTAAATAATGGTGATGTGAGGAGTTAACATAACATATTGTAAATAATGGTGATGTGTGGAGTATACATAACATATTGTAAATAATGGTGATGTGAGGAGTAAACATTATGGTAAATAATGGTGATGTGAGGAGTACACATAACATATGGTAAATAATGGTGATGTGTGGAGTAAACATTATGGTAAATAATGGTGATGTGAGGAGTAAACATAACATATGGTAAATAATGGTGATGTGTGGAGTAAACATTATGGTAAATAATGGTGATGTGTGGAGTAAACATAACGTATGGTAAATAATGGTGATGTGAGGAGTAAACATAACATATGGTAAATAATGGTGATGTGTGGAGTAAACATTATGGTAAATAATGGTGATGTGAGGAGTAAACATTATGGTAAATAATGGTGATGTGGGGAGTAAACATAACATATGGTAAATAATGGTGATGTGTGGAGTTAACATAACATATGGTAAATAATGGTGATGTGTGGAGTAAACATTATGGTAAATAATGGTGATGTTAGGAGTAAACATATGATAAATAATGGTGAAGTGTGGAGTAAACAAAACATATGGTAAAAAATGAAACAGCTGTATAAATAGCGATCAACATTATTGTATCTGAAGTACATTACATCTTCTCATAAATTCTACTCAGCATCTATTTGTGGTGTACAAAAGACTTAAATGGTTTCCAAAGACATTTATTATGATGTAATACAATGCTGTACAGCTTCAATAGATTATAATTTACGGCAGCTTTCCCTGAATAAATATACCATCATCCCTATCATGTTATGATAACTACATTAACTAAATATTCTGATCTCTATCGCAGAATTTCTTCCAAGTGTATTTTCAGAGGTCAAAAAAAAAAAAAATAATGCAGATGGCTTGATGAAAAATTATCATGTGTTAGGTTTTTGTGTGTGTATCATTTTTCAAATACTAAAATGGGATTTTGCACATAGTGCTTTTATTTTCCATTATTTTATTAATAATTTAAATCCATACATCAAATATCTGTAACACAGTTCCTGAACAGGAAGGTGATTGGTCTAAACACCGATGAAACAGCTTGGCGACAACACCATGAAATAACAGTTTCCCTGTAAAGCAACATAATTGGATAATCTTTCCCCTGTCAGATGTAATGGTGTTTATGATCAATAGATGACGTTTGGAGCAGACTTCTGATGGTAGTGTTGTGTGGGGGAGGAAGTGGGTGGACGTATAACACACGTGTTACTACACTCCATCTGTTCACAATTCCTCAACAAATCCTGTTCTATTTTAACCTTTAACACAAAAATTCCTCAAGCAACATGGGATTGCCTTTACAAGCACATAAGTTCATATTAATACTTATATATACATGAAACTTTATCATCGTTCTTTTATTTCTCATTATTTAACTCTGACAGAAGACTGGATTTAGAGTTTTATCATTACAATCTAATCCATTTCAAAACATCACGGATGTGAAGTCTTATTAATTATCTTATTAATCAATACAACTATGTGAGTCAGATAATTTATTTCGTGTTTATATAGAGATCATACATTTCAGATGTGAAACATGTTCCTAAATAGGGATAAATGGGTGACAAAATAATGGCCCCCACCCCAACTGTTACATGTAATAACCCTAAAGGGTCATTATGGCTTATCATAAAACAAACATCTGGTACTCAAATTTGAGGGTGGTCTTATTGTAGGATAATAAAACAGCATTTATAAGCATTTTGAATTCTGTAACATGGCTTGTTATCACTGTTATCAAAATTATACACCATGATGGCAGTAACAATATATATTAATTATACATGTATATGTCACTTATAGAATGAAACTTTGTTGTGTGCTAAACTTTAAAAATCTTATTCCGAGGGTTGAGATCTTTCTATCTACATCACACCAGGGAATTTTAAAAATTTATTTTTACTCTAAACAACAATTTTGAAAAGAAGTCAAATTGTAAAATAGCCCTAGTATTACTGGCACATAAAATCAACAACAACGATGATTTTACCCCAGTGGAACATTGTAATACTGTATAAAGAACAACAACAACGATGATTTTACCCCAGTGGAACATTGTAATACTGTATAAAGAACAACAACATAGATGATTTTACCCCATTGGAACATTGTAATGCTGTATAAAGAACAACATAGATGATTTTACCCCATTGGAACATTGTAATACTGTATAAAGAACAACATAGATGATTTTACCCCATTGGAACATTGTAATACTGTATAAAGAACAACAACATAGATGATTTTACCCCATTGGAACATTGTAATACTGTATAAAGAACAACAACATAGATGATTTTACCCCATTGGAACATTGTAATGCTGTATATAGAGGTATTAATTAATTACATGATCCTAGTGGAAAAGATGATGATGACAGAATGTTGCCATGACGTGTGAGCTGTCTTTCCAAATAAAAAAAAATATTGATTTAATTCTTCCTTGACAAAAACATGTATCAACAAGTGACATGTACCAGATAAGTGTGGAGTAAAGTTCTACACAGCATTTTTCTTTCTGTAGTAAGTGTAATGATATAGATCTGCTCTTACGACTTTTCTGTTTTTTATTTTATAATACGCAATTCCATCTCCTGGAAACTTAAAACAGAATTTAAAAGGCTGTCATTACAACTCAACAGATCAATAATGGGATGTTTTTCATACTGTTTAACTTCTAAATAAAGACTCTAATATGCCTTCATATGACATCAAAGGAATCAAATTGATTTTCTGTAAATAAAGCTAACCAATGTCTAAATATAACACAATATACAGTCTATTGATGTTAAAACATGTTACACACTGATGATGGAAGTCATTATTTCTCCAGTCTCATTTTGTTGTTTTTTAATCAATCCCCACTTATTCCTTCTGCACACATAAAAGTAACAGCAGGAAACTATTATAACTGTAAATAAATATCGGCAAAACTGAGTCGTTGTAGTCCTGTTCAATGGGAAACAACTCTTATACTTTCTAAAACTTAAATTTACTGTGACTTTAACATGATCAAGCTTGAATAACAAAATAATATTAGTTTATCAGAAACGAAAATGTTTTCATATAATGTATTAATAAAATATTATTAACTGTTTACAATGTTTTCATATTACAATCCATTACAGTACCATGTCTGTATTTGTAAAATGTTTCTTTATTCAAAATATCATGTTTCTCTATACAATGTGTCTATATAAATGTTTCTGTATACAAAGTATCTGTATAAATGTACCTATATAAAATGTATCTGTATATATCTGTATACAATATATCTATACATAACGCAGCTGTATACAATGTATTTAAATACAAAGTAACTATACACAATAAATCTGTATGCAAGATGTCCCAGCAGGGTCTTGGCACCTACTGTTGGCATGTCTTTATTTGTTCTTTAAAAGATCTTTTCCCTTCTTTTCAATTCTTTCCTCTATTTTTGCACTTAATTTTATGAAATAAGCAATTGCCTCTTATATATGAATAATGATAATAAACTTTCATTGTCAAAATCCAAGATGGCCACCTTTCAGCTATGTTTTGTTATCCTTTGTTATCCTCAAAATCAAAAGGGCATAAATAGAAACCAATGGGAAACAACATACAAAAATCCAGTACTTGTTAACAAATAGTGGTAACAAACTTTCATTTTCAAAATAAAAGATGTTAGTCATTCTGGACAAGACTATGGACTCCGTAGGAAATGTGTGTCCACATGAATACTTCTATGCATTTGTGTTCTTTAATTCTCTAAACTTTTCCTTTTAGGATGAGACATAGAATTTGATTTTATGATACTATTGACCATGGAAAATCTGAGTCTGTTGAGATGTTCTGAAGACCTGACATTGGTTTTCAATAGGATGTGTACAGCAGGATACAATGGTACACACATGGGTATGCAGTGATAGTTTTAACCTGTTTAAACTTGGTTTTTTCTCTTTAATTATTTTTTACAAGTGGTTCTTGTTTTTCTTTATTACCAGCTGAATGCTGTTTCTGTATGTGACACACAAATTTTCCCCTCCGATGCCCTCTGTTTGGTTTACCTCATTTCTTCCTAATTTTCTTACTGCAATCCTTCTTGATAAAATTGCTGTTTAACTGAACATTAGTTTATTCTCATCCTTTTTTCGGATTCTTTATATTAGTGAAGAAATCCTTCTTGTCCACAGAAGATGTTGATGACACTATAGTAATGGTCCAGCTTTCTGATTTGTCCTCTCATATTTCCAAAATCTGATGATTTTTTCACCCTTTACTGGTATTCCCTATTGTATGTGTTCAGCATTCTTTTGAATTTAATTTTGTCAGTTTTCTTCCTATCAAAACCATTTTCATTATTGAGATCTTTGATTCCAAACAAAACAATGTTGTTTACCCTTTCATTTCATTATTTCAGCAATGACATTAATATCCAATGGCTGCTGTTGTTAAATGTAATACCAGCCTCTCCCTGTTATTTTGCTAATGCTCTTTTCTGCATTTAAACCTGCATTATGTTTTGAACTTGAAGCTCAGAACATTTTGTATCAATCAAACCATCCAATTGTTTTATATTTTTCTCCCTACTTTCTAAAACTTTCAGCACCTGTCTGTCCTATCTCCACCTCAATACTACAGAGTGTATAAAACCACATGGTGGTGGTTAATTCTGTGAGTATATTGTAACTTTTGATGAATTTATTAGGACATTATTTACAGTAGTTGTCACGGCACTTTCTGTATCTCAGCGTGGTCCTGTTCTGTTCTGGAATTCTTCAGCAAATTTTAAATGCAACTCCCTCCCATGGTAAGGTAATGGTAGTCTCTAAAGCTGATGTTTTATCTTACTTTCTCCAGGATATTGTCTGATGTATTAATGGCATCAGTCAGAGCTTGTTTTGCAGGTGAAAGCGGGCACTTTCCTCATACAAAAGTTTTTCTATTTCCCAAAATGATGAAAAAATCAAGAACGCCTTCCAATTCTGAACAGTACGATTTTTTCCCCAATTCATACAAGCAAAGACCATTGTAAAATTCAGGTAGAAACACCAGACATGCCCAACACTATACACCCAAATAAATAACAGGTATAACAAACAAGACCTTAACTCTAGATTAATTACCTAAGATAATATGAATTGGCCAACTTACCTCCAACAGGAATGGCAGCACCGGGATAAAAGTCATGGTAGCTTGGGAAAGAGTCGTCATCAGTCGTACACAATGAAATCGCAACGGATAAAACCGAGAGTTTGGAAGGAGTCTGAAATACAAACATTATATATTATACGAGGTGTTACATATAATGGTACATGTAATAAAATCAACATTAACTTAAATATTTCCGTAATTTGAATATTGAATCCCTCCTTATGAGTATTCAAGTTGAAAGCCTTTTTTTTGTAGAAGGTAAGATATATATTCTTAGAGTAGTAAAAACTAACAGCTACTTACTTAATGGTGCCTATGATGGTCTGTGTAAGGGGATATATGAGGGGCTCCAGGACAGGGTTTGGGTGTGTCGCACTTAAAAGTCGCACCCATAGTCCCAGACTATGCACAAACTGCCAGTTGTAAACTGCCTGACAGCTCTCCTACAACAGACAACGGATATAGGAACAAAAAATTGATGGTATAACATATCACAAGTACACCTGTCAAATTTTCTGATTTTCCATGATGGATTGCAATGTTCAAATGTATTGAACAAGAGATCCCAGAGGGATCTTGGCGCCCACCATTTGAGGATCCGTTTTCAGTTCTTGAAGATTTGTTTATTTTTTTTTGTGTGTTAAAGGTGTTGTAAATGTTCATGAACTGGTCTTCATTGAATGTACTCAATGATGGCACAAGATATTTTTATTAAGCACCTATTAGCAAATATCATTTGAAAAAGATCCCAAAGTATTATTAGATAGCAGTCAGTTACAGGTGGATAATGGACAATATGCTTGTGCTGTATTATTGTCGACATCCAAGGTGGCTGCCTGTGGGCCACCTTGATTTCAAATCAGTCCAAAAAAGGTACAATGCACAACTAGGGACCAAGGGAAACCAATATCTATGAAATATCAGGAGGATCCATCCAGTACATCCTCAGATATAGCAGTAACAAGATTTTACTCTCAAAATCCAAGATGGCTGCCTGTCAGCCATCTTGATTTCGGATCAGTCCAAAAAGGTACAATGCACAACTTGGAACCAAAGGAAACCTGCATATGAAATTTGAGAAAGATCCATCCAGTACTTTCCAAGAAAAAGCAGTAACAAACTTTTACATTCAAAATCCAAGATGGCCACCTCTCTGCCATCTTGAATTCGAATCAGTCCAAAAAAGGTACATTGCACAACTAGGGACCAAGGGGAACCTGCATATGAAATTTGAGAAAGATCCATCCAGTACTTTTCCAGAAATAGCGGTAACAAACTTTTACATCCAAAATCCAAGATGGCCACCTGTCGGCCATCTTGAATTCGAATCAGTCCAAAAAAGGTACAATGCACAACTAGGGAATAAAGGGAATCTGCATATGAAGTTTGAGAAAGATCCATCCAGTACTTTCCAAGAAATAGCGGTAACAAACTTTTACTTCCAAAATCCAAGATGGCCACCTGTCGGCCAAAAAAGGTACAATGCACAACTAGGGACCAAGCAGAAACTGCATATGAAATTTGAGAAAGATCCATCCAGAACTTTCCAAGAAATAGCAGTAACAAACTATTACATCCAAAATCCAAGATGGCCACCTGTCGGCCATCTTGAATTGGAATCAGTCCAAAAAAGGTACAATGCACAACTAGGGACTAAGGGGAAGCTGTATATGAAATTTGAGAAAGATCCATCCAGTACTTTCCAAGAAATAGCGGTAACAAACTTTTACTTCCAAAATACAAGATGGCTGCCTGTCGGCCATCTTGAATGCGAATCAGTTCAAAAAAGGTACAATGCACAACTAGGGTCCAAGGGGAACCTGCATATGAAATTTGAGAAAGATCCATCCAATACTTTTCCAGAAATAGCGGTAACAAGAATTGTTTATGGACGGACGGACCAAGGACGCAGGGCGATTTGAATAACCCACCATCTATTTGAATAGATGGTGGGCTAATAAATCTGATCTTGACCTTTTGAAATTACTCAGAACTTAGTGATTATATTTCTAGTTTGATACATCGAAGATATTCAATGATGACTGAAACAGTAAAGAACAACGTATACATTGTTATACACTGACAATATAATGAACATTGTATTAATGTTATACATTGATGATATACTGTACAGTGTATAGAACAGTGTATACATTGTTATACACTGACAATATAATGAACATTGTATTAATGTTATACATTGATGATATACTGAACAGTGTATGGAACATTGTATACATTGTTAAACATTGACAATATAATGAACATTGTATTAATGTTATACATTGATGATATACTGTACAGTGTATAGAACAGTGTATACATTGTTATACACTGACAATATAATGAACATTGTATTAATGTTATACATTGATGATATACTGTACAGTGTATAGAACAGTGTATACATTGTTATACACTGACAATATAATGAACATTGTATTAATGTTATACATTGATGATATACTAAACAGTGTATGGAACATTGTATACATTGTTAAACATTGACAATATAATGAACATTGTATTAATGTTATACATTGATGATATACTGTACAGTGTATGGAACATTGTATACATTGTTAAACATTGACAATATAATGAACATTGTATTAATGTTATACATTGATGATATACTGAACAGTGTATGGAACATTGTATACATTGTTAAACACTGACAATATAATGAACATTGTATTAATGTTATACATTGATGATATACTGAACAGTGTATGGAACAGTGTATACATTGTTATACACTGACAATATAATGAACATTGTATTAATGTTATACATTGATGATATACTGAACAGTGTATGGAACATTGTATACATTGATATTAAACACCGGTGACTGATTGAGCACCGTATCATCATTAGCACTTGTCATCTGACTGAATCACTATATATCGCACAAATTCAAAGCTATTAAACTGAAAATACAATGGTTTTTCTTCTTAAATTTTGCTACTTAAAAATAAACAAGAGATCCCAGAGGGATCTTGGCACCCACCATTTGAGGATCTGTTTTCAGTTCTTGAAGATTTGTTTATTTTTTTTGTTTGTTTGTTACAGGTGTTGTAAATGTTCATGAACTGGTCTTCATTGAATGTACTCAATGATGGCACAAGATATTCTTATTAAGCACCTATTAGCAAATATCATTTGAAAAAGATCCCAAAGCATTATTAGATAGCAGTCAGTTACAGGTGGATAATGGACAATATGCTTGTGCTGTTTTACTGTCGACATCCAAGATGGCTGCCTGTGGGCCACCTTGATTTCAAATCAGACCAAAAAAGGTACAATGCACAACTAGGGACCAAGGGAAACCAATATCTATGAAATATCAGAAGAATCCATCCAGTACTTCCTCAGATACAGCAGTAACAAGATTTTACTCTCAAAATCCAAGATGGCTGCCTGTCAGTCAAAGTTCCAAGATGGCTGCCAAAATGATGGCCACCTGTCGGCCATCTTGAATTCGAATCAGTCCAAAAAAGGTACAATGCACAACTAGGGACCAAGCGGAAACTGCATATGAAATTTGAGAAAGATCCATCCAGAACTTTCCAAGGTAACAAACTTTTACTTCCAAAATCCAAGATGCCACCTGTCGGCCATCTTGAAATTCCAAAAAAGGTACAATGCACAACTAGGGACTAAGGGGAAACTGCATATGAAATTTGAGAAAGATCCATTCAGTACTTTCTCAGAAATAGCGGTAACAAACTTTTACTTCTAAAATCCAAGATGGCCACCTGTTGGCCATCTTGAATTCGAATCAATCCAAAAAAGGTACAATGCACAACTAGGGACCAAGGGGAACCTGCATATGAAATATGAGAAAGATCCATCCAGTACTTTTCCAGAAATAGCAGTAACAAACTTTTACAACTGGTCATCACCTGTTAGGTCACCATGGACCCCTGATAGGTAATGGAAGCTATACCCTCAAATATAGAAAAGCAAGACAGAGAAAACCCATCCATTGTACATACATAAGGCTGATTAAATCTTGTGAAGAAAATCTAAACAGATATAATCAAGAAGATGAGGACTATCACTTAAATGTACCTGTTTTTTCGTTGTTATTGCATTCCTTAGATGAATAGCCAACTGTCTGATGTAAACAAAAGTGTACTGGTAGGCATGTACAATGTCTATGGCAAAAATCTCCACCATGGAGCGCTGCATAAAATTGATCATTGGCAGTGTGGAAGGGGAGGTGAATTTACAGTTCTTCACATACGCGATGTACATTTGCTGGAAGAGAAAATACACAATTCAGAAACAGGTTTACTTATCTTTGTATGATAAAGAAAGGGTGTTGGTGGGGACACTTAACAAAGAAAACGTCAGTGTATTATATAGTCATCCATATTTTATTTTCTTTTGGAATTTACAGGAATGTTATGTATTATGTTTTTAAGTATCAATAATGATAATAAATTTATCTAAAAGCAGTCAGAAGGTATAAAGAAACATTTGAGAGATTACCTTGATACAGGCATCAAGAAGTGTGGTCTGCATGATGCGTACAAGTCTGTTTATACAGAAGAATGCCATGACACGTGTTGTATCCTCCCCAGTGCTCCACAACGAGATCATTTGCTGAAATACAAGGTAAAATCATCCAAACAATTTGTAAATAAATGAATATGATTATTATTATGCTGGACAGATATGACACTAGTATACACTTCATATTAGAAATCTTCTCTTTCGCTTGATTGGTTAGGCATTAAACTGGTGAACCCGAGGTCCTGGGTTCAAACCCTGGAGTTGACATTGAAATAAAAAGATAATTTCTACCTAAAAGGACATAGGAATAATTCTTTCCTGTAAGGGGGGAGTATGTAACCTTGATAAATACTAGCCCAAGTTTACTGCTTGGCTACAAATAACATCTCTACAGCTTGATCGGCTGAAAGTACGCCTAGTGAGCCAGGGATCCTGTATTTGAAACCTAGCAGAGACAATACAGTAAATAATAGCCTCTGTGTCACACTTATAATGAAATATTATCATAATGTTATATATACTTCACTGGGCTACAACAGAAATAAATTTCACGTTGTCACATCCTATTATAAATGAGTAAACAGTATTCAATGAATCCAGTTAGACTAAAGTATCACTTCTTGATACATGAAATAGCAGGTTAAGAGTACTCATGAAATCAACAAAATCCAATACTTTAACCAACTTTCTTTTGCATGTAATAAACTTTGCCATTTTTTCAACTAAAAAGTACTAAATTTATGTATATAGTACATAGTGATGTAAGGCATTGTGTAAATCTATGGTTAAATTCAGTGTCAAGGACAATCTATTCCACTGATTGTTCCATTTGAAACATCCCAACGGAGATTTGTATCATGTTTGAATGGCTAACCTTTACACAATGCCATGCAAGCTTTTAAATAACTGTGATTGATTGAAAGTTTTATAAAAATAAAAACATGAGACATGTAACTAAATTTAATTTCAATTAAGACTGGTTCATTGTTCTGGGTATTTTACCAATATTTGTTGTTAATAAGGTTTCTGATCTAAGAACAGGTAATTACTGACCTGTGTCTCAAACAGACTGTTTGTGATATTACTAAAATCATGAAAGTTAGAAGCCACAAAAGAAAGCAGGTTGACTATATCCCATGAAAATTGATGATTTCATTATGTTCAAATCTCAAAGTTGAATGGATAAGAAACTCAGAAGTTTTAAATTCTGGCATACTTTTCCACAAATGTGTAGCATTATTGTAACATTTCAAATTAATTATATAATGGTGTATTAACAGACAAGACTTAATATCTTACCTTGAGCATGACCTTGGCTATTTTTGGAAAACAGGAATAGAAGGCGACTAGTTTGTGAATGTGCTTTAGTATCACATTAACCATTGTAGGCTCTGACAACTCACTCACCAGCTAAAAACAAAATTTGTCAAAAATTGTCAACATACCAAACAGTGTTTTTTACCATATTATTTTACAATCCAAAATATATCATTTACATAAGTTCTAAAATGTGTGTTATTTTCCCGAGCTGAACACAAAATTAAGAATGCCCATCTAATACTTATCAAAACAGAAAAAGCTTTACAATATTTTTTCCCCATTTTAAGCAGACTCTGGGTGTTGTGACATAAGATAGAAAACATAAAAAGAGTTCTGTACTATTTCTGACTCCAAGACAATAAATATGAATGATAAATATTTCCATTTTCAAGGGGAAAAAAATTGCTGTTGAGAATTAACATTTCATTCTTTTCAAAAAACTATAATGGAGACAAGAAAACAAAACTATCATAAAAAAATTCTGATAGATGGAAATGATATTTGAACTAGATAGACAACACTGATACATATATTGACAATATAAGTAACCCCAATGGCGATAAGGTAGGAGTATCTACTGTCGACAAAACTTTGAGTTAGCAGAGTTGAAGTGAATGTTTGGGTAAAAGGTGGGGCAGGACAAATGTAATACTTCCAATTAAACAGGATCTGTAAGTTTTACAAGATTGAGATAACAAGGTTTGACTGTATTTAACATAGATAAAGCTGTTTGTCCTGTGCTGTGAGAATTTCCAACTCTTTACAGTTCAACCTCTACAATTCCCTTATATGATTACCATATATAATCTATCTGGTCCATAAAAAGTGACCACTTACAACTACATCATCATATCATAATTAAACAGATATAGATAAACAAAATGTGTTGATGAAGTGATAAACAGTGTAACATAAATACCTTTAACAGGTAAGTCACATAGGTTTTGACATCTACACGTATTTTCACCCATTTCTTGTTGTTACTGGCAGGTACGATGGGTTTCTGTAGGTCAGTTATAGGAGGCAGGCCTATCACCTGATGCAGTGCTGGCGCCACCTGGGTCAGACACATCCGCACAATTGCATTGAATACTGAAAAGCATAAAGTTCAAATTTTACTAGCATTTCAAGACAGACAAGAAATACTTGTCAGACTGTTCTGTATTAATACTGAGATAGGTCAGATTGTTAACGAAAACCAGTAACACAAGGAAATCTCCATGGTTACATATATCTAGGTAATCTCCATGGCTACATATATCTAGGTAGATAAACATGGGAACTTAATACAGAGTACTGAAATATAAATAACTTATATATGTTCTTTATTAATGTAATTATTTCTCTCCACCTGCCTGTTACTTACCTGCACTGCCCTTGCCATATTTGTCTGTCTCCCTCTCCCCCTCTGCCTGTTACTTACCTGCACTACCCTTGACAACATATTTGTTTGTCTTCCTCTCTCCACCTGCCTTGTTACTTACCTGCACTACCCTTGACAACACATTTGTTTGTCTTCCTCTCTCCACCTGCCTGTTACTTACCTGCACTACCCTTGACAACATATTTGTTTGTCTTCCTCTCTCCACCTGCCTGTTACTTACCTGCACTACCCTTGAAAACACATTTGTTTGTCTTCCTCTCTCCACCTGCCTGTTACTTACCTGCACTACCCTTGACAACATATTTGTTTGTCTTCCCCTCTCCACCTGCCTGTTACTTACCTGCACTGCCCTTGACATATTTGTCTGTCTCCTTCTCCCCCTCTGCCTGTTACTTACCTGCACTACCCTTGACAACATATTTGTTTGACTTCCCCTCTCCACCTGCCTGTTACTTACCTGCACTGCCCTTGACATATTTGTCTGTCTCCCTCTCCCCCTCTGCCTGTTACTTACCTGCACTACCCTTGACAACATATTTGTTTGTCTTCCTCTCTCCACCTGTCTGTTACTTACCTGCACTGCCCTTGACAACATATTTGTTTGTCTTCCCCTCTCCACCTGCCTGTTACTTACCTGCACTATCCTTGACAACATATTTGTTTGTCTTCCTCTCTCCACCTGTCTGTTACTTACCTGCACTACCCTTGACAACATATTTGTTTGTCTTCCCCTCTCCACCTGCCTGGAGAACTGCAGCCTTGAGTGCAGCAATGACTTCTTTCAGTACTGCCATGGTAGGTTTTGTCTGTTAAAGATTAAGAGTATTTATTAATGTTAATATCATTCTAGTTTTAACTTGATATGTATGCATAAAATAACACATCTTGGTTGATACCTCAAAGAGTTTTGGGGTCATGCTCCAAAAAAACCCCAAAATGTCTCCCCTAAATACTCCAAATTAGGCCCTACTTCTCTGTTCTCTGGGTAGCCACACTTTCTTCATTTCCAATAATGATCACAGAGAAACCAAACACACTCTATTGCCAATTCTAGACCCTATTTCTTTATCTGCAGAAAAATGCAACATCTCTTTATCAGGCATAAAACTTAGCCAATTACCTCTAGACTTTTGGACCAGTTCTTTATCAACCTAGGTGTCAGCAATGTTCCCTTTTGTTTCTTTTTTGTTAAGACTGTATTCGTGTTTTCCTTTTCATCTTTATCTTCTTCATCACCATCTGTTTCCTCTTCACTGTCGTCACTGGCAACCTATAGGACAAGAAGGGAAGCAATTTTAACAAAATTCTTTTTGAAATTCTTGGGATTGAAATGAGTTCATATATTTCCTGAAATACACAGAAGCAGGTTTTATTTGGCTAAATAATATACATTGTTAACTGATAAAAGATTCAAACATACAAGTATAAAAGCCATGAAATCTAATATATCATAAAAAAAACCTGCACATTACAAGGGTTTTTACAGTATAGTGTAAGTTCAGTGGAATTGAGTTGAATAGTTTCGAAGTTGTTGCCTGCAAAAGGAAAGTTATATTAATTTTGCGGTTTTTGAATATGTTTCCATAGTAACCGAAAAAATATAAAAACTGAAATGTCATCAATATCAAAAGGCACACCTACGGCACAGACCTAGTATATACAGAAAGCTTTGTTGAGTTGAGTTAAAGCCCTGAAAGGCCCTCAGATGTACAGATACAATGAGCCCAAATTAATATACCCTGCAAACATGTTTCCCTGGGGATAAAAAGCAAAACACTATCTTTGCAGTATAATATTGATAACATGGGGATACTACTAGCCAGCACAAATCAATTCTGTGATAAATGGTTCTACAATACCTGTGTAATGAAATCTAGATGGAATTATGATGTTGTTAAGATTAAGTTACATTTTGAATTTACTGAATTCAATTCTACATTTTCTTTGACAAAATGAAAAATACTTGAAGAAACGTTTGCAAATTATGTACCTCCAGTTTTTTGGGAAGTTTATGAAAACGTCCCTTCCCTGAATCTTCATCACTCGAATCCTCCTCATCCTCATCTGTACTGTAATCATCAAGGTCTTCTAAATCAAGCTTGAATTTTGATTTTTTTCCGGATGCCTTTTCTTTAACATCTTCTTTGAATGAACCTAAAATGTGCGAAGTCAAACATGAATTGATTGCCATACTTTGAAATCCATCATGAAATCCAAATCAGTTTATATTATAAGCTCATTTACAAAAGGGTTGGTTGGTTTCTTGTCTTTATCGGACCTTAAATGAACTGAGTTGTTCTGAGGTAGACTTCCCTTGTAGTAACTAGTAACTACCTCAATTAACAACATACAGGAGGCCTGTTACATGCTATCAAGTACATCTGAAATAAAGCACCTTGACCAAGGACACAACTACACCAGCACAGACTAGTCCGTTTCTCAGCTTCCCGAGAGACATAAAACACCATGGGTAAGGAGCATTGAACCACCCACCTCAGATCTTCACCTGAAGTTACGTAAGACAAATGGAAATGTAGATAGAATTATATTGTCAGGTAATAAGCCCGCCTTTACTTCTTCATTTTCCCTCTGTGCTGTATAAATTAAGTAACTTATCTCTCAGAAATACTCTAGCACAAACAGAAGGCTGAAATAGTACATCAAATTGTGGACATTCATCTATTCAGGTACTTTATCATAAAGTTAATTTATTCTATAACAAATTTTTTGCTATGAAAGGAAAACTGGAGAAACTGGGCAAAAAATGACTGAAATTATGCACACTTTTAGGTGACTTATATAACCTTATATCCCATGCAAAATATTAGATTGAGTAATTACTCTAAACAAGATGTTTATCCAAGAACAGGCCAAGGGAGCCAGCAGGTGATTGCTTACTCAAAATAAAGAGGGAGGGCACTTATAACAGGACAAAGAAACAGCACTGGTTTATAATTGTAAGGTCCAGCTATAAACTGTATCAGAGGGGGTATTACCAGGTATTAACTTATTGCTGAATATATATGATTTTTGTTTTATGAATGTTACTTTTATCTGCCTCGTCACTGTCCTCATCTTCATCACTCTCCTCCTCTTCATTTTCATCATCCTCTTCATCATCATCACCAAAATCTAGGAGTGATTTATCTTCATTCTCTAAAAACTTGTAAAACTCTGGGTCCAGCTTTTCAAGATTTTCTAAAGATTTCTTGTGTTTAGATGCAGCTTTCTTGTCAGGTTTTTTACTGAAAATATATGTTTATTTTCGGTCCCAGTAATAAGTGATACTGAATAAGCGTTCAAATACTTGTATGTAGCAATGTGTAAGTATAGCTATTTTACCTCACACATTTTGTAGTAAAAGTATAAATAATTTCAAAAATGTTTACACTCATTATTCATGGCCTTAGGCTTTATACAGTATTTCTTCTGAAAGATTTAACATTCAGCTTATAAATAAAAAATTATATAAATCTCTACATTAAGTTACTCAGGGGGAATAACTCAATCTGTTTATTATTTATTATCTGAGGCAAGAAACTCTCCTGAACTTGCCATAGTCAAAATAAGATTTAATTTGAACTCGTTGCCAAATAGTTTAAAATATCATAACTTTAATATAAATCAAATAAATTATTCCTCCTAACTATATGTCAGCAAAGTTGTTTAGGTTTCAGAGGTATAATTCTAAAAATGACTCCCCCACCCCCCACCCTCCTCTCCCTCTCTTTATTTATTTTTTGCAAATATATCTAATATATGATTTTGCTATAGAGTGACATCTTTTCACACTACACCAACCTCTTCGCTGTTTTTTTCTTTTTGGAGATTTCTGGTTCGGAGCTACCATCACTACTGTCTGAATCAATTGCACTTTTCATGAACTCATCAACGCTCATATCTTTCAATTTTCTGAAATGTAAAAATGAATATACAATTTGATTGATTGAAATATAAAGTATTACTCTCTAAGGAATAAAAATAGAAATAAATAGATCATTTTCAACGTCATGAAATTTTATTGTCATACAACAAGAGGATTGAACAGCAGGCAAAGCTTATAGAAGTCCTGTCTTCCTTTATCAGTATGAAAATTTATAAGTTAAAAATACAAATACTTACTTAATGGCATGAAATTACTCAATCAAAGTACTGAAAGTACTGGTATGCTAAGACCATTAAAAAAATAAATTCTTAGTTATTAGCTTGCTATATACTGAAACCAACTATATGCAAGCAGTAAATCATTGCAGCCCATAAAAAATGACCAGCAGATATCAGAAATAACAAGCAGAGTAGTATTACTTATGTAATACATGTCCCAAGTAGGTTCCAAGATGCAATGATAGGGAAGTTGTCCATTTCTTTGGATACATTATAGGAAATGTTGATCTTGGACACCATATTATCACTTTAAAGACTGCGTATCTCATTGGTGTAAGACCATTAGTTAGACCATCATGCAAATAACATGCTACATACAAATATTGGGCAGCTTCATTTTCCAGATTGTCTGTAAATGACTGCATAAGAGTGCCAATTTTCTAAAACAAACATGGTATGTCACCATAACTTAAAATAAAAGATGCCTATTCTTTTGGAACACCTGGTCTTATTCTCCTTGTACTTTTTCAGGGAATCTTCGAGTAGATATTGTCTTTGTTTCAATTTTACACTTGTTTTGCTGGTTCTACAATTCTGTTGACATGTTATATATTCTTTGTTCTCTAATACTTGTCGCATGATATTTTATTCCTCTTGTATTATCATTTTTTAACATCCTAACAGTGACCTTGAACCTTGAAATTTGCAAGATGTGAATATCTTTTAGGTTGTGAAATTTGATAGAAAAATGAGGGTAATGCAAAGAACACCCCCATGCATCTATCCGTTTTTTGACTGTGACCTTGATCTTTGACATCTGACCCTGAATTTCTAAAGAAACCGACTTCTCATAAGGGATACATGTTCCAAATTTGATTAAGGTATACTGTCTTAGTCTCAATGCGTTTACAAGGTAATCATATAGTACTTATGCAAGTACTGTGACCTCTACATTCAATCCTCAAAATCATTACTATATCCTCTCCACATTGCCCAGGGATAACTGAAACTGTAATCCAAATGATAACTAATACCCCCAACACCCACAGCCTTAGTTATCTCTCCATGGTGACCTTTTGCACAGAAACATCCTCTGAAACACAGCGGCATGTGCACGTTCCCCAACATTCCTGCAAAGTTTTGTTGAAATTGGTCCACAGGTTTAGAAGTTGACCGACGAGCAAAACCCGTCTATATTGACCAGTTGCCATGGCAATCAATATTTTGAGGGAAAATGGTGCATGCACATCTACACATTGTCCTGAATATTACTGAAAAGTTTCATTGGAGTTGTCCAGACAAGATGTGTCTTCAGACAGACAAACAGATGGATGGACTGATAGACAACCTGATTCCAGTTTACCCACCCTTTTGGTGGTATAAGAATGCACAAGAGTGCTTACAAATTCCATGTGGACAGACATTATGGAAAAATAATAATAATAATAATAAAAACATGATACAGATGCTTATATCTTGTTTTATTCAGTTTTTAGATACAGTATTCTTTCCATGCTTTGATCAGCAATGTAATCTTGTCATGTCAATATCCTAGTACAAGATTGCATACACAAAATTGTTGTAGGTAGACTTTTAAGATACATAAAAAATACATGCCTAAGTTTAAATGAAGGTTTTAAACAGAAGTCGTATTATGTTCAGTATACAGTGATTTTTCTAGACAATTGTAAACTATAAACTCGGTATGCAGCGATCTTTTCTACACATTTGTAAACAACAAACTCAGGTATGCAGTGATCTTTTCTACAAAAAGTTTTTTTGATATATTATATACACTAAACTCAGAAAAAAAAAAAATAAGTAAACCTCTCTATGTACACTACAAACTCAGTATACAGTGATCCTTTCTACACAAACTTGGTATAACTAGTGAATCTTTCTACACAAGTAAATTGAAGATTGTATACAAATTTACTACAAATGCAGTATACAAAGATCTTTTCCACATTATTTTAGTTTCTGCGATTTGTTGATTCTTCTTTTCTGATGGTAAACACAAGTAAATTGAAGATTGTATACAAATTTACTACAAATGCAGTATACAAAGATCTTTTCCAAATTATTTTAGTTTCTGTGATTTGTTAATTCTTCTTTTCTGATGGTAAATATATTGCTGCCTTTAGAGAGTACTGTGACCTTAAAAGGCAACATGGTTGTTAGCATCTCCTCAAGTGATTAATCATATTCAACATCTAATTGGAGGCCGAAAAGAAGGACGTTTTTCTCCACCATAAGGTCCTCACATCCATTGTTGGTCACCATGGCCAATTCCAACTTAGAAGAATCAATAGAGATACCTTCTACCATTCCAGATTTCATTTCTTCAGGGACATCCACTTGCTGAAAGAGAGTAAGGGAAATAAATAACTATATTTCATTATTGCTATGATTATGTGCAAGAAATATACACTTCTGTATAAGCTTATAGTCTTCCCATTAGGAGCCTATATTAAATATACTGTAATTAATTACTTTGACGTTCAGGACTGTAAAATTATTAAGCGATGGACAGCTGGCAAAATGATAATATCTTGACCATGGTCATACAGAGATTGAATCATAAAATTTAATTTGTGTGATAAATCTGTGCAGTATGATAATTTATTTTGACGTTTGTATTTAAAAAAAAATCATTTTGACT
The DNA here is from genome assembly GCF_031769215.1 of Ylistrum balloti. Lineage (NCBI taxonomy): Eukaryota > Metazoa > Mollusca > Bivalvia > Pectinida > Pectinidae > Ylistrum > Ylistrum balloti. The sequence continues at coordinate 681,295 of NW_026782034.1, forward strand.
TGAAAAGTAATGTGTAATTTAATTAATTACATTGGACCGTCATGTAATGGTTATTTAATTATTTTGAAAATACCTGTAATGGCAATGCCATTTTCATAATGTAATTGTAATTTAATTAATTACATCATCATGTAATTGAACCCATGCCTGTTACAAACAGTGGCTGTCCTAACTGATCTTAAAATTAACTTTGGCTACATCTATCACAAAATTAACTTTGGCTATGTCTATCACAAATGCCACATTTAGCTACAGTAGAGGTATTTCAAAAATGTACGTAATTGTAGCTGAAAGGACATAATTAATGGTTACTTAACCAGAACTACAGTTCTGAACAAACCACTACAAAGCATCTTATTGTTGTACTTCTGGTCACTTGAGTTTCTTAAAGTTTCAATTTGACTTTTAATAAGGCCCAATGTGATAATACTGCAATGTCTTAATAAGCTCTCGAGGGGTATTGGTTAGACTATTTATCCCATTTCATTCCACTCACCATGGAAACAAAACTCTAAAATGCTTATAAACAGTCGACAATTAATGACAAATATTGAGCCCAGGGCTGTGTAAATTTGATGAATCAAGTGTTGAACTGAAAGTTGACGCAGTTGACATAATACCGAAACTTCTGAGATGAACAAATACAGTACATATATTAAAAGTTCAGGCATAATAAGAATTGTACCAATGGGACCTAACACTTTGCTAGGTTTATCCTAATCTTCATTAAAACACTTTCCGGGATTCAGATGTTAATTGATATCTTAATTATTCCCAATCTTCATATTGTAATCGTTCACCTGCATCACTCTTCAACAGAATCAACGAGACATCATGTCAGAAAGACAAAAACTAAATTTAAGCTAAAACTATATATATAAACTTCAATTGGCATAGCTGTAGAGTTCCCTTACGATTTCATACCCTGGACTTGGGGTACTTATAAATTATCTCCGATCAGAAATTTGAAAGAGCTAGATCTACAATAGCACGGACAGTGACCGATATTTTAAAGTAAAATCGATATATTACACCACGGACTTGTATATAAGTCCGTGATTACACAGATAGATTCCTAGATCTATTCACGGTAACGTAAGTAGTACAGTACAATATTACGGATAGGTTTTTTTCTGTTTAATTTCCGATCTGTTGGGCCACTCACGATCATTCAAAAATAAATTTATTTCAAAACACTGAAATACTTTACGGAAGCAACAAAAATGTGCTAGATGCTTACATAACATTTTTCAAATGCATACTGCTTCAAAGGAAAAGTCTTGAAAATATTTTGAAAAAAGTGCCATGGCGGCAGTGCCCAGCTTGCGCGTCGCCGTCGAGCCTAAATCCAATACATGCGATAGCTCATTTCAAATGAGTATTTTGCAAAAAATGCAATTGCTTCTTCAGTATAAGTATTGACTTTAAATTCAGCTTATATATATATAGTGATACTAACTTACATCAAATACCCGCCATCTTCTTTCTGCCTCCGTCTTCTTTCAGGGTCCAGCAGCAAAGAGCACCCCCCGGCTGTTTCCGTCAAAATTTTATGCTACTCTAAATCATTCTTATTTTAGTTTCATTCTTATTTTCAACTACATATTTCAGTATTTTTAAAAGCTTTCAACAGTATTAAACGGGATGAAAATTTTCAAAAAAGAAAAAAAAAAGAAAGATATATATGACACCCACAATGCATCGCGCGGAAAAGAAAGTTAAGCCGCCATATTGGCATCGCCTCGCAAAATTTACCACCATAAAACGTGAGTCTTCGTCACTGTATTTACAAATTTCGATGTCTGATTATCATTAATACACAACACAAAACGTTTTCTTGATGTACAAGTAACGAAGAAAATGTCGATAAGGTTGTTTCATTTAATGACTAGGATCAGCAACTTGTAGGGGCGATAATCCAATGATTACGGTAATGTCCGGCAGATGGAGTAGGAGTAAACTTTCGATTTATGAACCAATGAAAACGAAGTACTGATACTCAGGGCCGGGGGCGACAGCAACATGCTGAAGAGCATTGAAAATGCTCTTAGCATAAAAAGCATTAAGAAACAGCTATAACAGATTATCATAGTCAATTTTTTTCATTTTGTCCTGAAACAGGTCATGTACAACTAGGAACTAAAGGGAACCTACATCTATCTACCTATGAAGTTTCATGTTGAAACCTTTCAGTTTTTGTGTTATGCTCTGGACAAACCTAAGACCAATGAACAAACGAACAAAGTGTCTACTATATGCTCTTAGAGGGAAAGCATAAAAACACACAAACTAAGGCCTATGTCCAGTATAGATCAAAGATTCATGGACTGATTCGCAGTCAGATTCAGGTCTTCTACCCAGGCTTGTAGCATATGGAACCCTGTTAGGTAGGGCAATGGGGATGAAAAGTTCTTAATAATTTTATACAAAACTGTTTATATTCAACACTGGTTATAAGGTCCAAAAGTAAACATAACACTGATACCTGCAATCTGGAAATCTAGAATCTCACATAATTACAGTCAAAACACAATCATACATTAACATAACACACAAACATACAAACCAACTAAATGCCATACAAGACCCCCCCCCCCCCCTCCCATCCACTCTCCACTCTCACCATCATCCCTAATCCATCTCAAATCCTATATAAATAGTACATCTACTCAAACCGTGGGTTGTATATAATAGTATATAGGTTGGATTAGACAACTGAATTTCTCTCTATCTATACTCAAGATGTATCAAGTTAGAATTAACACATAACTCCTGCTTAACACATCACCTAAAACATTATCCACCATCCTAACGGTGTATATACAAGGAATCTGTCTCTTTTCAAAAACTTGAATCTTAAATAATCTCACCCAATCATAACACTTTCTACTTCAAAACAGAAACCTCTCATAACCCTTCTAAATCCTCACATTTACACAAATCATGCATATAATTATAAAAATAATCAGGTTGTGAACAAATGTGTGCAGAAGGAATGGAGTGGAATCAGAGAAAGCAACAGACATTGGTAAATTGATAAAGTAGCTTAGTCAATATGATTGGAAATGGTTCAAGATGGGACAACACAAACAAGTGTACTAGAATTACACCTGCACCAATTTAACCACTAACCAAAGTCCTGTGGATGGGACATTAAATGGTGGCCTGTGTGAGGATTGTCCAATCTTGCATGCTAAATATCCCTCTGGCTTTTTGAAAAAGAGTGGGTGTGATAATGCCGGGATGGGGTCCAGGGATAGTGTCAGAACTGTACAATTATTTTGAAGGCATTAGACAGATTTCAAAATTAATCTAACACAAACAAAATCTAGATAAGCCTCCAACACTTTCTTTCTGCTTCTGGACATGTTTAACTGCTAGAGTTGGGATCAGGCATTATTTGACACTGGAGCTGTCTACAAAAACTAGTGTAATCAAACTATCACAGCTACAATCTGTTCCATCCAACTGAGGGGGATGCAAGTCACCCCCTCCTGTTGCCAGAACACTGAAGTTTAGCAGTTAGACAATCCTCAGACACAGGAGGAGTCACAGAGACAGAAAATCTGTCAATCAATCAATCAATCAAATAGGCAACACTAACCCATTCCTTTTACACTATAATGTACTCCTCTTGTTTTTGAGATTTCCGAAATCTCAATCTGGGGTTAAAAGAACACAACCTGTGAAATTTTCAGTTTTGTTGGGAATCATTGTGAAAGAACAGAGAAAACACATTCCAAGTCTCAGCTGTGATAACCCATGGCTATACACACCGAAAATGAAAGGAAGAAGCATGCTGTGTCAGCTGAGTGACAGAGGTCGTATTTAACATGGCGCACAAGCTGCGCTAGTTTATCATTAGTCAATTTGCAACTAACGTAGACAAGTGCATAGTGCAAATAATGTCACCAGCTTGATTACAATTTTTAGTGTATCAACAGCTGATCAACTGGATCACTCATCAAATGTCTCTCGTTCTGGATCGATAATATGATCAGCGGATTGTATTAAATATCATGGTTCAATAATATCGGAATTATTATCTTGATTTTTTCCGTCTGCACTGTTAATGTATCATTTCATGATGAAAATACTGGAAAGCAATGCTAAACGAGATGTCAACAAGTCCATGTGACTTGTTTGTCGTTCATGATCGATTTCGCAAACAAATATAGTCATGTTGTGGCATTGGCAAACAGTGTCTATCATGAATAAAAATTATTTTCAATGTGTTATGTGGATAAATATTGTCGTTTAAAACGTCAGTGTTTTCCTTAACAGTCCACTACCTTTTCTTTGGTGCCATGCTTTTCGCCATGTGCGCTGCCATTGCTGGTGATGACGAAACATATTTTCTTCAATATCATTGGTTGAACGGAATCGTACGGAAATCACTCGGGTATTTCCGGCATGTGGCAATTAGCCAAGCTAGTAGCAGACGGCAAAAGTACTGAATATACGAGAAGAGACTTATACACCGAAAACAGTAAACATGGAGGACTCAGGTAAGTCTCACTATTTCTTTATTTCGAAACTTAGAAAAAAAACCTTAAAACTATGTACAATCGCACGAGCATTGGCAGGTCGAACACGTGCACGCGTGCACGTTTTTTCTCATTCCAAAGTACTTACAGAGAAGTCTGCAGTTACTAGCAGGGTCATGTTTACAGTGGTTGGAAGATGTTGTAAGTGATGATTTATAGCTTATAATTCGGTACCTACAAGACCCTGACGCCTGGGTACGCAAAACATTAGACCTAAATTGAGTACATAACTAAATCATATTTTGGTTTTAGATGAAATTCACCGTCAATTTGATATCTACACTACCGATGATGTAAAAGAACTACTGGAAACTGAAATCCTAGATTTTGTGTGTAGAGAGTAATTTAATGTTGAAATTTATTGTCTTTTTGATTTTCTTAATACATATAAAAATTAAGAGCTTTTGGTGACTTAAGTCATCGTGTGAAGGTATACACTCCTTTTCCTTTCATACAAAAAAATGGTTACAAAGCAGATGTATTTCCACTGGTGTTAAGAGTGAATAGAGCTTGTATCATAATACTTAAATTGTTTGCTGCTAAGTGAACGATAACTTGAAAACACTGAAAGGATCCAACTTCCAACACTAAACAATGCTTTTACGACAGTCCAGATTTTCAAAACAGGACTGTGATTTGTGATATGAATTCATATACTTTTTATGAAGATATAACTGAGATTTTGACATGAACCATGTTGAAGAGCAGCCAATAGGCTTGGCACCCATCTTGGAAAACTTTTACACTTCTTGATACTGTTGACATTAAAGCTAGTTGTACATGAAAGGATTTTTGGAAATCCACAGAAGGAAATATTTCCTGGTGCTTAAATTTCTTAAACAATTAACTGTATTGGTCAAAAAGCATGAGAACCCAGACAAAATATATACATAAAACAACAAGAAAGATCTCATTTGACCTATATTCATGATCACAGAGGTCATATTGATTGAAAAAAAATATACTATCATGTTTTGGATTGGACAAACTTATGATTTGCAAGAAAGAAATGACCCTGACCCCATTATCAAGGTTACAGAGGACAGCTATTAAATATTAAAAATAGCCAGGATAGCTTACTGGCACAAGGTGTTGTAGAGATTCTGATGTAAACTGATCTTGACTAACGATTCATGGTAACTGGGGAAAAGATCTTTTAAATGGTAAATGAATTCTGATTTAAAATCTATAGCCAGCAATATAAAATTATTTACAGTCATATGTCAAACATTCATTTTCTGTTACTTGTTTGTTTATATATGTGACAGAGGTCATTTTTCATCTCAATTCCTCCGCTAGGAATCGGACCCGGGACCCCTGGCTTACTAGTCTGACGCTCAACCAATCGAGCTTAAGAGAAGTTCTCTCTAGCCGAGTGGTATATTGCGGCTAGTATTTTTACCAGGGTTACATATATAACTCCAGCAAATTTTTGTAGCATGTAGTGAATGTAAATGATATTCATGGATACACCACTGAATATTCCATTGTGTAATGAAGAAAATTTCACTATATAGTATCAAATAGCAGATATGCTTGATCAAACAATTTATGGGATTATGGGATTTGCACTGGTTTCAGAATCAGATATCGCAAAGAAGGCAATTCACTTGTTAAGTTCTGTGGTTTAATCTTAGTTTTTTTTGTTTGTTAGCTCTAATTTGTAGAGTATATTTAATGCAAGTGTTACAGGGGTTCACGTCATTGACAGAACAAAGCAGGAATTCATGTCTTTATGTTTATTTGCTGTTAAAACCACATAACAACAAAAACCCTGCAAGCAAAACAAATACAACACATGAGTCTCACACGCAAACAATCGAACTTCACACACTTGCATACCTACTACATCCAAGGGAAATAACTCTACACTAATGCTATAATATAACAATAGTAAAATACCTGCTTTTATAATCAGACTATGAGAAAAGCCAATATAGCATTTTATATATATCTTTCAAATGAATATATGAATTCATAGATAACACTACTTGTACATTATTATGTTCCTTAGCCATATAGATATAAATATAATTTCTTGCACACCGACATTCTAGTTAACACAACTTGCACTAATGTACATTCAAATAGAGCAGCTAATATTGTAAGAAACCTCCTTTAATCTTTCTATACAATAACATTTCAATAACATGCCATGGCCATGTACCTCGGAGCCCTTTCCCAAAAACAAAATCATAATCAAAGAAAGTAGATTTTCATACAGATACATACATGCAGGCATAAAGTTCATGTAGACATCGATTGATGTGTCGGAGTAACCCAATATATAAAATCACTGTAACAGACACAGATAAAGAAATCTATCTTGGAATTAATCAAGGTCAAAATGATGGTAATGAAAATAACAGACTTTGCATGCTTTATCAGGAACATTTTTTTGTTACCTGGCATCCATCTGGCACCAGGTTTATTTCTCATGTCTATCACATATCTTTGTAAATGGATACGTTTGTGTAATGTACATGTTATCACCCGTTTGTGTTTTTTTTGTGCATGTATACACAACTTCTAGAAGAAAAAGCATAACACTCTAGATATGATAACAATCCTGATAGGAGTTTTATTAATTTATCAATGAGAGTGAGAGGCAAAAACATTGACTTGATTCTCATGGAATATTATTGTGATCTGGCATTGAAATTCCTCCTTTAGTTTGTTATGTTAAACATCAGACTAGAAGTCTGGCTTCATTTTAGTTCAGGTATATATAATTGACTTTGGCATATTGTTTGGTTTACAATATATACAAGTATTGTACATGGGCATGTTCTGTCATGAGTAAGACCAAACATATTTGGTGACGTTTGTGTAGAACAAGAGGTTAATTTTCTGGTTTTGTTGCCATATAAGCCAGTGTTATTTTTAGGAGGGGTTTCTTTGTAGGAGCTGGTGGTTATCTGGCTGAACAAGGTAGAGGAAGTCTGTCATAAGTCATCCAGATTATTTACGAATTAAAAAATGCAACAATGACAGCATATAATGGTTGTGATCTTAGCTTCCTGATAAAGACGAACTGTTTCTAGTGATTAAGCTTAGGCAGAACAGTCTGATGGCTTGTGCATGTTACCATGTGGTTGATGATTATACATCCACCAGAATAGGTGACAGCAACAGATGGAACAGCATGTGACCATGTGGTTGATGATTATACATCCACCAGAATAGGTGACAACAACAGATGGAACAGCGTGTGTGACCATGTGGTTGATGATTATACATCCACCAGAATAGGTGACAACAACAGATGGAACAGCGTGTGACCATGTTGTTGATAATCGAATGTTGTTGACCAGAATAGGTGACAACAGCAGATGAAACATCATGTGACCATGATTTAGCATTGTTCAACTGAATAGGAATCAATATTAGATGAAATGGCGTGCAGCCTCATGTAAAGAAATTAAATGGGACAGCCTTTGTCAAAGTTGCTAATGTCTGAATTCTTGTGAGGCCTTTCCATATCAGCCATGTTATCAGGTGACATGCAGGTAACAAACTGCTGAATACTGTTTAGTAGAATTATTCACCAATGCTTGATTTCATTGTTCTGTACTAAGCCCACCTTCTAGCTATAAGAGTAAGAATTGATGGTTCCCTGGGCTTATCACAGAATAATTACGGTAATATATTTGTTTGGTTGTATATGTCTAGGAATATCTGTGTAGAAGCTTGGATGTAGATACATTTTCAGATGTGGTTTATCAAAATCATGGTCAAGAATTTAAATATCAACTTATCTAAAATGACTTTTTATGTAACTCTCTCCTACCCCTACCTCTTAGCTCATTAAAACCCATATCACAACTAAACTGGTTGTCAATTTATAGGTTCAACATATCAGCTATAATGTATTCTGTCTCTGAATATTGTGAATAAGAATCACTCAAGTCTTTAATCAAGTACATAGAGAGTCTCTTTAGAGATGAGTGATGAGCTGGTATGAGCAAACACAAACAAGCTCCATTCTTCAGAATGTCAAGTGATATCTGTGTGAACTTCTAAACATCAGTAGTAGTAAACTGTAAAATGTTAACTGATGTTTACTACTACTCAATAGACACCTGGCCTCCATGTACTTTTTCAGGAGTCACAGTGTAAATATTTCTTTTGTCAGTATTTTGCCCTAGTTTTTTAATTTGAGTTTGGAATATGATTGTGTTGATGTGTTGGTATTTTCTTGTTGTATTTTTTATGACATCAACAATGCAACAACAGTCAGTATGAGAATGAGAAATACATGTAGAATGACTTAATAAAGAGAAGTAAGGACAGTAAAATGTGCAAGATTAGAGAAAGGTCTAAGGTGTATGAGGCCACAATACTTAAGATATTAATTTGTGAGGTTCAAATTACCACTGTTGACAAAAATGGTAAGGTCAGACAGGACACAGATGGACCGACTGGAGTCACAGTGTTATTAAGTAAGTAGGTCAGAAGTAATAGGTTATTGGTTGATTTAACTCTGTTTACATTTAAAGTGAATGTTTACCAAGCAGCAGGGATGACACGTATTTACCTGGTACAAAGTTTCGGTCTGAAAAATTTTAGATTGACGTAAAATCATGGGTGATAAATCAATCTTGTCATTGTATTACCAGCGTTTTCAATCATTTACGTGCTACATGGTTCCTACCTATAACACACAGACTTTGTTAATTTATAAAATAATTTGAAATTCACATTATATGTTTGAACTTTATGGCTGTAATGTACAAATTAACAATCAGGTAAGGGGAATTAATAACAACAGCATCAGAGTTCATTTTTGATGACTTTAATTACTACGATGCTGTTGTTATGGATACCTAATTTTTTCTACCTTTCAATCATCCTGCATACTCGCAGATATTAATTTGGAGAGTAAAGAAGCTTAATATCCACCCAAACTTGTGTAATAGGAATGGGTTGGCGTGGCTTGTATATATTGTTAAATACAGTCTATGCCACTCAGCTAACGAAGCAAGCTTCTTTTGCTCAGTTGATTGAGCCAGTCGGTTATCACACCAGAGACCCGGGTTTGATTCCTGGTCGGAGCACCTGATAGGAATATGTATTTTCCCTGTTCTTTCACACTAGAACCAGAGCTTCTGCCACCTAAATCCCTCTCTGTTGTTTAACAAGACACAACTATACATGAGGTGTATTTTTATGAGTGTTGCAAATCTCAGGCCCAATGTCCTTGGAACAAAATCAGACATGTTTATAGGTTTCAATAAAATATGATGGGCTTTGATTGAAAGTATCATTTGTTTGATAGTGACTTACAGACCCAAAACTATAACTGGACTGAAATAGTTTGATGATGAATAATGCATGTACTTTTTGAACTATTGAGAACATCGTAAATTGAATCTTGGGTCTCCACTCTCCAGATTGTACATATTTTAGTGCTTTCTATTCCAATGTCATATACATTTGTAATTGCTTGCTTCTTACTCTCCCTACCACTAAAACAAAGTCATGACCCTGATTTTGTGACTTTGCCAAACAGAATGTGTTAACTATGGGTTTTTCACCTTTGTAAAATAGAATATTTTCCCTACCCATCAAAGTTCTCCAAGCGTAAGTCTGTCAAAACTGAATATTTTAAGGATTCCCTTGATGGTACATCTAGTTGTGAACATGTGTTGTGTACAGATAGGTCAAACAGGCCAAACAAAATAAGCCATCACTTGTTGGCACATTGACCTACATTTCTAATGCTGCTCCTTTGAATATTTATAGCCTAGATTGTAGCTCCTATTTCCAAGCATAAACAAGGTTGTAAAGTTAGCCTTATACCTAAAGACACTGATGTCAATCATATCATTCACTATCCTATTATAGATACAAACTTCATAGTTCAGATTCTGGTCATAGATGTTTATTTAGTCAGGTACAAAAATGGTTCAAGGTCACTGCGTTTGATAATTAAAAGTTGAAATAGTTGGACTTTCAAATTTTTGCTACCAAGTTTAAAGAAACTCCTAGCATGGTGTCAAATGATGAATTAAAGGTAAACATCTACTCCCATAAATTATCACATTTCTCAAGTAAGTATAACTGAGAATTGGGTAATAGGAGTGATAAGCTTTGTGGATTTAGGTTTTACTTTTAAATCTGTACCACATGCCCACTCTGTTTCTATTGGGAGATTGATATAAAGAGATTGTACTATTGTTGGCTATAGCTGTTTATCAGTGCTATCGATACTGCCCACTTTTTGGACGAAAAACATGGTGCTGTGTACATGGTTATCAAACCCTGACTGTTAACCGTATTATTAAAGGTCATGCAGCCCTACCTTTACATGAAGTAATGTAGCATACGTTTGTTTTGCTGCAACATCCAAAATATTTAATTTTAATGAATTGTTGAACCATAAGCTCAGATCAATACCGATACATTTTATTAGCACACAATCATCAGATGGTGTCTATTCAAATTCTCTTGTGTCCTTAGTCCATAATCTGTCTGTCTGTCCTTAACAGTTCTTGTTATCATATGTAGGTTTTCCTTGACCCCTTTGTCCCATTTTCGGACTGATCCAAAAAATAATATGGCCAACAGGTGACCATCTTGAATTTTGACTGTAATAGCTTGTTATTGCTATTTTTTCAGAAATACGAGATAGATCTTGTAAGTTTTGTATGTAGGTTCCGCTTGGTCTCTTGTTGTGTACTTGTGATTTTTGGGGCTGATCAGAAAACAAAATTTGCTTTGAAGCATTCTTGGGTGAAGGGGAATCGGTTTTTGTATACATAATGAGTTTCAGCAGCCTCCCTGGGGTGGGAGATGTGGTGCCGAAAAGGAAAAATTCTTTTATATCCAATGCCAACCATTTAAAATCTTTTCCCATTGATCCATTTGAAGGTTGTCCATTAATTTGTTATTGATATCAATATCAGTATGTAACAATATAATACCATATGTGGATCATAAACTGCTTGTCTGTTTGCAAACTGATTGTCATGTTCTATTCACTTTATCATATTTTTCCACTTCTTTTTTTCTATATGTATCAGATACAAAAAAGATCTGTTCCTAGACATATCTCCGCATATATAAAATTGTATCTAGGTCACTGTAATATTAATAAGCCTGAGCAGTGTGGGATATATTTTTGGACATTATGAGCTACTGTTGATGGACTGTTATAAAACACAAGTAGTCTGTATAGAAAGATAACTGTTGTACATAGGTTACAATAGAAATCAGATGTGGTCATTATAGACAAGTATTTATTGTTACAAACAGAAATCAAAGGTGGTTCCTATTGAGAAGTATGGTAAACCTCTGGTCAGTTCACATAGGCAGGTAGTTCTAACATGTTTTTTTTCAATAAAAACAATTTTCTGTCTAGTGATAGTTTGAACCCTTTCTAGTTGTATTTCACTTACGATTTCTAAGTGATCAAACCTATCACAAGACTGCATGTTTAACTACTGAAAGGCTTTGGCGTTGCAATAACAACTCCGTTGTGATCACTATTCACATTGACGTTAAACGCTGTGGGTAGCATGCTGTTAATGACCATGGTAAGCAGTTGATAGTGTCAAAGTATACACATACAGGTCACTTAATTAGCATTGATTAACTGTGATTTCTTTCACATCTTGATGTAGCAATGTGGGTCTGCCAGCTGATACATCTAGAGGCCCCAACTCTGCATTACAAGCTGATTGAGTGATCAGTATAGACGTTTCATTTCACATTTTAATAAGATAATCATGTCAAAACTATCTCAATAATAATAAGATCCGTAAAGATTTTAAGAAGCATTGATTCGTTGTCATATTAAGTTTCATTCCACACTCTTCATACCGATATGTCAATGCTAACTTCCATCAATTCACATGCAGAAAAGTGCTTTTCACAAGCTTGTCTTTCATCATGATATCCAACGTGATGAGGAACAAAAGTAAGCCTGCAATTTCTTAATAGTTGATTAACATGCATAGCAGTAGAGTAAGTGTTTCAAAAGGTAATCATTTTATAATCAACTCCCCCTCCCCCCTCCTAGAAAATGCCATTGCGAACAATTGGTTTCCTCACTGCCTTGCATGGACACTTTTAGACACTTTGTTGTGATTTCAAAAATCTTCTTCTCAACACCCAGATATGGTGTAAAGTTTACTAAAGCTCATATAAGAAAAATGTATTTTTTAATATAATTTGTTTAATTTCCATTGGAAATATTTCAGCTGTGGTCAGAATTATGAATGAAGGATGATGGTTTGATTATATGCCCATATTGATCCTGGTTGACCCCCAGGGGCTGATATGTGGGGCCAGAAGGAGTCAATTTGACTCAGATTTCAAAAATCTTCTTCTCAAGACTCAGATATGGTAGGATCAAATGCTTTACATAAATGGAAGCATCTTAAGGTGCTTTACCAAAATTGTGAATTTCATGGCCCCAGGGTCTCACATTTCCCCATGGGGAGGGGGTAAAATCTACTATACCGGGTAGTTTGTATAGGAAAAATAGATTTTTGAGTATAATTTGTTTCATTTCCATTTGAAATGTTTAAAACTTGGTTAGAATTATGAATGAAGGATGACAGATAGATGGTATGAATAGATTGATCCTGACTGTCCCCAGTGGGTGTTAGGCATGGCTAAAAAGGGTCAAATTTACTTAAATTCCATAAATCTCCTTTTAAAAAGCTGTAACCCTGATAAAATACTAGCAACAATATACTGCTCTCTTAAAGAAAACTTCTCTTCAGCTTGATCAGTTGAGCGTCAGACTAGTTAGCAACCTTGGTCCTGGGTTGGAATCCTAGTTGAGGATTTGAAATAAATAATGACCTTTGATACAGTTATACTCTGAGAGTTTGCTGGAGCCTCATAGATCTGGGTAGATCGACAAGGCTAATAATCCTCCATCAGTGTTTACCCAGGGGAGGGTGAGTGGCTGATGTGTCCAGTATCAGTTTGGTAGATACTCAGTGAGGAGTACTCACATTGTTATTTCAAAAATGTCATTCTAACTAAAGAAGGACATCTCTACTACCAGTCAATTCTGTTAAGGTAACCTGAAGTTTTTAAGGGTGCAATATGTTAGATAACATCAAAAGAAAGTGATAATATTAACATTATACATTGCAGAGGAAATCAAGACAATGTTGCAGATGAGTGCAAGTATGAAGAAGAAAGCCTATTGTCCGTATAGTAAATTCCGTGTAGGAGCAGCTCTCCTGTGTGACGATGGAACAATCATCACAGGTAAGGACTGTAACAGTGAGTTAAGAACCATCATGACATTTATAGTAACATCAAGCTAAGAACCATTATATCTTTACCATTGCAGATTGATAATGATTTCAATCTGATTGGCCAACACAATCATAGTTTCAACTTCATTTCAGATTATTTGGCATTCTCCATGCTTTTACGTAATACACTCTGAAGGTATACTTAAGCTCAAATGAAGCAATATCTAACTGAAGTAATTTCTTTGCAGGGTGTAATGTTGAGAATGCATCCTATGGATTAAGCATATGTGCAGAGAGGACAGCACTGGTTAAGGCTGTGTCCATGGGTCATAGATCATTCAAGGCCATTGCTATTTCAAGGTAATTTGAACATCTACATATCGAAGCTTAAGCAGCCAAACATAAGTAAGAAATAAGTCAGTATAGTGCCAATGTCACCTAGCTGTTGAATGTAAACAATGTGCCAAAATCACACATGTAGGTCAAAGGTCAAGCTGTATACATGCAGGTTATTTTTATCTCTTATGTGGGTCAAACTGGTTACATCAGTACATGTAGATTAAAGAAAGGTCAATGTGGATTTCTTAGATGTTTTTGCTTCAAGATTTTGGCAAAACTACAAAAAATTAACCATCGAAAATACACCTCAGTTACACTAACATAGAGGTCTGTTACACAACACTGATCTACGTTCATATATGAATGACCTCTGTTTGACCTCTATGCATGACAAAAAGTATAGCTAACCTGTTTGCATTTTATCACATTGTCAAAAATAGATATAATGACCTTCATTGAAACTGAAGGTAAGAATGCACAGTAAACATAGTGGAGATGGAATGGTGATGTGGATATTTGGAAGGTTGCAGGAGTCAGATTTAGCCATTTTCCTGTCAGAAAACGCTTTCCTCATATGGGTGACCTAGTTTTCAGCCATTACTTATTTTACTCAATTTTGTTATACCGCTGATTTCCTAAAAAAAAAAATCGTTATTTTAGCGGCTTTCGACAGCTGTAATACAAATGTTTATTCATGAGGGTAGATATGTGATGGTAAGTAATCTGTAGAATTTCAAAACATCAATCACAGTTAGGAAAGTATGGTTGTAGATTTAAAGTACAAATGATCAAAACAGGTGTTAGGAGATAGTGCTTAAATAGAGGTCATATTTAGCATAGGAAAATCTGGTATTGATTATATGTGAAAAAATCTCCTGTTGATCATAAAAATGTATAAAGAACTGAGGAACGATGTTCCTTTCCTAATATTCATCCATCCTTGCTGGAGTTAAGATGAAAACTGGAGATATTTCTTATCAGTTCTTTAATGCGTTGCTATATAAAACTATTAAGTTCAGGAATTTAAGTAAAGTCTATGAAGACTTGGGTGAAGTACAATAATGATAAATTGCTTTTGTTTTAGTGACCTTAAGACTTCCTTCATTGTTCCGTGTGGTGCTTGTCGTCAGTTTCTACTTGAGGTGAGTTGTCACTGTGATACCAGTATTATCATTCCTGTGTTTTGTCGTGATCTTTTGGAACATTTTCTTCAGGTTGGTAATGCCATTAGAGTTAAAATTCTTATAACACAACCAGTAGCAGATTTGAGGGTAAGGTTTGATGACAACATAGTCACTTCCATCAGAAAAATGACGAGTGTTAAGCTTACTAGCATTGATGCTTGTTTACAAGATGATAAAGAATCAACCAGCTTTTAAGACTGTATTATATTTGATTTAAGTTTCTATTTCTTGTGTTACAATTTTTTTTCAGATTTGACCCTTATCTTTAAAATGATCAAGAAGAAAGATTATTTTATTAAAATTTTAACATAGACTTGTCTTCAGTAAACTATATGTATTTCATTTGATGGTCTGTATATTAATTGTGTCGTATGAAATGTACATATGAAGTCCTCAAATAACTCTGGTTCCAGTTTAATGACTTAATTTTGTAATTTTTGCATTAATAAACATCTTTGTTATGAAAAATATATAATTTGAAAACAAATATAGGATCATATATGAGTTTCATTTCCTTGGCGATTTTATGATACCAGTCTAGGAACATTCCTAAAATTTCATTTGAAGTTGAAACAAATTGATGATACTTTATATAATTTTTAGAAAAGAAATATTTTGACAGGTTTTAATGTCTAGATATGAATGACAGAATAAAAAAGAGGCAGCCATTTTGTTGTTTTGTTTTCAGTTTTCTGATGTAACGTCAATTCCATATTAGCGCATTAGAATCAATTTCTGACTGGCACAGCTAATGAGAAACACTTCAGAGTGTATTACACTATTGACATATACATTTGAATTTTGAGGTAGTATTTCTCACAAAGTGTTTTGTTTATTCATCTTAAAATATTAGAATGAATTTGCCTACCTAGCAATTAATCAAATGGGTGTTTTCACAAATGATTTTGTATATACAGTTTGGCAGGGACTGGGATGTATACATGACCAAACCTGACCATACCTACAACTTGATGAAGACGGGGGAACTCTTGCCCTTAGGTTTTGCTCCTGAGTCTCTAGAAGAGGAAAGGATCAGTCAGACAGCCTAATCCTGACAGTGGTGGACTTCAGATCAGCTAGACTCCTTAGACCTGAGGATGGTGGACCTATCTATATATGTATATAGCCAGACTGGCTAGACTTGACGATGATTTATCAAGGTTCATCCAGACTTTACAATGATAGACTGATATGATAATAAGCCAGACTGCCTTCTGGTAATCCTGACATTGGTGGACTTAGATCAGACAGACTGCCAAGACCTGACGAGGATCGACTGAGGAACAGACAGGTTTCCTAAACCTGACAGTGGTGGACCTAGGATCAGCCAAACTGCCAAGACCTGACGAGGATCGACTGAGGATCAGACATGCTTCTTAGACCTGACAATGGTGGACATTGGATCAGCAAGGCTGCTTAGGCCTGATGACAATAGATATAGCATCAGCCAGACTTCCTACACCTGATGATGTTTGATTGAGGATTAGCCAAGCTGAATAGACTGACAATGATTGACTGAGGATCAGCCAGGCTGCCTGATAAAGAGGAAGGGTGTATTAGTGAGACCGGTCAGATGTTACCAAAGTAGACTGAAGACTATGTAGATCACCTGTCTAATCCAACAATTGCTTGGGTTAAGAGATGATCAGGAAGACTTTGGTCCTAGTCTAAATTTGAATTTAGTGATGCAGTGATACAATGACACAGCAAGGCAGCTATAGACTGTATACAGACCTAATGTCTTTGTACTTTCATTGTTACAGAATAGATATACTTAGTATTCCTTCAGACTTTTTGATACATTGTATTCCTTCAGACTTTGATACATTGTATTCCTTCAGACTTTTTGATACATTGTATTCCTTCAGACTTTGATACATTGTATTCCTTCAGACTTTTTGATACATTGTATTCCTTCAGACTTTGATACATTGTATTCCTTCAGACTTTTGATACATTGTATTCCTTCAGACTTTTGATACATTGTATTCCTTCAGACTTTTTGATACATTGTATTCCTTCAGACTTTGATACATTGTATTCCTTCAGACTTTTTGATACATTGTATTCCTTCAGACTTTTTGATACATTGTATTCCTTCAGACTTTTGATACATTGTATTCCTTCAGACTTTTGATACATTGTATTCCTTCAGACTTTTTGATACATTGTATTCCTTCAGACTTTGATACATTGTATTCCTTCAGACTTTTTGATACATTGTATTCCTTCAGACTTTTTGATACATTGTATTCCTTCAGACTTTGATACATTGTATTCCTTCAGACTTTGATACATTGTATTCCTTCAGACTTTGATACATTGTATTCCTTCAGACTTTGATACATTGTATTCCTTCAGACTTTGATACATTGTATTTTCAGACTTTTATACATTGTATTCCTTCAGACTTTTTGATACATTGTATTCCTTCAGACTTTTTGATACATTGTATTCCTTCAGACTTTTATACATTGTATTCCTTCAGACTTTTTGATACATTGTATTCCTTCAGACTTTGATACATTGTATTCCTTCAGACTTTTTGATACATTGTATTCCTTCAGACTTTTTGATACATTGTATTCCTTCAGGCTTTTGATACATTGTATTCCTTCAGACTTTTATACATTGTATTCCTTCAGACTTTTTGATACATTGTATTCCTTCAGACTTTTGATACATTGTATTCCTTCAGACTTTTATACATTGTATTCCTTCAGACTTTTTGATACATTGTATTCCTTCAGACTTTGATACATTGTATTCCTTCAGACTTTTTGATACATTGTATTCCTTCAGACTTTTTGATACATTGTATTCCTTCAGACTTTTGATACATTGTATTCCTTCAGACTTTTATACATTGTATTCCTTCAGACTTTTTGATACATTGTATTCCTTCAGACTTTGATACATTGTATTCCTACAGACTTTTTGATACATTGTGTTCCTTCAGACTTTGATACATTGTATTCCTTCAGACTTTTTGATACATTGTATTCCTTCAGACTTTTTGATACATTGTATTCCTTCAGACTTTTTGATACATTGTATTCCTTCAGACTTTTGATACATTGTATTCCTTCAGACTTTTGATACATTGTATTCCTTCAGACTTTTTGATACATTGTATTCCTTCAGACTTTTTGATACATTGTATTCCTTCAGACTTTTTGATACATTGTATTCCTTCAGACTTTTTGATACATTGTGTTCCTTTAGACTTTGATACATTGTATTCCTTCAGACTTTTTGATACATTGTATTCCTTCAGACTTTGATACATTGTATTCCTTCAGACTTTTTGATACATAATATCCTTTCAATAGCAGGCTTATTATACTTTATTATACATACAATGTAGTAGCATTTCAGAGATGTTAGTCAAAATAATTTTAGTGAATTTTCAAGTAACTAGTTACATCATCCTTTTTGATGAAGACTTATAGTATTGATTTTAAAATGAAGTAAGATTGTTATATGACTTTCACTTTAGTTTGAAGTAGTTGATTGCCATGTCAACTGACCCAGGATCATTGCTCTGTTATCAAAAAAACATCAAGAAAATACCAACACTACAACATAATCATAATTCAAACTCAAATTCAATAAAACTAGGGCAAAATATTAACGAAAAAAGAAAAGATTTACACAGAGACTCCTGAAAAAGTACAATGAGAATAAGATCAGGTGTTCTGGAATAGTTAAATCTTCTGCTTCATATTGATGACACTTGCCATGTAAATCTTAGTCACTCCAAGTAAGTAATATGTTATAAAACGAGAACAAATTATACAACAATGGAACATATTCACTAGAATATTTCAAATAGATCTCAGAAAAATATATAATGCAGGTTTACAGGAATCCCAGGTTACATTTGATCATATAAATATGATTACATAATTAGGGCCCCACATCGAGATACAGGTGCTCTATCATAATCAGCTTGTCTGTCAGTCTGTCTGCATATCCGTCTGTCCATTTTTGCTTTCCTCACAATAACTTCTGTATTTGTAGTCGGATTCTTACCAATTTGATGTGTGGCTTTATATTACAAGACCTTGCAGAAGTTTGATAACCAGTGAAATCCATCAACATTTGCAGAAGTTTTGGGATTTTGAACGACGAAAATTGACCATTTCATTACTTTCTGCACAATGACTTGCTTATTTGTAGTTGTATATTCTCCAAATTTTGGACATGGGATTCTATCAATTAAACCTCACATCGGTTTGATAACCAGTGTCATCCATCAATGTTTGCAAGAGTTATGGGACTTTGAATTCTGGAAATATACTATTTTGTTAATTTCTGCACACTGCATATTTATGTACATTAGTCATCGCATGGATTTGATAAACATTGAAATCTGTTCATATCTACAAAAGTTACAGGAATTTGAGTGTTGATACAAATGGTCATAATGACATTCTTCACAATTGTGGTTAATTTTGAAGTGGAACAGAAAATCCAATAAGGGCAGCGTGGCTTCTGATCGGCTAAGACATTTTTTGCTTCTTCTCAAGAAATGCTAGTGATATTGACTTCTAACTTGGCACAGATGATCATCATGTTGTTCGGCACAAGTGTTGTTTTTGGCACAGATTGGAACATCCAGAACGGCCACCTGGCCTCTGATTGACTTGATCTGTGCATACTATGCAGTTAAATGGTCAGTTTGTTGAATTAAATATTATGTAGTTGAATGGTCAGTGAATACACAAAGTCATCTTGATAATGATATATAGTTGGCTGTTATAGGTCTTTATACATAGGTGGTCATTATAGACAGGTAATTGATATTCATAATGGCATTAATACATTTATATTGATATGTTGTGGTCAAGGTGATCATTTTAGACAAGTGCTTGTTATGCCGATTTTATTGACTTTATATTATGTTGTAGACCTTGTTATTCCAAGGAGTTTATTTTACCAATAGGTGTTCTTTATACAGAAATGTTTATATTAGAGGTGTTTATAAAGGTAACTTACATAAGAATGTGTTAATTAGTTTACATAAAATAAATAGGTGAAATGCACAGCAGGTGTGTTACACAGATATGTCAATGAACAGGATTCCAAGAGGTAATATAAAGAGACTGTTGAAGCAAGTACATTTTATTACAATTAAGTAATTGAAAGAAACGGTTTATAATCCCTATTGACTGTAGGTGAATATACTGTTTTTCTTCCTTTTTTATCTGATTTGATATACAATTGACAGGTGCTTCTTTTCCAGGATGAAATATGTATTCCCTGCCCCTCTTTCAAAGACTTCAATTTTGATAGGTTTGACTTCTTAGGATACTATGCTTA
The DNA here is from genome assembly GCF_031769215.1 of Ylistrum balloti. Lineage (NCBI taxonomy): Eukaryota > Metazoa > Mollusca > Bivalvia > Pectinida > Pectinidae > Ylistrum > Ylistrum balloti. The sequence continues at coordinate 701,911 of NW_026782034.1, forward strand.
AATGCAGAGAGGTTTAGATAGCATCAAATTTAAACAAGTAATTTTTGATAAATGATGAAGAATTTCCCCATATTCTAAAGCCTTTTGTCTAGAGTAATGGGAAATACATATAGAACATTAAAGCTGAGGTGTTGTTCTTGGTATACATCTATCACGTTCAAAAACCTTCTTAATTTATAACTATTCAAGAATTCTACTGTAGTCACATAACGTTGTGGTTGTAACAATGAAGGCTGATTTTTAGTCCCCCATAATGATTGTTATCTTTGATAGTAAACCCGAGCTGTGTTGCTTCTCAGTTGTGCTGCTAATTCTTGTGTCATCTGTTGACAGGTAAAAATTCCTCTGTGTCATTCTAATTAATACCAGTCCCTTGTCTACATGTTCCCCAGCCCCAACTCTGAATATATATGAACTGTACTCATGCTAATAAACACCCTCAGCTCCTCCTTACATATTCCCAGTCCCCTGAATTGAACATGTATAAACAGTATTCATGCTGATAAACACCCTCATCCCCTCCCTATATCTTCCCAGTTCCCTGAATTGAACATGTTTAAACAGTATACATGTTGATAAACACCCTCATTCCCTCCCCAGTCCCCTGAACCTGACATGTATAAACTGTATTCATGCAAATAAACACCCTCATTCCCTCCTTACATTTCCCCAGTTCCCTAAATCTGACATGTATAAACTGTATTCATGCAAATAAACACCCTCCTTCCCTCCTTACATTTCCCCAGTTCCCTAAATCTGACATGTATAAACTGTATTCATGCTGATAAACACCCTCATTCCCTCCCTATTTCTCCCCAGTCCCCTGAACCTGACATGTATAAACTGTATTCATGCAAAAAAACACCCTCATTCCCTCCTTATATTTCCCCAGTTTCCTAAATCTGACATGTATAAACTGTATTCATGCTAATAAACACCCTCCTCCCCTCCCTATATCTCCCCAGTCCCCTGAACCTGACATGTATAAACTGTATTAATGCAAATAAACACCTTCATTCCCTCCTTACATTTCCCCAGTTCCCTAAATCTGACATGTATAAACTGTATTCATGCTAATAAACACCCTCATTCCCTCCCTTTATCTCCCCAGTCCCCTGAATTTTTTTAATAGAAAACCAGTTTTCATGAGGTAATACTTACCATAACTTTAGTATGCAAATATGGTACCTACACCCATCTTTGTATCCCAAAAACAAAAGATTTTAAAATCCTGCCCTCCCTACGATCCATGAGCCTTCACGACAGGAACATAGAGTGATCTCCCTTATGGCTGCTGGAGAAGGCGGACATACTGAGCCGAGTGCTTTCCTTTTTTCATTGTAGTATATCCTTCTTGTAGCTGAGTAATTTATTACTCGGTTTTATTCTCAAACTCATCTCCCAACTTCACAATCACTTGCAGACGTTATATTTTGGCTATTTTCTGCTTAAATTCGGCCTTTTTTCGGCCCATCCCTACTCCACGTGTCCGAGCGCGTGACATGTTTTTCGTTGTTCGGTTTTCGTGAAGTTTGTTGCCTTTTTTAACGGTGGTCTTTTTTTTTACGACCGTTTTTTTGTTATTTATTTGCTACATTACGTTAGTTTTGTGCTTGTGTTTGTGGTTTATTTTTTGGCATATTTTTCTCAAAAAAAAATTTTTTTTTGTTGCCGTTTTTTCTTGATTCTTTGTTATTTCAAGTATGGCTAGTGCAGGTTTATGCCATGGTTCGGCACATGGGTGTTCCTATTTCTTCGGAGAGCTGGACCCCCATTATGACTGTCCTTTGTGCCGACCTTGCAGCGAGACAACGCTGTGAGAACTGTCAAGGCTCCCGTGCCAGTGTGGCAAACTTCTAGCCGGAAAAGGGATTTGTCCTCTTCTTCCGTCAAGAGAAGTAAGTCCTCTAGTTCCTCCACCTCCAGTTCTGAACTGGTGGGTGAGTTTGATGTTCCTGCTGGGGGTGCTCTCATTCCCCCAAGCTCCGCCCTTGAGCAGGGGGTGGTAATTATTACTGAAATGCAATGAACATGTATAAACTGTATTCATGCTGATAAACACCCTCATCCCCTCCTTATATCTCCCCAGTCCCCTGAATCAAACAGGTATATAAACTGTATTCATGCTGATAAACACCCTCTGTTTCAAACATGAATTATTTAAATTAAACAGTTTTATCTTTCAGTTACATTTTTATTTCAAATGTTTGCATACTGCTGTAACCTTTTATCCATATTTAGCAGATATCAATGTTTCTGGCAGAAAGCCATTCTTCATGTGTGTATTATGTATGTTGACTTGATAAGTAGTGAGAAATATAGTGTATCGTGATTGATGTTTAAATCATGGAATCTTACATTTGTCAATTGATAAACTAATGAAAGCTATGTGTTTCATTGTATTACCTCAAAAGAGTTGCTGTTTGTATAAATAAAATTCATATCATTTTGAAACGAGTATCCTGCTGTTGTTTCTTGCATGACTTTAAAAGCCAGGTGGATTAAGTTGATAAAACATTAATCTAAAATGAGGAATAAACAGGTGGCCTAAAGGGTCAGAATCGCTCACCTATTCTGCTGAAGACTTTGTCAGTTTGGTAAGTCAATTTCTGCAATCTTAAAAGCTTAATACCCAAGTATGCTTCTACATAAATTCCAATATGCAAGAGCTATTGCTTGTTGAAAAAAAAATGTTAAGGTCTTGACATATTTGACACAGTGATTTTGAAACTTGGTCATTTGAACGATCTTTGTAGCTAGCACCTCATCCCTGCATCATATAGGTCCAATACAAACTCCAGGGACTTTTGGATATTGTGAAGAAGTTATCTGAAGATTTTATCACATTTGACCCCAATGACCTTAAATGTGGGTCAAGATAATTTATATGAGCAAACTTTGTAGCCTTCATTCCACTATGCCACAGGCGCAATATCTGTTACCTGTTACCTCTTCATAGACACCACTTGTTAGCTTATCTCAGCTAATTGAGGTGCATTTTGTTGAGTCAACTCGTTGTCCGGTTGTGCCACATAAAAACTAGGATAAAACTTGAATGGTACTTGTTGCCGGTGTTTGTTCAAAAGACTCTTAAAAGTGTTTGGGGTAGGGGCATCTATTACAGTGTTAGGAAGAGAATTCCAAAGATCTACTACCCATTTAGTGACATTTGTCCTGCTATGCTTCTTGAAAAGTTTTTTACTATTATCTCTAGTAGAGGCTGTGAACATAGTAAATAGTTTGTCTTTGTCAAGTTTGTCAATGTTGTTTAGGATTTTATATACCTCAACCATATTGTTGCTTTTACGTCTATACTCTAAAGTTGGAAGACCTAGATTTTTTAACCTGGCATGACATGGTAAGTTCTCTATGGAGTATATATCAGCATCCTGGTCATTTTGCTATTGAGAAGACATTCTTTGACACTGGGCAGATGACAGATGCAGCACCTAAGTCATAAGCTCACATGCTAAAAATGAGAGTTTGTTTATTAGAATGATTTTTTTCATGTCAATGTTGACAAGTTTCTATCGGAGATGAAAGCAAGCCACTGATAATCCAAGCCATAAGTACTTGCCAGGTAAGAGTAATTTCATAGTTATTTGTTTGCTTGGTGTAAAGCGCTATGGACAGCCAGGGTCATTTAAACTGGGCGACCATCTTGGATTTGGCTGTTAAAGATTATTATTTCTATGTTTGCAAAGGAATGTTCAAATTTCTTATCATCAAGAGCAAAAACTGGGAAGAGAAGTTGAAAGAAGTGAAAAGATCAAAACGCAAATAAAGATGATAAAAATTATTTTCTCTACTGCTCAATCACCCTGCATACTCTTAGGTATCTAGCTGAAGGGTCAAGGAACCTAACACCCAACCTACCTAGCACGAATGGCGTTGGCTCTACTACGTAAATCCTTCTCCGATAAAAAAATGGTGGGTGCCAAGATCACTCTGGGATCTCGTTATGATTCAATGGACTTATTTCAAAGTTACGATTTCGTTTTTTTTCCTGTAAATTCTTATTTCTGGGGTTCCGATTATCAATAGTTCAAGAACATTAAACATTACAAACACTTCCACTGTAGTCACAGACAATCCTGGCAAATAAAAAGATTTCAGAATAAATTATCTGTATAGTTATACAGTGTTGATCAAAGTTTTTATGCTTCAAATGATTAATTAGGTTCAATCCTCTAAAGAAAACACCCATGATGAATTAACTTTCATATACCTTCAGTGGAAAATGTATGTATGACCTTGACTCCATCAATTTAAGTCTTTGAAAAATTAATGGATACGGGGATGCAGTTGAGCCAAGTTACACTAAACCTGATAGGATATTTATAGCATGTGAGATTGGATTAACTGAAGAAAATTCCTATATAATTTCTCACCTTTTACTTCTTGAATTATGATATTCATCAGGGTTTCTGTGTATCCTTAATAAACAAATACTTCAAGAAAAAGTTTGTTTTAAAAAAGTTCTTTTAATATTTAATAGTGTTAATAACATTGAACATATTTCATCAGTTTACGATCACATATCAAATAAAAACATGAAATATATAATGCCTGTATGATGCGGTCACACCTGTGTAAAGTTTTGCCTTTCACCTTAGCAACAAGGACTTTATTCCCTAATAGGACATGGCAAGAGATCCCAGAGGGATCTTGGTGCACACCTTTGTTTGATCTTTATATGTCTTTAAAAATAGGATTTTTTTCCTTCTTTCATCTGTTATTGCTGTTCTCAGTTATATGAAATTTGAAAATTCCTCTAGAAATGGCAAACATTCAAAATGGCCACCTGCCAGTCATTTTTTTCCGATCAGTCCCAAAATCAAAAGAGTAAAACATTGGGAAAGATTAATTCAGTACTTCTCATGAAGTAGCTATAACATGATATGTTTAAACACTGTTGACAGAATGGAAGACAGACGCAGGGTAATTTGAACAACTTACCATCTGATGATTTTGGTTGGCTTATAAAACTTTTGAAACATTCAACATATGGAATATTTCTCTTTTTTATTTCATTGTGTACTCTGACAAAACTCAAATTTCTCTTTCAAACTTGTTAAGAACAAAACATCAACATATTTTAACAAAATAAACTCTTTCATCTTCAAACAACATGTATTCCATCCACAAATAATATGAACATTTTTCTTTGTACGAAACAAAAACACAAAATTTTAACATAAAACAATGATCTGAGAACATTGATTTAACATAGACACGACAGATCAGAAATTTTTACTTGTGTAAATTTCAATGTATGTAATTTAGTATAAAATGAAGGCACATATTCCACAAACCCTACGGAGAAATTGGTAATTTTTGACTGATGATTCTAATGCACGTCCGATTGTCAACAAGTAACGAACAGAAAACATACACAAATTTCAAAGTGAGATCTATGTGTAAACAAATGATATGAACCCGTACACCTGACCTTGTCTGCTTATAAGACACCTAGCAAAATGCAACCATTTACTAAAAACTGAATAATAAAATATTCCTAATGTTGATGTCGTAAAAACACGTCGATTTTGGCTCAGAACATTTAGCAGATCTCTCAAACAGATGACATGCAGCAGTATCAACAGAATCGTCTGACCCAACACAAAAATATAAACAAAAATTTATTTTAGAATCAATGGGCTTCTAATTAATTTATAAAATTTCATTAAACTTAAAGATATTTTTAAAAATCCTCTGGTTTGACTTGTTTTACTGTTTTTTCACTTTCCTTGCTACCTAGCGAATTTGAATTTTGCTATTAATTGAAGTAGTTGTGATGAGATCTCATACACCTTAGACACCTGTTGTACAGCTGGTGATCATGAATATTAATGACACACATCAGAAACGGCCCCACATTGTGTCAGAATCTAAACCTAAGAGTTACATTGATATTTAATTTTTGTGTATTGCTTCATACAAATATTTCAAATGACCTAATGACCTCTACCTGTAGTTAGTTGAGTCATCATTTGATTTCAACTAACTATGCTTCATTGTCATAACAAAGTATTTAACAATGAAATATTTCAAGCTTGACCTTTGACCTGATGACCTTGATATAAGGTTGGTCAACATTTTATTTGATTTCAGTGAATTAAGTTTCATTATGTCATGAGTAAACATTTATCAGTAAAATTCAGATAGGATATAGTCTTGACTGTACATTCACATTTCTATAAATAGTAATGGTGACCTTGACCTTTGATTCATTAACAAAATATCAACATAGAGCTAGCACTTCCTGTGAAGAAGCAATGAAAAAAGTCTGCATAAAATTATTCATACAGAACTGAAATATTTGCCAGAAACTGATTCATTATTCATTATGAATAATTCTGACCTTTGACCTTTCACCTAAAGGACCCAAAACTCATTAATTTCTTTCAGAGAAACATTGCATGGATAAAGCTTGAGTGGAATTTGGCTGAAAGAATTTAAAGATATTGTGCTGAAAAAATAGAAGGTCCACAAACTGACTACTATAGATTGCCTGAATGTAAGAGGTGAGTACCCTAACTACATATCTGTACAATAAATATAGTGTTAGTATGTCTACACTGTTTAAATAGAAATATTATAGTTCAGTCACTGTAACATACTCATGGTGCATTTTATTTACAGAAAGATTGACATTCCTCAACTACAACTGAAAGTAAAACAAGGTACAGAGTAACGATTTTACCTGGGGTAAAAGTAGGGAGTAAAACTATCTAAAGAATCATTTCCTGTGAAATGTATAAACAAAATCTTAGAAATTAAAAATTTTTTGCTAAACTTTTGAAAGAGTTCCTGGTGAATTTTATGAAGGTTTTGAATGAAAGAGATCCTATTAGACATGATGTAACAAAACTTTGCTGCCAATACTACTGGTGTTAGGGGAAACAAATTTCCCTTCAATTTTTAAAAATCACTGGTGTCCCCCATTGAAAGTCTGTAACGCTATCAATTGATGAAATCACCAGTGAGAATAAACAGAAAAGATTTAGGTCACTATTTCACACAACCTATGTTATAGATTTTTTTCTTCATACCGAACAGTTTATATAATAGATTTGTTATTTCCCGATTTAGGTAATGGATTTGTTATTTCAGAACAATTGATATATTAGATACGTTATTTCACGATTTATGTAATGGATTTGTTATTTTAGAACAATTAATATAATAGATATGTTATTTCACGATTTATGTAATGGCTTTGTTATTTTAGAACAATTAATATTATAGATACGTTATTTCACGATTTATGTAATGGAATTGTTATTTCAGAACAATTGATATAATAGATACGTTATTTCACGATTTATGTAATGGATTTGTTATTTTAGAACAATTAATATAATAGATACGTTATTTCACGATTTATGTAATGGAATTGTTATTTTAGAACAATTAATATAATAGATACGTTATTTCACGATTTATGTAATGGATTTGTTATTTTAGAACAATTAATATAATAGATACGTTATTTCACGATTTATGTAATGGCTTTGTTATTTTAGAACAATTAATATAATAGATACGTTATTTCACGATTTATGTTAAAGTTTTGTTATTTCAGAACAAACAATATAATGGATAACAAAACTTTGATAACAGGATAGCTATGTGATATACGATATACAGAGTCAGGAGTGGGCTTATCACAGGACAATGAAATGCACAAAACTACATAATACAGTGTATGTAATTTATAAATTAATTAAACAGCAATATATGAGTTATTAACAGGCATGGGCTTATTGGCAGATAAAATGGTAATTTTCTCTTACTCTAGACAGGTAAATCCACACATTTAACTGATGGGAGATTTCCCTAGGTTTGAGACGGGGATTCCCCTATCAGGAGGATGACATGACGTCACAGTAACAGATCATTAAGAATAATAAAATCATGTCAACGAAGCGAAGCGTTGGGACAACATAAACAGATACGAGTACCTAATAAAGCCTGCAGGGTAAAAGAAAACTAATCATTCATCCTGTAGTTGGTGATCAGGTGACGTGACCATGTAAAAGCAGACAAACATTTAGGTAATATGGATATACAGCTCACTATACTTATATAGACTTACACTATAAAAACAGAATGTACCCACATCATAGCAATGTTACTGATTTATCTTCAATAATCCTAAGGGGAGATAATCTGTAACCAAATACTACTTTGAAAAGTAATAAAGTTATAAATACAGGTGGGCTTATTACCAGACATAGGCTTATTCATAGGAAGAAAAAATCTGCAGCAACTATGATATTTAAATCTTCAGCGTGTATTCTCTGATCTGATGTTAACACTTCAGTTAACAATTCAGTGAACTTTAAGTCTGAAAACCTTTCAAGCCATAATAGAATCAATCAGCTGTTTCGATATTCTATCAGTTGTTGAGCTGTGCCATCAGTGCGTATAATTTCCAATGAATGATGATTATTATTTCTGTAAAGTTACATAAATTTGTAAAATAAAAGTCAAAATGTAACTATATGAACATTTTTTTCTGTTTTAGTTGTTGACACTTGTGTTAAAAGTATTTTTTCTTTTTTTTTTATACCGATATTTAAACATGACAGGTAAAACATCTGTAAAAATAGTTTACACACCAATAAATAATAAATAAAAAACAATTGTATCAACTTATTATTGTTATTCTATTGTAATTCACTATTGATATCACAGACCTCTAGTTATAGCTCCAGCATGCAATGTTCTTTAAAGCATTTTCATCACTTGAAAGAAGTATTGAAAATTAAATTGAAAATTGAAATCCTATTTCAGATGAAATTTAACTAAAACTTTACATAATTTTTTATCCATCTAATTTAAGAGTCTTGTTTTAATTGGAAAAAAAATCATACAGTTGGTTCATAAACATCACTTGAAATAGTAACTACAATGATCTCCATCTAGCCTCTAAACCAAATTCACATATCAATCAAACTGTAAACACAAGAGTTATGTTTTTAAAATCACCAGTACAAAAGTCTACGATCAAATACACTTAAATTATACATCAAACAATTTCACAATTTTTCATAAATTTACTTCCACATACCCGGGGTAATTTAATTTATATCCGAATATTAGAAATATCAGTCGATTCTTACCCTGTGATAACAATTTTACCTAACTCGTTATACTGTTATATTATACAAGAAAACTTGCCACTTTTCTGCCAATAGGGCCAAAATAAACGGTCGGTAAAAGTTTGATGTTTTTAGGAGATGAAGACAGCAAATTTTTTTTTCAAGAGGATGAAAAATAAATCTGGGCAAATATTTCCTTAACATATGGAACAAGCATCACTCTCACTTCCTATTAAAAGTTTTTCTTTGTAGGTCAGAACTCTCCCTAAGTAAGCCAGTTAAACCTGACAGTAAATCTACCATAGTGTAATTATCCTGAATTAAGTCCAAGGGGACAACACACTCTGTAGTGAAGGGATGTGGGCTTATTACAGGGAATTCACATAGCTTTTGTTGTCTACTGAAACTGCTAATGAATGTGCGTGGGCTTAATATAAGACATTGGCCTATTAATGGATAAATAAAGTACCAACCTATCATACAATAATTATCTACTGACAGGTAGCTATACTCTGTTTACAGTATACAATCTATACAAGATATACAAATTCAGTTTTGTATATAGGGTAAGTCAACAAGTTCTCATTTTATAGTAGAAAAGTTTATAGTACAAATCTGGTATGAAAATGGAACAAATACACATTTTTCTGTTTTTCTTCACTCAAGAATCAACTTCAGCTTTTCATCAGTGAAAATCGCACCACTCCTGTGTTGTTTCCTCCTATATATGCAATGCCTTTGTAAAGTGTTCTGTGTAATGAAAATTCACATTCATGATAAATGCCTCCTTTATACATGTTCTTCATTTATCTGTTGTGGTTCAATAAGGGCTGATATTTATTGTGTAGATCAGAAAAACTGTCAATGGTTTAGCACCGATATGTCACAAAGTTATTGCCAGCAATAAATTGATTGGTCAAAGTTCAAGGCTGACTTGGGGTTAAAGGTCAACCCATGGTCATAGGTTATTGGAATGCTAATTACTGAGGTCTATAGAGTCTAAGCTGGTCACACTTGGGGTGGAGGCCAGAGGTTTCTGTTGTTTACGAACGTTCCAGTGTAAACATTCTGCTAAACTATCAAACCAGTCATCCATTTGATCTTTAAAACACACAGATGGTACTGGATACTGAGCTGTAGTTATGATAACACTGAAAGGAGAGAAAACACAATTGAATTTCATCAGTTTCAGAAAGAATATGATTATTTCTTTCGTGCATATGACAAAACAGACATTAAGGTAGCTAATGACTTACATTTTATCGATTAAAATATCAGTTTTGAAACACTAACATGAGTCTAAGCATCTAGACAATTTTCTTTACAAAATTCTTATTCTGGACTTCAAACTTTACCCTTACCTTGTCTGACATGATAACACACAAGAAGTAAACTTACCTGTCCCCCTGGGTAATCTCCTGCCGATCACGGCCGTCAAAAGATGCAGATGCAGGATTCCGTGAATCTGGAGCTACGCTCACCTGTTAGAGCGAGTTAAGATGATTTTTATTTTTTGATGTGATATTTTTCAGATAAGAACAATTGTATACTTTTAAATTAATATTTCTTATCAGGAATATCAAATGCTAAAACAAAAGTTCCAGACTAAATTTAAAATCAACCAAACTAATGGTGTCAATGCACAATTTTCTTAAAACAAATCTTCATGTCTATTGCTTTATGGTGTTGAAGGAAATTACTAACTGAAGATCAGTTGCACACTACCTTTATTTCCACGCCTGCAGGCACCACTATTGGTCGAAAGGATAAGGAATGTGGACAGATTGGGGTGATCACAATGGCGGGAACACTAGGATGGACCATAGACGCTCCAGCAGCCATGGCATAGGCTGTGCTTCCTGTAGGTGTGGATATAATGATGCCTGAAACCAGAAATAGGCTTGGTATCAAAATGGGTCAAGGTCATCAACCTAAATCTAAAAGATTGTTAAAAGCAAAATCACATGCTGGAAAATGTTTTAATGTCAAAATTAGATAGTATACTGTAAGTGAAAGTAAGTAACGAGAAAAAGTTGAAAAAAAAGACACAAATACACCCTCACGTGCATATCATTTCCTTGATGAACTTTCAGAAGTGGTCATTTGTAACCTTTGACCCTTAAATCGTGACTAATGAGCACCTAAACATGATGAAGTGTAAAACATAATTTTAAGATACTTTGATGTAAATATGGACCAAAACACTTGATTCAGACAGGATGCAATGCACACAGATGGATAGACAGATACCAGTTAAACTATATGCCTTCCTTTAAAATGGGAAGGAAATGAAATATCCTTAGTCTGAGAAATAAACAACATGACATACTAAAGGTGGTTAATTATGGCTGATTCCAATAGTTGTCATGTGTACATCCATTTATTAAAACTGTTCCTCAAAGTAATGATCTTTAACTCTAATAATCTTCTAAAGGACTTACCATCTCCTTGTGCTGTGGTGACAAGACGACCTTCAACATAAAGGTCAAGGTTGGTGAGATATGATGACTGCCCGCGATCTATTACTACTTCATTGAAAACCTGTATACAAATTGAGAAGATCAATTAACACGAAAGGTTCATTACATTTATTGAAAACATAATTTTTCTTGGAATTCAATATCGTTTGTGAAAATTGATGTTAGTTACATTTGATATTGACTACAGTACTAGTCACCTGTCTGGAGTTGTATTGATTACTTGTTTAGAACAGGTGAACATATCACAGCGAAAGTTTAACTGAAGCAAAGAGACTTGATAACATACTTTCTGTAAACACATGTATCCCTCTTCCCAATTTCATTTCAAAGAGTTATTTCTAAAATCACAACACAAGGCCTTGGCCTGTATTGCTGTTCCATGTGTTATCAGCTTTGATATCCTTGTTTCAGCGGGTCAAAGTAAAGCAAGTGTAAAGCGAGGGAGTTGGTATGACTTGTACGTAGTGTTAAATATGGTCTCTGTCAATCAGCTGACGTTCTAATCCTGATTGGAGCACTTGACACCCAACAAAATCCTATGGATACTTGAATGTACAAGCTTTTTATATTGGAAAGTAGTGATATAAAATACTCCTCTTGGCTTAGAACTAATGACCCTTCAGTCTCTAGCTACATACTCTATCACCCCAGGGAAATTCCCACTAGCCAAGGCTAGTAAGGTGATCTGTGCTTTTACTTCTACACTACTTCCTTCTTCACAAGGTCTTTGACCCCAAAAACAACAACAACTAAGGTAAGGTATTTCCAAGAAAGCATTTCAATCTCCTATAGCTTCTACCCTTGGAGTGGTCAACGGTACCAAGTCTGTGATAGGAGGAAGTAATGAAAAACACCCTGTCACAGCTGGGGTTCAAACTTGTGACCCTTCCGTCTCTAGCCAGACACAATGCTTCTAAGGTGACATGTACTCTCATCATAGGTAATGTGGTGTACCAATATTCTTGCTCCTATCCGGGTAGCCACAGGACACTTTGTCGGTGAAGAAACATCCCTCTTGCTAACTATACACTTGAGGCGATATCTCAATAGTAAACTTGCATTCCCTGCAAAACAATTTAAACCTGTAATCCAATATTTTACTGTATTTAATGTCTCTAATTTAATGTCTCTAAATTTGCTACAATGGTACAAAAATTGTCTCCCTTTGTTCACATGATAACAAACATAGGGTCAACAGATACTGACTTAATCTTGTTTTAGCGTTAATGTGCCATGACATTGGACTTTTTAACATAACTTACCTTCTAATACACAAGAGACTTGTTCTTTGAAGTTATTGAAGTGGAAAGGTGTTAAGAATCCTAAAGATCCCAGGTTAAATGCCATCACTGGTGGTACACTCGACTACAAATACAAGTAACAATGAAGAAATATTGAGTATCATTATTTGACCAATTTCTACAGTAATGGTGACCTTGACCTTGGTAAACTGAGTTAATGTCATCATCTAGCCTGATAGAAACAAATTCACTAAATTGGTATTACTGAATCTGTTAATAATTTCCTATAAACAGTGAACTTGATCTTGGTCTTTGCACCTTGAAATATAGGAATCATCAAAGGCATTTTTACATGAATATTATACAAAGTTTGATCGTGAACTGTGTCAGGAAGATACAGTAGGACAGTTAATAACTCTAGTTCAGGGTTATATTTAATACATTTACTTCCAAATGGGGCAGCAACTCTTCAAGTCTAAATCTAGTAACACGAACGATATCTACAAACAAAAGCAGTAATTGTAGTTTGCCTATTGGGCTGTATGAGGAATATTCAATACTTCCTGAAGGCCAGAGGGAGACGCTATTGCAATGTTAAAACTACCACCAACAGGGGCAGTAACCATGGAGAACCTACTTTATAATGTTAAAACTACCCACAAACAGGGGCAGTAACCATGGAGAACCTACTTTATAATGATTAAACTACCCACAAACAGGGGCAGTAACTCTGGAAAGCTTATTTTTAAAATGTTAAATGACCAGTTTATAATACAACTACCCATCAACAGCAGGGAGTGGTGAACATTGATACTCCAATCTGTAATATGAGTAGCATATCCCTATGTCAACATTTCTTATCAATTAAACTTGATGTAAGAGAGCTTTTACAGAAGTAATCTCACCAAACATAGGTATCTTAGTGTGAGCTTTTCATTTCTGCTTAGTCAACACTACAAACGCCCACATCTTACATAAAACCTACTTTTTAATTGGATTGATGTTCTAAATTTTGACCTTTATTACTCAGAGCTACTTAGATACCATTTCTTACCTGAAATAATGACGAGGCATATAGTAGTGTACCGTCACCACCCAGACATATAATGAAGTCCACTTTGTTAGTGAGATCATCCTTTTCTGAAATGTCAACAAAATGAAATTTTCTACCCATGTTGTAACAAGCTTTCACTCACGAACATCAAATGTTGTGTGTCCATTAAGTACACACTATTACAATGTCACTATGTATACAGATATAAAACAGGATAACACTTATCAAGGAGTGTTTTTCAGGGAAAGCAGTGCTTACTTTTGCTCCAACTTTTCGACTCCTGCAGTGTATTGCTAGTTACTCATTCTAACTGAGAATCAAGTCTACATATATATCTCTTCATGATGAGATGACGATTGGATAAAATCAATTATTTAATTGTTTACCACATCTGTTGCCATGATCAATAGCAATTTTCCATAATTGATAATTTGTACCTTAGTATTTTCTGGTGTTTTTAGCAAAAACATAATTCATATTATACATAATAGAGAGATACAAAATGTCAATGACATTCAATCTTATATAAAAATTCTTGGTAAATGAGGTTTCTTAGCTTAAAGTTACAAAAAAATATTACCTTAATGAAGAATATGAACATTTAATGAATATTGAACACACAGCTGATTATATAGACGATTAACTACGTCTGAAAGCCTATCCAATTATAACTGATAATCAATTATGGATTTCAACTGATTTCCCATCATTAATATCTCTGTTTTATATATAAATTGGACAAAAGGCACTGTTTCAACATAGCTTTTCAGTAATTCGACTAAAAATGTGAACACCATTTAAGATCACTTTCAATCTCATTCAAATAGACTAATAATCATTAAACTAGACCAACTGTCATTAATAAAGACCAGCTATCATTAATACAGACCAATGATAAGATTGATTTTTACACAATGACTTCTGTTTTGTTTTAGTACATACAGATGAAACTCGTCTTGAAATTGCTTGAGACAAAATTCTGTTAGAAAATAATTTCCAAATGTCATATTTTTTCCTTCTATATCTTTGTAATTTTAGTTCGGATGACTCAAATTTCATTGAGTCGAAATTTTGTTTGCATCAAAGTGATTTTTCGGTCCCTTCAATTGTAAAGCAAAGGAAAAGTCATTCCTTGTCCTGAATTTATTTTTGTCAAAACATCAGCATGTCTTCTGACGAAATTAGTCAATACTTACACAGAGTCGAACGTCGTCTTTGTAACACATGGCTAATTAAGGCCTTTCAGTCTATCATACACACCCCACGTTTGGTCTCTGGCAATTAATTACCAGTTCAATTATCCAATTAAAAGTTGGCTTCTAAATTAGTGTCACCATCCTGTAGTAACGACTTACCTGTTTGTTACACAAGTAGCACGTTTACACAAGACATGGAAAAATTTAGTTAAGTTGCATGCATATTCAGGAACACTTAAAACATCAAATCAGTTCAAACTTTATTTTCATTTCAGTAATAATTACCATAACTTCAGTATGCTCAGCCCAACGCCAACTTAAGTTATGGTAAGTATTACTGAAATGAAAATTGGTTTTACAAGAAAAATCTCAAGACAAAATCTGATCCCCCAATTTCGAGAGAAACTGATTTTTTTGGTTGTTTTCTAACGGACTGTGATTGGGTACTTTGATAGATTTAGTGCTTGGACAGTAAGCCTTATCATTGTCATTTTTTAGATATATGATATATATGTGCTCTGTTCGTAAGGGTAGTGTACACATGTGCGGGACAAAATGATTGAGTACCAGTGCAGTTGATCAGTGTTGTGGTTACATGTTTTGTAGTTTGGATGAATAAACGATTTAAGGAGAAGTGAATTCCACTGTTTTGGCGTACCCTGCTATCGTAGCCCTACATCGTTTAACCGTATTCTACAATGGGAAATTGATATGGTCAACTTTATTCGATACTTTGTTTGAGTCAAAATTTGGATAAGTCAAAAAATTTTCCAAGGTCCCTTGAATTTCAAGAAAATGAGCTTTGACTGTATTAGGAATGTTTGAGGAGTATAGATTCCTTTACAAATCTGTGTGTTTCTATGTGTAACAGATCTGACTACAAACTCTACAGCTCCTTAGGTAGGTATATTACATTTGTAATACCTTAGTGAAATGTCTGATTCAGAAATGTTCTGAAGAAAATAACAGCCTTGATTGTTTTTCCTTGAAGTAAGAGCTAGGTCAGTTATTACAATAAAGCTCATAATTGTTCATCCAAACATTACAGGCATCAGGACTCTAGCCCTCTTAGTTATTTGAAGGAAGGTCTTTCAAAGATTCGAACATTGTTGCTTCCCCATGACCTGGTTCAAAGGTTATTCATTTAACTCTGTATCCCTTAATCTCTGTATGTTACATGTAGTTGCTGAAAGCATGAACTAGACTCTTTGTAAGTTGATTTTTGAAGAGAAAATCAAAGATCAAATGAATAGTTAGCTTTACATTAATCTGCATATAGGTCTTTTATATATACCACTGAAAACTTCTTTACATACCCCTGATAACCTAGAGGGATCTTGGTGCCCACCATTACTTGATCTTCATTTGCTCTTTGAAAGTTGGATATTTTCTCTTTTTTTTTTCTTTTCTGTTTTTGTTTAGTGATAAAAAAAACTAGAACATTCCTTTGCAGAAATAGCAATGATAATCTTTAACTGTCAGATAAATGATGGTTGCCTGGAAGCCATTTTGCTTTTTCTGATCAGTCTCAAAATCAAACAGGCACAACTACAGATAAAGGGGAACCGACACATGAAATCTGAGAAAGATCTATATTGTAGTTCTCAAGAAATAGGGAAAACAAACATTCAAAGTAAAAATCCAAGATGGCCGCCTGTTGGACATTTTGTTTTTCTGATCAGATCCATAACCAAACAGAAGGAACTAGGAACCAAGGGGCCCACACACTTGCAATTTAAGAAAGATCTATGTGGCTATTTTTTTAGAAACAGCAATAACAAGCTTTCACAAAGTCAAAATCCAAGATGGCCACCTGTCAGCCATTTCGTTTGTCAGATCAGTCCCAAAATAACATGGGCACAACTAGGGTAAAAGGGAAGCCTACATTTGAGATTTGTGAGAGATCCAGAGAACACTTCTCAAGAAATTGCAAAAACAAACTTTACTCGGCAAAATGATCAGTTTCAAATTGGACAGACAATGAACAAATGGATCGACGAATGGACCCTGGACATATAGGGCAATTTGAAAAGCCCACCATATAATGAATTATCTTATTCTGATCTCAACTAACCTCCATTAAAGGTCTGAAGTTTATTCGTGCAGATCTCAACTAACCTCCAATAAAGGTCTGAAGTTTATTCGTGCAGATCTCAACATACCTCCATTAAAGGTCTGAAGTTTATTCGTGCAGATCTCAACATACCTCCAATAAAGGTCTGAAGTTTATTCGTGCAGATCTCAACATACCTCCATTAAAGGTCTGAAGTTTATTCGTGCAGATCTCAACATACCTCCATTAAAGGTCTGAAGTTTATTCGTGCAGATCTCAACATACCTCCATTAAAGGTCTGAAGTTTATTCGTGCAGATCTCAACATACCTCCATTAAAGGTCTGAAGCTTATTCTGTATCTCCTTGAACTTATCATCCATAAGAAGTATGGAATCTTCTAAGACAGAGGACTCACAAAATACAAGCATGTTCTTAGTCTGAAAGTTAAAAGAAATTAGTCAAACATTTAGGAATTCTTTGAAGTTATTAAACTGATGTTTATTGAAGGAAAGCTTATGATTTGTAAAATTTGATACAGTTTTCCAGTGTTACCTGTGTGAGGTTTTACCTGTGTAGAGTGTTATCTGTGTGAGGTTTTACCTGTGTGAGGTTTTACCTGTGAGAGGTTTTACCTGTGTAGAGTGTTATCTGTGTGAGGTTTTACCTGTGTGAGGTTTTACCTGTGTAGAGTGTTACCTGTGTGAGGTTTTACCTGTGTGAGGTTTTACCTGTTTGTGGTTTTACCTGCATAGAGTGTTGCATGTAAAGGGAGTTAACTTTGTGAGGTATTACAGGTGTATGGTGTTACCTTAATAAGCCATATGACAAGGCTGAGGAAGGCTGTCAGGGCACCATCATCAAACAGTTTCTTGACTACCAGGACAGTAAGGGGAGGTTTGTTCCAAGTCAGCTTTTGGTTTCTGGGGTCAGGTATTGTCCTGGAATCAAGCATAATGTCATGTATAAAATGGTGAGGTTAAGTATATACATAAAGTTATTTATATAATGTATAACAAATCAGGACATTATGTACCTATATACAAGAGCATTACCTTTTATCTTTAAAACAAAGTCAAGATACTTCTGTTGATCAGACTCATTTTCACAAAATCTTATTGATTTTGTATTCAATACTTGCACAAATCAAATCACTACAACATGTATTTTTTTTATATGAATTTCTAATATCTTATGCATACTCTGTAGTATTTTAGTGTGAAATATATCATTATTTACAGGTCAAGGTCATCATGTATGATGTATGTCAAGCAGAAACACAGTTCAAGGTCACTGTGTCTGTTACATGTGAGGCAGATACACAGTTCAAGGTCATTGTGTATATAACATGTGTATATAACATGTCCGGCAGATACACAGTTCAAGGTCATTGTGTATGTTACATGTCAGGCAGATACACACTGCAAGGTCATTGTGTATGTTACATGTCAGGTAGATACACAGTTCAAGGTCATTGTGTATGTTACATGTCCGGTAGATACACAGTTCAAGGTCATTGGGTATGTTACATGTCAGGTAGATACCCAGTTCAAGGTCATTGTGTATGTTAGATGTCAGGTAGATACACACTGCAAGGTCATTGGGTATGTTATATGTTAGGTAGATACACAGTTCAAGGTCATTGTGTATATAACATGTCAGGCAGATACACACTGCAAGGTCATTGTGTATGTTACATGTCAGGTAGATACACAGTTCAAGGTCATTGTGTATGTTACATGTCAGGTAGATACACACTGCAAGGTCATTGGGTATGTTACATGTCAGGTAGATACCCAGTTCAAGGTCATTGGGTATGTTACATGTCAGGTAGATACACACTGCAAGGTCATTGGGTATGTTACATGTTAGGTAGATGTTAGGTAGATACACAGTTCAAGGTCATTGTGTATGTTACATGTCAGGTAGATACACAGTTCAAGGTCATTGGGTATGTTACATGTCAGGTAGATACACACTGCAAGGTCATTGGGTATGTTACATGTCAGGTAGATACACACTGCAAGGTCATTGGGTATGTTACATGTCAGGTAGATACACAGTTCAAGGTCATTGGGTATGTTACATGTCAGGTAGATACACAGTTCAAGGTCATTGTGTATGTTACATGTCCGGTAGATACAGTTCAAGGTCATTGGGTATGTTACATGTCAGGTAGATACACAGTTCAAGGTCATTGTGTATGCTTTTTGTTAGGTAGATCAATGTATATGCTACATAACAAGCAAAAACACATTTCATGATCTATTATGAAATTTGGGAATAGAGGTTATGGTCAGGGAAGGAGCTATGGCAGGTAACAGACAAAGAAGAAGACAGGCTCTGAAACAAGATGTTCATTATACCATAAAAGATACTCTTCAGTGGTCAGGTAATTAAAGCAGGTATAACATCAAAGTAAAGGTATCGCGCTGGTGGAGAGAAAGTCGATTGAACCCACAAAATAATTCAGTAGCTCTAGATATTCTGGGATGTCCAGCATAGTGAGCTCTATAATTCATGGCTGCTAACATCCACGATCTTCTCCTCAGCACCTATATAACAACTGGTCTGACATGGGCATGGAAAGCAAGATAAATCTCCATGATTGTCAGTGATTTGAGGATAAGCTGTATATTCTATCTCCATTACAATTAATTCTATAATACCTGAACTCTGGTGATGACTGTGATCTCCAGTCGTATATAGAGCTTTAATCATAAATACTTTTAATATATTTTCTAGTAAAACAATATCTGTCCTGTTTGTATCAGTATAATAAATGATTAAATATAGACTTTAGTTAGCAAGTTTCTGGTTTCTCTTGACCTGGGTTCTCAGAAAAAAATCTAACTTTCAAATTGTATCAGTTTAATCTATCTTCAACTTAAAGTGAAACCAAACAAGTTATAAAAAGCACTTAAGCCAATCACAGACAACTACTCTATACATCAGTAAATAACATGATCCTTATACCATATTTACAAGCATCTTTTCTACCTGATGATATTTCTGGTGTTTTTCTAATATCAGATGTTCATGTCATTTTCACCCTTTAAAGCTTTATATACAATTGTAATAGGAAAGAGGGATGAAAATTGTCCAGTTCCCACAAGGAATCAAACTAGCAACCTCTTGGTCATCATAAGTATCATATTTACCTCAATTAAGCCCTCTCTCCCTGTGTATAAGTTGTGAACTTAATTGTTAACTATGAGCTTACTATTTTGAATTAATGATTCTGCAAAAATGAAAACAGGGACTTATTTACTTGAAGGGGCTTATGGATAAATTTGGTAACATCCCCTACACCAAAGAAATGTCAAGATTTCACAGAATAGTTTTAGTATTACGATTTCACAGAATAGTTTTAGTATTAAGTATGGAACCTGGTGAACTTCAGGGCTAACAAACCCATCTATAATTGTTACTTTACATTATATTCATCAAATAAACAACAAAGGCAGAAATGGAAAGTAGGCCTACCAGCATTTGTAATGGAAGCTCCCGTTTGTACATGGTGTTTCATATGTCTGGCACAGTAAGTCTTCTTTAGCCTTTCTGAGTGTTTGTCTTAATACCTGTATCCCATTGTAACCATTATGACTTAAAGGTATTCCATAGCACTTGTTTTTACGACCAGAACTAGTAACGTCTTCACAACTGCATGTTTTGTTTTCAGTACAGATTTCCTCTTTCTTTGTGTCTGGTAAAGTTTGCACAGTGTAATCATAATGGCCTTGTTTTGCTGCATAATTTTCGATGTTTTTAATATTAGAACCCGTTTTTACATCAGTATAGGATTCATCTTTATCACAAAGAAGCTTTGATTTACACGTCCATTCCCCGATGTTGTTATTTTGCTCTAGTATTCCGTGCGGAACAATCAGTCCAACAACTTTCTGAGACTGTAATGTATTAGATTTATCCAAGTCACACATTGAGAGAGAGGGTGATGGGACATCACTTTTACAGTTACAAGTCTTACTTTGTTGTTCCTCCATACAGCGTCCAACATTACCCTGACAGTCACCTACCTTCATATCTGACCCAACAACAACACAATTTGACTCATCACAAGAAATATTCGAATGTTCTGAGCATTTTATATTTGAGCAATTACATTGCATTTGGTTTTTATTTTTATCCACACAAGCGTCTTCAGTGTGTGTGGAAATGTGTACCATATCTGACTTGCATGCACAATCAGAATTAGAGGTTTCTTCCTTTACTGATTCCTGTAAACATTCATGACTTTCATTGCCGGGAAGAGGTAGTAGTGTATTGCAGTTTTTCTTCAAAACTAAACTTTCGTGTAAAACTTCGCATGATGAAACCTTTCTGTTGGTTGAAAAGTGGGAATTGTTTGTTGGTGGTATCCATGGTAACATATTTGGGGTTACAAAACAACTATGTGATCGACGAACATGGTAAGCGTTGTGATGGGATTTATTATGCTGGTTTTCCAACATATCAATGTTTAAATCCTGGTTGGTCATCATGGCGTCAAAATCTGGGATACAATCCTCTGTCATGTTTGAAGCTTTCTCCATCAACTCTTTCTTATAGAATGTTGGAAGCACTGAATCCAGGGAAATTTGCTGAGAACATTCTCCACTATCACCAATCCTCATTTTCTCAAATATGCTTCTGAATCCTTAAAGATCTCTTAAGGCCCCTTACCAGCTTCCAGCAGACACATTTTGTCATATTGAATTAAAGCACAGGCATTTCATCAATCTATCCATCCTAGTAATGTGTCCCAGTTTTATCTGAGATACAAGTCTTTATCATCCTAGTATAGATATCTCCAGCCCTAGATAATACAGGAAATCACAATGAGATTTCATCACTGATATTCACCCACTGATCCTTACATCACTGATATTCACCCACTGATCCTTACATCACTGATATTCACCCACCGATCCTTACATCACTGATATTCACCCACCGATCCTTACATCACTGATATTCACCCATCGATCCTTACATCACTGATATTCACCCACCGATCCTTACATCACTGATATTCACCCACCGATCCTTACATCACTGATATTCACCCACCGATCCTTACATCACTGATATTCACCCACCGATCCTTACATCACTGATATTCACCCACCGATCCCATTACATCTTACATCACTGATATTCACCCACCGATCCTTACATCACTGATATTCACCCACCGATCCTTACATCACTGATATTCACCCACCGATCCTTACATCACTGATATTCACCCACCGATCCTTACATCACTGATATTCACCCACCGATCCTTACATCACTGATATTCACCCACCGATCCTTACATCACTGATATTCACCCACTGATCCTTACATCACTGATATTCACCCACCGATCCTTACATCACTGATATTCACCCACTGATCCTTACATCACTGATATTCACCCACTGATCCTTACATCACTGATATTCACCCACCGATCCTTACATCACTGATATTCACCCACCGATCCTTACAAGTCTATATGATATAGGTGTTACACAAATATCTAAACCTTCAACCACATTAACACCAATTAGCCTTTGAATATGAAAGTGTACAATACGTCACAGGGTGAATGAAACAAATGTTAAACAACATACAGATAAAAGATCTATACTTACATAATTAATAGGATTTAAACTTCCTTCTTCATTATACACAATAAAATACCTTAATGTCAACTTCCAGAATAAATCCTTTGGCACACAATGGTTCCTTCTTACACCCATATATTAACATTGATCAGATCTTATTTCTCAATTCCAATTATAACCCTGAATATCTACACCGTACACAGAACAAAAAGCAGCCTCCACCTTAGACCCTTGTAAATATGGCTAACTCTGAAGTCTACCT
The DNA here is from genome assembly GCF_031769215.1 of Ylistrum balloti. NCBI lineage: Eukaryota > Metazoa > Mollusca > Bivalvia > Pectinida > Pectinidae > Ylistrum > Ylistrum balloti. The sequence continues at coordinate 724,920 of NW_026782034.1, forward strand.
GCATCTGGTCAATTCTCTAACTCACCTGTGTACTTGTTATGACTTACGTACACACAACCAGCAAACTGTAATAGGTAAAACCTATTGATAGTTCAGTAATCAACATCATCTCATATATATGTTCAGCTGAGCGTCACGTCATAACACCATGTTCAAAATTTAATGTATTCAATCAGCTCCTTATAGAGTGTTACAGTAAATAGGACACAAATGTGCACTGACACAGTGCTTCATGGTAGAATAAATAACACACAGTAAGGTAGGAAAGTCCTATACATAAACAATCACATTGTCTAATATTTAAACAGATGAAGCCTTCCAGTCTATATCTCAATATACACTAGGGGTATCTCCTTGTCTATATCTCAATATACACTAGGGGTATCTCTCTGTCTATATATCAATCTACACTAGGGGTATCTCCCTGTCTATATCTCAATATACACTAGGGGTATCTCCCAGTCTATATCTCAATATACACTAGGGGTATCTCCTTGTCTATATCTCAATATACACTAGGGGTATCTCCCAGTCTATATCTCAATATACACTAGGGGTATCTCCCTGTCTATATCTCAATATACACTAGGGGTATCTCCCTGTCTATATATCAATATACACTAGGGGTATCTCCCAGTCTATATCTCAATATACACTAGGGGTATCTCTCTGTCTATATCTCAATATACACTAGGGGTATCTCCCAGTCTATATCTCAATATACACTAGGGGTATCTCCTTGTCTATATCTCAATATACACTAGGGGTATCTCCCTGTCTATATCTCAATATACACTAGGGGTATCTCCTTGTCTATATCTCAATATACACTAGGGGTATCTCCCTGTCTATATCTCAATATACACAAGGGGTATCTCTCTGTCTATATCTCAATATACACTAGGGGTATCTCCCTGTCTATATCTCAATATACACTAGGGGTATCTCCCTGTCTATATCTCAATATACACTAGGGGTATCTCCCTGTCTATATCTCAATATACACTAGGGGTATCTTACTGTCTATATCTCAATATACACTAGGGGTATCTCCCAGTCTGTATCTCAATATACACTAGGGGTATCTCCCTGTCTTTATCTCAATATACACTAGGGGTATCTCGCTGTCTATATCTCAATATAAATTAGGGGTATCTCCCTGTCTAGATCTCAATATACACTAGGGGTATTTCCCAGTCTATATCTCAATATACACTAGGGATATCTTACTGTCTATATCTCAATCTACACTAGGGGTATCTCCTTGTCTATATCTCAATATACACTAGTGGTATCTTACTGTCTATATCTCAATATACACTAGGGGTATCTCCTTGTCTATATATCAATATACACTAGGGGTATCTTACTGTCTATCAATATACACTAGGGGTATCTCCCTGTCTATCAATATACACTAGGGGTATCTCCCTGTCTATCAATATACACTAGGGGTATCTCCCTGTCAATATACTAGGGTATCTTACTGTCTATATCTCAATATACACTAGGGGTCTCAATATACACTTAGGGTATCTCCCTGTCTATCAATATACACTAGGGGTATCTCCCTGTCTATATCTCAATATACACTAGGGGTATCTCTCTGTCTATATCTCAATATACACTAGGGGTATCTCCTTGTCTATATCTCAATATACACTAGGGGTATCTCCCTGTCTATATCTCAATATACACTAGGGGTATCTCCCTGTCTATATCTCAATATACACTAGGGGTATCTCCCTGTCTATATCTCAATATACACTAGGGGTATCTCTCTGTCTATATCTCAATATACACAAGGGGTATCTCTCTGTCTATATCTCAATATACACTAGGGGTATCTCCCTGTCTATATCTCAATATACACTAGGGGTATCTCAATATACACTGTCTATATCAATATCAATATACAATATACACTAGGGGTATCTCCCTGTCTATATCTCAATATACACTAGGGGTATCTCCCTGTCTATATCTCAATATACACTAGGGGTATCTCCCTGTCTATATCTCAATATACACTAGGGGTATCTCCCTATATGTCTATATCAATATACAATATACACTATGGGGTATCAATATACACTCTGTCTGTATCTCAATATACACTAGGGGTATCTCCCTGTCTTTATCTCAATATACACTAGGGGTTTCTCCCAGTCTGTATCTCAATATACACTAGGGGTATCTCCCTGTCTATATCACAATATACACTAGGGGTATCTCCCAGTCTGTATCTCAATATACACTAGGGGTATCTCCCTGTCTTTATCTCAATATACACTAGGGGTATATCCCAGTCTGTATCTCAATATACACTAGGGGTATCTCCCTGTCTTTATCTCAATATACACTAGGGGTATCTCGCTGTCTATATCTCAATATAAATTAGGGGTATCTCCCTGTCTAGATCTCAATATACACTAGGGTATCTCCTTGTATCTACACTAGTGGTATCTTACTGTCTATATCTCAATATACACTAGGGGTATCTCCTTGTCTATATATCAATATACACTAGGGGTATCTTACTGTCTATCAATATACACTAGGGGTATCTCCCTGTCTATCAATATACACTAGGGGTATCTCCCTGTCTATCAATATACACTAGGGGTATCTCCCTGTCTATATCTCAATATACACTTAGGGTATCTCCCTGTCTATCAATATACACTAGGGGTATCTCCCTGTCTATCAATATACACTAGGGGTATCTCCCTGTCTATATCTCATTATACACTAGGGGTATCTCCCTGTCTATCAATATACACTAGGGGTATCTCCCTGTCTATCAATATACACTAGGGTTATCTCCCTGTCTATCAATATACACTAGGGGTATCTCCCTGTCTATCAATATACACTATTGGCATCTCCCTGTCTCTATCCCAACATACACTAAGAAAGGCTTTAAATCTATATGTAAATATAACTCTATTGGAACTGCTTCAGTGATGTTTCAGGAGACAACTGATAAACTGTCTGGTTTTCTCGAGCATGATTATACACCATGACAATGAAATATTATCACAATTTTTTTTCTTGTCTCTAATTTTTCAACTTAGTTGATGGCATATTTAAGCCATGACTGATGTCAATAAAGCAATAGAATAACCCTGCATATCACAATACGTTATTAAAGATCTCTTCATATACTGTAAAACTATTAGAACACACCACTGGTGTCATGTAAAGGATCCAGACGTCTGTAGGATTTCTGCAATTTATCCTCAAACTGGTATAGCCTCACCTGTGTACTTATACAACTTGTCCTCAACTGTGTTAAACATAATTCATCCTCACCTGTGTTCTATACAACTTGTCCTCAACTGTGTTAAATATAATTTATCCTCATCTGTGTATTTAACAACTTGTCCTCAACTGTGTTAAATATAATTTATCCTCACCTGTGTATTTATACAACTTGTCCTCAACTGTGTTAAACATAATTCATCCTCACCTGTGTACTTAAACAACTTGTCCTCAACTGTGTTAAACATAATTTATCCTCATCTGTGTATTTATACAACTTGTCCTCAACTGTGTTAAACATAATTTATCCATGCCTGTGTTCTATACAACTTGTCCTCAACTGTGTTAAACATAATTCATCCTCATCTGTGTACTTATACAAATTGTCCTCAACTGTGTTAAACATAATTCATCCTCACCTGTGTACTTAAACAACTTGTCCTCAACTGTGTTAAACATAATTCATCCTCACCTGTGTACTTAAACAACTTGTCCTCAACTGTGTTAAACATAATTTATCCTCATCTGTGTATTTATACAACTTGTCCTCAACTGTGTTAAATATAATTCATCCTCACCTGCAGAAAACAAAACTACCTGTACACATCTATCCTCAATACTCAAGGAGTCCAGGGCTTACATTCACTACCACTCTCTTTACACCTGAAACACTTCCTGGCAAAACTGAATTCACAAGGGAAGAATAATAACTAGTCTAGAGCAGGTTTAAGGTGAAAAAAAACTGACCAATCACAGACTGATAAGCTTCTTTGAAGATTACAAATGAGCGACACCCAACTTCTAAGCCAATACAATATACATTTTTGTGATCCCAAGATTTGATTGATGTACCTTAAATGATCAAACTAGACTTTCTGTCTTATCTACAATTTTTTCATTAATTGTTCCAGGAATACAGAGAGTGAAAATGTTCATAAGCCATGCAGTATTGAGAATAGTCCTACCCCATATACAACACAACCTGTCCTCACCTGTATATAACACAACCTGTCTTCACCTGTATATAACACAACCTGTCCTCACCTGTATATAACACAATCTGCCCTCACCTGTATATAACACAACCTATCCCCACCTGTATATAACACAATCTGTCCCCACCTGTATATAACACAATCTGTCTTCACCTGTATATAACACAATCAGTCTTTACCTGTATATAACACAATCTGTCTTCACCTGTATATAACACAATGTGTCCCCACCTGTATATAACACAACCTGTCCTCACCTGTATATAACACAATGTGTCCCCACCTGTATATAACACAATGTGTCCCCACCTGTATATAACACAACCTGTCTTCACCTGTATATAACACAATGTGTCCCCACCTGTATATAACACAACCTGTCCTCACCTGTATATAACACAATCTGTCCCCACCTGTATATAACACAATGTGTCCCCACCTGTATATAACACAACCTGTCTTCACCTGTATATAACACAACCTGTCCTCACCTGTATATAACACAATGTGTCCCCACCTGTATATAACACAATGTGTCCCCACCTGTATATAACACAACCTGTCCCCACCTGTATATAACACAATCTGTCCCCACCTGTATATAACACAACCTGTCCTCACCTGTATATAACACAACCTGTCCCCACCTGTATATAACACAACCTGTCCTCACCTGTATATAACACAACCAGTCCTCACCTGTATATAACACAATCTGTCCCAACCTGTATATAACACAATGTGTCATCACCTGTATATAACACAACCTGTCCTCACCTGTATATAACACAATGTGTCCCCACCTGTATATAACACAACCTGTCCTCACCTGTATATAACACAACCAGTCCTCACCTGTATATAACACAATCTGTCCCAACCTGTATATAACACAATGTGTCCTCACCTGTATATAACACAACCTGTCCTCACCTGTATATAACACAATGTGTCCCCACCTGTATATAACACATTGTGTCCCCACCTGTATATAACACAACCTGTCCCCACCTGTATATAACACAATCTGTCCCCACCTGTATATAACACAATGTGTCCCCACCTGTATATAACACAACCTGTCCTCACCTGTATATAACACAACCTGTCTTCACCTGTATATAACACAACCTGTCCTCACCTGTATATAACACAATGTGTCCCCACCTGTATATAACACAATGTGTCCCCACCTGTATATAACACAACCTGTCCCCACCTGTATATAACACAATCTGTCCCCACCGGTATATAACACAACCTGTCCTCACCTGTACATAACACAACCTGTCCCCACCTGTATATAACACAACCTGTCCTCACCTGTATATAACACAACCAGTCCTCACCTGTATATAACACAACCTGTCCCCACCTGTATATAACACATTGTGTCCCCACCTGTATATAACACAACCTGTCCTCACCTGTATATAACACAATGTGTCCCCACCTGTATATAACACATTGTGTCCCCACCTGTATATAACACAACCAGTCCTCACTTGTATATAACACAATCTGTCCTCACCTGTATAAATTTGTCCTAGTCTTTCCAAACTTAGTGTATACCTTACCATGTATGTATAATTTCCTACCTTTTCACCTACTGACATAGTCTGTAACCTTCTCACCGGTTGTGTTACAGTTTGTTTATATTTAGGTTTATGCAGCTGATGGCTGCGTTTTTGTTCATGCCATCTTATTTGGGATTATCACACAAACCAGCTTTTCACTATATGGGACATGAACCTTGCATGTTAAACAAGATAGTAACAATGATTACACAATTGAGTAGCACCTTTTTATACAACTTCATATTTAGATATGGCAGAGTCAAATAATGAATGAAATTGTGTCCCAATGGTTGTCCTTCATAAGTCTTAGAGGTCAAAAAAAATATCTGATGCCTAGGTACACTGACCCTAAAATTCAACAATATTCCTGAATTTCAATACTGTATTGCATAATTTGAAAGCACTATCAAGTACATGTGTATACTGTTAACTAAGCTACTATATGATTGAATTAAAACATAGCATGCTGCAGGTCACTGTAGACCTAAGCAATAGATACTATGAACAGTAGAGAGAAATTTGACATCACTGTGTGGGACATGAACAGCTGTCTGTATTACATGTTAGTGTATAGATATCACTGTGTGGGACATGAACAGCTGTCTGTATTACATGTTAGTGTATAGACATCACTGTGTGGGACATGAACAGCTGTTTGTATTACACGTTAGAGTATAGATATCACTGTGTGGGACATGAACAGCTGTCTGTATTACACGTTAGAGTATAGATATCACTGTGTGGGACATGAACAGCTGTCTGTATTACATGTTAGAGTATAGATATCACTGTGTGGGACATGAACAGCTGTCTGTATTACACGTTAGAGTATATATATCACTGTATGGGACATGAACAGCTGTCTGTATTACACGTTAGAGTATAGATATCACTTTATGGGACATGAACAGCTGTCTGTATTACATGTTAGAGTATAGATATCACTGTGTGAGACATGAACAGCTGTTTGTATTACACGTTCGAGTATAGACATCACTGTATGGGACATAAACAGCTGTCTGTATTACACGTTAGTGTATAGATATCACTGTGTGGGACATGAACAGCTGTTTGTATTACATGTTAATTGATATCACTGTGTGGGATATGAACAGCTGTCAGAATTATATTTAACAATATTGAGAGAAATATTATGGATATAGAGTATAAACTTTATATTTTGTGAGAATGTTTGAGTATATCTGCTAGTGGTAAACAAATCCCCATTTATCGATGCTGTTAGCTCCAGCATTTTACCAACCACTATATAGAAGTTTAGCTTATTATCTGATCACAGGCATTATATGGAGTAACATAGTGTCTATTTTTTTCAAAATTTACAATGGCTGAACTGTCAGGTCAAAGTTCACCCTTATAAAGAAATTCAATTAGTAATCTTACAAGATATATATCCCCAGCGTAAAACAAAATGGAAGTGATCTCTAACACCTACAACTTATGACAATAAGGAAATATATATATATATACTTATGTGATATATATCCCCAGCGTAAAACAAAATGGAAGTGATCTCTAACACCTACAACTTATGACAATAAGGAAATATATATATATATATATACTTATGTGATATAAATCCCCAGCGTAAAACAAAATGGAAGTGATCTCTAACACCTAGGACTTACGACAATAAGGAAATAACTGACCCTAAACAAAATATGAATGTCAACAGACTTTAACTAATCCTGAGAATTTAAAACAAGTTTATCAGATCTGTCTGACACGATCTGTGTATAAGGTCAAACAAATGTAGCTATAGTAGATTTTAACTATATTATTCAGGATCACAGTTTGCACAATTAATAATTTGCTTTTGAAAGCTATTACTATGCTGTATAAACACATTGCCTAACTGTATATAATATAAGCCCTAGATTACAAACACTTTTAATTTCATGTCATGTAGGTGATGGAAACAATTCCATTCATGTACACATGCAAAGCTTGTAAGTACACAAGTACTTAATTCTAAAACAGAATGGTGCTTTCAATTCACTTTTCCTACGAGAACTAGAACAGGAAAGGGGAGGGGGAGGGGAGAGAGATGGGAAGGGGAGGGGAGAGGGAAGGGGAGGGAGAGGAAAGGGAGGGGGAGGGGAGAGGAGGGGAAGGGGAGGGGAGGGGAGAGGAGGGGAAGGGGAGGGGAGAGGGAGAGGGAGAGGGGGGAGGGGGAAGGGAGAGAGAGGGGAAGGGGAGGGGAGAGGGAAGGGAAGGGAAGGGGAGGGGAGAGGGAAGGGGAGGGAGAGGAAAGGGAGGGGGAGAGGAGGGGAAGGGGAGGGGAGAGGGAAGGGGAGGGGAGAGGGAAGGGAAGGGGAGGGGAGAGGGAAGGGGAGGGAGAGGGAAGGGAGGGGGAGAGGAGGGGAAGGGAGGGGGGAGAGGAGGGGAAGGGGAGAGGGAAGGGAAGGGGAGGGAGAGGGAAGGGAGGGGGAGGGGAGAGGAGGGGAAGGGAGGGAAAGGGAGAGGAGGGGAAGGGAGGGGAATGGAGGGACTGATGGATCAGTCGACTACAACATTAGACAATGCTACTTCAGGTGAACATAGGAAGTGTGTGGTGTGATCCTATCCAAGGGTTTTTTCATGTTTCTCAGGAAATTATACATGACCATTCTATACCGCAGTGTCATTAGACAACACATTTAAATTCCAGTTTTACATTTGCTATAAATGCCTTTTAGCAGAAGGTATAGCTATTTGCCTATCCTTAAACTTGTATTTTAATACTTCTAAAGAATTCTGTAAATGATTCTAGTTTAAACCTTCACTGGTTTCATGCTTGTTAAGGTAGTTGACCTAGAATCTAATTGATGTTGTCTATTTTGTAAGACAGGTGTTATCTATTTTGTATGACAGGTGTTGTCTATTTTCCTGTCTTGTCTATTTTGTAAGACAGATGTTGTCTATTTTGTATGACAGGTGTTGTCTATTTTGTATGACAGGTGTTATCTATTTTGTAAGACAGGTGGTGTCTATTTTGTATGCCATGTGTTGTCTATTTTGTAAGACAGGTGTTGTCTATTAGTAAGGCAGGTGTTGTCTATTTTGTATGACAGGTGTTGTGTATTTTGTATGACAGATGTTGTCTATTTTGTATGACAGGTATGACAGGTGTTGCCTGTTCTGTAAGACATGTGTTGTCTATTTTGTAAGACAGGTGTTGTCTATTTTGTAAGACAGGTTTTGTCTATTTGGTATGACAGATGTTTCTATTTTGTATGACAGGTGTTGTCTATTTTGTATGACAGGTATGACAGGTGTTGTCTATTTTGTAAGACAGGTGTTGTCTATTTTGTATGACAGGTGTTGACTATTTTGTATGACAGGTGTTGTCTATTTTGTATGACAGGTGTTGTCTATTCTGTAAGACAAGTGTTGTCTATTTTGTATGACAGGTGTTGTGTATTTTGTATGACAGGTGTTGTCTATTCTGTAAGACAGGTGTTGTCTATTCTGTAAGACAGGTGTTGTCTATTTTGTAAGACAGGTGTTGTGTATTTTGTATGACAGGTGTTGTCTATTTTGTAAGACAGGTGTTGTCTATATGAGACCCTTATATGGAGAATCACTTAAAGTTAAACATTATTTTGTTTGTATTGTCTTGGGTTAAAGAAAGATTCATTTCTGGGTATTTTTTGTTTGTTTAGCGACATACAATATTTCAACATGTTACATACACTTATAAAAAAAATTATGAAAAGTAATGATATGTAAACTTTAATTGTCCACTTGCTACACAAGTTTGTAACATTCCTAATTCAACAAAAGGATAATGTTCCCTGCTCACTTGTATTCAAATGGAGACTGTTGATGTAAACTTAACCACCAGTCTATATCAATATTTCACCATTGATTGAGAACCGGGGACTCCCACAGATGATTGTATTCACAATTAACAAATTGTGTGAGAAACAACACAGATGTCTGACATTAACTATATAAAAGGAATTCAAATAAAGCATTATTGAAGGATAAGATTCTAAAGTCTATATGGGCATTTTGAAACTTCAGTGCATTGAAAAAATGATGAATATTTAGATTGAAAAACAATAATATCTAAGTAGAATGAAGAGATATAATCCTTTAGTGTCAGTTTTTTATACAACAATCATCAATAATAAAATCTTCAACTTACTGCCATATTTAACAGAACTTTCATTATACTGAATACTTACTGCCATATTTAACAGAACTTTCATTATACTGAATACTTACTGCCATATTTAACAGAACTTTCAATATACTGAATACTTACTGCCATATTTAACAGAACTTTCAATATACTGAATACTTACTGCCATATTTAACAGAACTTTCATTATACTGAATACTTACTGCCATATTTAACAGAACTTTCAATATACTGAATACTTACTGCCATATTTAACAGAACTTTCAATATACTGAATACTTACTGCCATATTTAACCGAAATTTCAATATACTGAATACTTACTGCCATATTTAACCGAAATTTCAATATACTGAATACTTACTGCCATATTTAACAGAACTTTCAATATACTGAATACTTACTGCCATATTTAACAGAACTTTCAATATACTGAATACTTACTGCCATATTTAACAGAACTTTCAATATACTGAATACTTACTGCCATATTTAACCGAAATTTCAATATACTGAATACTTACTGCCATATTTAACAGAAATTTCATTATACTGAATACTTTAATATAAAAAATACAACGTTCATTTTCTATTTTCACTTTTTCTTCCTACAAAATAATTTGGAAATTTCCTACTTTTGATATTGATGTTTACAAATTTGTCTTTTTGTCCACTTTTTTTTCATAAAATATTCTGATAAAATTCAGTAACATAGGTAAACTTACCAGGTTTCATTCAGTGCTGACTTTGTCCTCATCTTGAACTCATATTGACAAGTTTTGTTTTTGATAACTGGCATATTCAGATATTTTTTAACTTAGCTATACATTATACTGAATCAATATGAGGAATGACATATGTCCTTATATTTACATCCTGTTGGTCAGAGTTTATGACAACTTCAAGGGTCATAGGTTAAAAGCCAAAAGGTTAAAAGCCAATGAATTAAGCAGATATCTACGTCGTGGTATTTCCATTTAGAAACCCTTTTACCTACATCCTCATTAGGCTAATGACATTCGTACAGGCATGGTAACAGAGATTTGTGATAAATGAAAGTTTCCTATCGTGAATAATTCCCAGTAATTGTAAACAGGACATAGATCTAGCATTTACATACACAGACTGTCACTAAAACCTACCTGTACTATGTTACAAACATATTATTTACAAACAATAACTAATACATCATCTTTTCATAAATAATTTTATGTCAAATTAACTGTCATTGACAGACTGCTTCAATGATATTACACAACATTGTTTATAGATGATTTAGATACATGAAGATAACTGAAGACTAATCATCTGGCATTTTCTATGTATTACTTGTTTGATTTCTGTTTGAAATCAACACCCTACTATCTCTTATTACAATGCAGCACCTAAAACTAATGTACATCTCTAATTTGTATACAGGTAAAACAAAGATTGTGATGTGATATTCTAGGTCTCATGTCATCAACATTTTCACAGGCCAGTATAATTTTTGCTCCTGGATGTCCTCGCTGGTCGAGAAGTCCAGCATCTAATCCCGCTGTAGGGGAAGCCATGCAGACACAGCTGGTAATTCTTTATTTCTTCAATGAAGAGAAAATGTGTAGCACCCTTCTATCAACCTGTCTGGTGAACAGTCTAATAGCATGACAATGAAACGGTATGTGCAGCACTAACTGAACAGCAACTGAGAGAGGTGGGGTTAATATCAGACATGGAATTCTTACCTGCCAAATATGGTATAAGACTTCCTAAACAGTACATATCTTTGTTCACTGATAACAATGAACCTTTGCACTATTACACAAATACAAATTTAAGATGTTTGCACTCTACAGTATGTATTTCAGGCAAACAAGGATGTCCAGCCAACCTATGTTGTACACACCTAATTTATTGATACTTCCTAATACATTCTACGTAAAAACGTGAATGCACCTCAGGGCATAACGGTCTTTTTCTGGATATCAGAGAAAAAAGTGAACAAAACGATAAAAAAAAAAGAGAAAAAATTAAAACACTTGAAAAATAACGTCATATGTTTGTTAAAACAGAATTAACACACAAGAACCGTCACCAAAAAATACCAATATCACAAACATTTTGAACTCTGTCCTCACCAAAGAACTAGGCTAATAGGACTTCCTCATCACATGAATGTTTTATAGCAAAACAACATCCATAAAATTTGGTTGATGTGAACTGCTATTAACAGCTGTCCATTTCAATCACTCTATTAAGTTTCAGACTAAATATGCTTTAAATCCACATATCAGTAATAAAGGGAAAGGATTTTTTATTTCACCTTAAAGGTTCCACTGCAGGAGGCTACATAAACTATTTGACCAAATCCTGACAACTTTGTCCAATATGTACAATGCTCCAGACAAATATTTGTCACTATCGTTTGCTTTCAGCCCTCTAGTACAATATGTAGAATGCTCAAGACAAATATTAGTCATTATTTTTTGCTTTCAGCCCTTTAGTACAAATTTTCCGGAAATGTTCAGCTGAATGCTGTTTCTCAACATCAGCTTACATTTTAAGTTTGTGATTTACAAATAAAGACATCATGATTAGATACCCAGAAAGAAAATTAGATTTAGTACCGATTTCTTTTACTTAAATAACTGTATACCAGCTTCTATGTTCTATGTTGTATAGTTGATAGGTCTATTACCCAGTCAATGGCCAGACTGAGTTTCTTAATGTTGGAACTGGTGACTCCCTAATTAAACAACACAGGAGAGGCCTAAAACATTTCAAGTGTCGTACTAAGGACACAAGAACACAGAAGGATCTGATTTCCAGGCTTCTTGAGTAATACAAATTTTAATCATTAAATAACAGGCGTTGGATCTTTTCACAATGCTCAACTGACTAAGCATGCAACTTCTACTAGATAATTAATTACTTACAAAGTAGGTATTATTTAAGGGGAAACACATCTTTTAAACTCCCACCTGCAAGAACTTTCATTAAATGTGAGTTATAATGGATGGTTCAGATCTGTCTGTGTTGCTGTTCATATAATTAAGGTAATAAAGAGCCTTCAATAGGTTGAAGAGTACAAATATTGAATATTTATGTTTACTCCGTAAACAAGGTAAAAACAGCCAATTGTGTCGTCATTAGTAAAAAACAATAAATAGTCTCATTTACGATGTAGGATAGGCTGCGACTCACATCATGTAATGTATATTTAATATTTCTGATTTTAAACGTTTCAGTGGGGTTCATTTTCATGCTTCTATTTATTCTTCAAAAAATATTTATTTAATGGACACTTGATTTCTGGGATAATTATAGATTAATTAGTCTCTTTAATTAAGTAGACTTAATGTCTACCACACTGAGATTGTAACAGATAGAGAGACATGAGTAAGTTTATGAGCTTGAGACACTACGACAGCTGATTTATCTTGAGACAGAAAGACACATGATTGACTTTGAATTAAGACACTTGAGACCCCTCCCCCTCCCTCCAAAAACAACATGACTTTATAGCATCTGTTCTATATCTGTTATAAAAAACCCAGTATTGAACAGAAATCTATTGTCTTGACAATATTAATCCCATGAAGACTGAATTTGACCTGTATACAAAACTGTTACCTGATAAATTTTGTTTTTGTATGGTAACAATAATTCAAACGATAAATTTTGAAATAATTTATGTTTCATTTTAAGATAAGCAAAGTGGATAGTCTGCGTGTAAAGAATACATCAACAGTGAAATGTTTGTAGTCTAAAAATGTTTCGGCCAATTAAACATATCAAATTTTACCCAAGTATGACAATAATGGGAACCATATACTGAAAATAAGACGCATCTATTAGTAGAATGTACCTTTTCTTATATAAGGTTGATAATTTATCAGGTCGTCCTACATAATCATAATGCATGAAGGAAAAAGGACACTTTTTTTATCTTTAATTATCTGCTCCTTGCAGTTCACCAATTGTTATAATATGCTGACTCAGTATTGCATAAACGAAGAAATAAATCTAAAGCCTGTCCAAAATCTGATTTTCTAAAACATTAATCATCGCAAGTCACTAATACTTTAACAACTTTACTTCATTTTATGCAAATACATTTTAGTAAATATAAGTTATTCATTTGTCTTCGAAGGCCTACGTCATAAGACATACCTACCAACAAAAGTGTGTTCAAATCAGTAAAAAACTATTTTTAGACTACAAATATTGTATTAAGACGTCAGACATATCTTGACCCAAAGTGACCACAGAGGTCCACCTTGGCACCAGTCTGTCCCTTTTCATTATTAAGATGTGAAAGCAGATTTAGAGTTTCAATGCTTGCCTAGGCTCTCTATTGTGGTATAAGACTTTCAATTTTCACTTTAATATATGAAAAATTTAAATAAAATTTTAAATTTTGAAATCTTATAGTCCACAATAAACACCTAGATAAACTTTAGAAATGTTCTGGTTTGACAAAAGTCACTTCTCTTTCAAGTATTGCCCTTCTCTTAAACCTGTCGCTGCTCTTTCAAGTCTTGCCCTTCCCTGAAACCTATCACTACCCTTTCCAGCCTTGCCCCTTCCTGAGATCTGCCACTGAATATAGCTTTGCCTGGTACTGAAAACTATCACTTCCTAATTGATAAAGTCTTAGAACAGAATCTCTTAAAACTACATCCTACTCAATTTCCCAACAGCAATCACTCCCATTCCCACAATGTCTATGGGTAAATGTTTACCACCATGAGGTTTACCAATCTATCTCATACAATGCTAACTCCCCGTGAAGGAAGATTAGCTATATCAGGAACAATAAGAATGTGATTGACCTCCCTTCCAAGAACACTCAGTCAGAAAATTAAACAGCAGTCATCACCACAGGCAATAATAATTTCTATCAAATACATATGGTGCTTAAATTACCACTTATAGATAGATTGACTATATTATTCTCATATTCATCTAACAATAAACCTGTGGCTTTCCATAAGCCCACCATATACACTGCTCTCCATTAAAATTAAAGATAGAATTAACAAATCTCCATACTCTAAGGTTTGTTGTAAATTTGTCAACCTATTTTGCCGTAGGTAGCCATCATTTGCCTTTAAGTTTCCATAAGTTCTGTTATTGTGAATGCCCCGTCGACAATAATATGTCACAGTACTGGAATACAGTTTATCCAAAACGATGCAAAAGATCTCTGATGGGTTAAAGGATAATAATGAATGTTTGATCCAACACTTCTGTCAAATGTCTGATCCAACACTTCTGCTGTCAAATGTTTGATCCAACACTTCTGTCAAATGTCTGATCCAACACTTCTGCTGTCAAATGTTTGATCCAACACTTCTGTCAAATGTCTGATCCAACACTTCTGTCAAATGTTTGATCCAACACTTCTGTCAAATGTCTGATCCAACACTTCTTCTGTCAAATGTTTGATCCAACACTTCTGTCAAATGTCTGATCCAACACTTCTGTCAAATGTCTGATCCAACACTTCTGCTGTCAAATGTTTGATCCAACACTTCTGTCAAATGTTTGATCCAACACTTCTGTCAAATGTCTGATCCAACACTTCTTCCGTCAAATGTTTGATCCAACACTTCTGTCAAATGTCTGATCCAACACTTCTGCTGTCAAATGTGAGATCCAACACTTCTGCTGTCAAATGTTTGATCCCACACTTCTTCTGTCTGCTGTCAAATGTTTGACACAAATGTCTGATCCAACACTTCTTCGTCAAATGTTTGTCAAATGTCTGATCCAACACTTCTGCTGTCAAATGTGTCAAAGATCCAACACTTCTCCAACACTTCTGTCAAATGCTTGTCAAATGTCTTTGATCCAAAAGATCCAACACTTCTGCTGTCAAATGTTTGATCCAACACTTCTTCTGTCAAATGTTTGATCCAACACTTCTCTGTCTGTCAAACTTCTGTGTTGATCCAACACTTCTGTCAAATGTGAGATCCAACACTTCTGTCAAATGTTTGATCCCACACTTCTTCTGTCAAATGTATGATCGAACACTTCTTCTGTCAAATGTTTGATCCAACAGTTCTGCTGTCAAACGTTTGATCCAACAGTTCTGTCAAATGTTTGATCCAACACTTCTGCTGTCAAATGTCTGATCCAACACTTCTGTCAAATGTCTGATCCAACACTTCTGCTGTCAAATGTTTGATCCAACACTTCTGTCAAATGTCTGATCCAACACTTCTTCCGTCAAATGTTTGATCCAACACTTCTGTCAAATGTCTGTCACACTTCTTCTGTCAAATGTGAGATCCAACACTTCTTCTGTAAAATGTTTGATACCACACTTCTTTTCTCAAATGTGAGATCCAACACTTCTGTCAAATGTCTGATCCAACACTTCTTCCGTCAAATGTTTGATCCAACACTTCTGTCAAATGTCTGATCCAACACTTCTGCTGTCAAATGTGAGATCCAACACTTCTGTCAAATGTTTGATCCCACACTTCTTCTGTCAAATGTTTGATCCAACACTTCTGTCAAATGTCTGATCCAACACTTCTGCTGTCAAATGTGAGATCCAACACTTCTGCTGTCAAATGTTTGATCCCACACTTCTTTTCTCAAATGTGAGATCCAACACTTCTGTCAAATGTTTGATCCCACACTTCTTCTGTCAAATGTTTGATCCAACACTTCTGTCAAATGTCTGATCCAACACTTCTGCTGTCAAATGTTTGATCCAACACTTCTGCTGTCAAATGTTTGATCCAACACTTCTTCTGTCAAATGTTTGATCCAACAGTTTTGCTGTCAAATGTTTGATCCAACAGTTCTGTCAAATGTTTGATCCAACACTTCTGCTGTCAAATGTGTGATCCAACACTTCTGCTGTCAAATGTTTGATCCCACACTTCTTCTGTCAAATGTGAGATCCAACACTTCTGTCAAATGTGAGATCCAACACTTCTGCTGTCAAATGTTTTATCCCACACTTCTTCTGTCAAATGTGAGATCCCACACTTCTTCTGTCAAATGTGAGATCCAACACTTCTGCTGTCAAATGTTTGATCGAACACTTCTGTCAAATGTGAGTTCCCACACTTCTTCTGTCAAATGTATGATCGAACACTTCTTCTGTCAAATGTTTGATCGAACACTTCTGCTGTCAAATGTTTGATCAAACACTTCTGCTGTCAAACTTTGAAATAGTTTCCAAAAGTTGATCCGTAATAGATCATTATAGAGTTCCTCGATAATGAAACATTGAAGAGAGAATAAAAGAATCTCTACACTCTACGGAGGTTTGTTGTTATTTACTTGTTGACATCTTTTGGCCATTATATGGTCATCACCAGGACCAGTAAGATTACAAATCTATGACAATTCATTGTACTATTATAAGCTTGCCCTATATGTGTTGTTTCAGTAAAAGAATAAACCAATGCTATTTCAATGTTCTATAATAAGCCCCCCTATATATGTTGTTCTTCCGTAAAATTATAAATGTATGACAATTCAATGTTCTATAATAAGCCCACCCTATGTATGTTGCTCTTCAGTAAAATTATAAATCTATGACAATTCAATGTTCTATAATAAGCCCACCCTATATATATTGTTCAGTAAAATTATAAACTGATGCTTCTTCAATGTTCTATAATAAGCCCACCCTATGTATGTTGCTCTTCAGTAAAATTACAAACCAATGCTACTTCGATGTTCTTTAATAAGCCCACCCTATATATGCTTTTCTTCAGTAAAATTTATAAACCAGTGCTTCTTTCATGTTCTATAAGAAGCTGACCCCTTGACTTTGAGTAAGAAGCAATGTGTCAGCTCCTTGGACTACATGTAGTATGCAATACAGCTGTCCTTCTTTGCATTGATTAAACTCCACTGACCTATATCTGGTCATAAACTAAAACAATGAATTTCAATGTGACATCTTGCTGGAATATGTATGGAGCATGAAATGGAGAAATGCGAAACCCAAAAGTGTTATACAACAGCACCAAACTACATGAATACTTTGGGTCTCACTAAATGTTGGTTAATGTCACTTTCCAGTCAATATCATGTTTTCTTGAAACATGGATTTTTTCCCTAGATATTCTATGTAATGCAACATCTGATAATATCACTTATTTTCATGTGGGCAACGCTTAATATCACTTCATTTTGACAACTATTACAAAAAACACAGGTAAGTCCCAGGTAAGTGAGGACATGAACTATGGATTAATGCCTCAAAGACCAAGTGTTACACCTTATATAAACATCATCAAGGCCACACCTAGCGACTCCCGAACATTACTCCCTTACCTGTTAGGTTACCTCGGTCATAGGAAGTCTGATGCTTTGTTTTTTTTATATGGCTAGCGCAAACCAAGCTTTTAAAATTGGTTTTAACCACTTGGTAAGGACCTGTGTGAGTGGGTGCTGTACCACTGCCTTTAAGATATCAAACACGCTACCAAACTTCCTAAAAGTGAGTTTTTTTTTTATGCAATATTGGGATCAATTTTAAAACAAAAAATTATCTTTTTCTTAAGGTATAATGAGAAAATAACCATGAACCGTAATTAATGATAATATGTGATTGTTTTGATTCTTTTTACAATGACCTCTGTGACACCAAACCGCTGCCATTAAAAATGTCGCCATCTTTAAATTTATATAAATATGTTTCCAGTACAAAGCTTAAAACGCTGAAATAACTTACAAAAAATAAAGCATGGATTTACTGGATACTGAAAATTATCACATGTGCCCTGAAAAGCTAAACTGGGTCATTTACATATTTGCTGGAATCATAATTGTCTTTCCTAAATGATTCATTCAAGGTACATAAACTTTTGTATGGAATGAAGATTAAAAGTCCATCATAACAGAACATTGTGAGCACTAGTAAAGAGTTTCAGGAATAATAAAAACAAAGTGAGCAGAGATTCACATTTTTTCTTCTGATATATATAGTCAATGGTGACCTTTGACCTTTAACCTTGACTGATGACTACCAAATTCTAATCAGGTGTAGACCTTGGTGGGGTGATGCTTGTGAATATGAACTAATTCTGTCCATGGGTTTAGGAGAAATGCTACATACAAGCTTACCATGCATACATCCACAGTTTTGAGCAACCCTGCTTTTCCTTGAACATTAAGAAATCCGAGAGAAAACCTTTCATATTTCTGAGGGGGAGCCTATTTTCAGTAAGTTACAGTACATAAATCTTCACTGACCGACCATAATTGCTTCAAGTAAAAGGTATAAGGCCGGGATAATGATTGACAGTATTAAAATGACATGAAACTTTTGTTTACAAGACATTGAATAGATGCATTAATGGTCATTACTTATAAACTAATGAGATAGTTTACTAGAAATCTTTGAATGTATACCCGAAGCCAATTCAGCTATATGACATCAAATTAATGATTTTTCTTTTATTATGTATACAGGTCTGGTAGGTTTTGATCTTATTCATTTTTATAAAGACCTGTTCACATAAGGTCAGATTGCCTGAATCACAACTTAAAACAAACTTTTTAAAATTTGTTTAAAAATGTTAAAATCACAAAACAAAATTGTATGACATGGCATTTAAATGATCACTGAAATAAACAACAAATTAAAAGTGTTATACCAAACGTAGGATATCAATTATAATTCACTTAAGTTTTGGTAAACAGAGATATTGATCTTCTGACAAACATTTCCCCTTCTCTCTATAGTACCAGTCATTACACCCACATTATGTGTTGATTAATAGCCGATTATACAAACACGTTAAACTTACAATGTACTCATTGATTCTGAACAGTCAGGCTCCTTCTGATCAGAAAACACAGTGTGAAGTTAAAGATTAATAATACCTGTATACCTTCATGTATTTCTGTGTTTCTGATAACAGTTAAGTTGTAAGAAACCCTGTCTGGATTGATATTAGGGAGGAAAACTCAGTAACTGTAGCCATACTCTAGGTTAATACATAACATACAATATAGAGGATCTTGGAATGTCCTACATAACATACAATATAGAGGATCTTAGGACGTCCTACATAACATACAATATAGAGGATCTTAGAACGTCCTACATAACATACAATATAGAGGATCTTAGAACGTCCTACATAACATACAATATAGAGGATCTTAGAACGTCCTACATTACATACAATATAGAGGATCTTAGGACGTCCTACATAACATACAATATAGAGGATCTTAGGACGTCCTACATAACATACAATATAGAGGATCTTAGAATGTCCTACATAACATACAATATAGAGGATCTAAGAACGTCCTACATTACATACAATATAGAGGATCTTAGGACGTCCTACATAACATACAATATAGAGGATCTTTGGACGTCCTACATAACATACAATATAGAGGATCTTAGAATGTCCTACATAACATACAATATAGAGGATCTTAGGACGTCCTACATAACATACAATATAGAGATCTTAGAACGTCCTACAACACTTACAATATAAAGGATCTTAGAACGTCCTACAACACATTCAATATAGAGATCTTAGAACGTCCCATAACACATACAATATAGAGGATCTTAGGACGTCCTACATAACATACAATATAGAGGATCTTAGGACGTCCCATAACACATACAATATAGAGGATCTTAGGACGTCCTACATAACATACAATATAGAGGATCTTAGAACGTCCTACAACACTTACAATATAGAGGATCTTAGGACGTCCTACATAACATACAATATAGAGGATCTTAGAACATCCTACATAACATACAATATAGAGGATCTTAGAACGTCCTACAACACTTACAATATAGAGGATCTTAGGACGTCCTACATAACATACAATATAGAGGATCTTAGGACGTCCTACATAACATACAATATAGAGATCTTAGAACGTCCTACATAACATACAATATAGAGGATCTTAGGACATCCTACAACACATACAATATAGAGGATCTTAGAACGTCTTACAACACTTACAATATAGAGGATCTTAGGACGTCCTACATAACATACAATATAGAGGATCTTAGGACGTCCTACATAACATACAATATAGAGGATCTTAGGACGTCCTACATAACATACAATATAGAGGATCTTAGGACGTCCCATAACACATACAATATAGAGGAACTTAGATCGTCCTACAACACATACAATATAGAGGATCTTAGAACATCCTACAACACTTACAATATAGAGGATCTTAGGACGTCCTACATAACATACAATATAGAGGGTCTTAGGACATCCTACATTACATACAATATAGAGGATCTTAGAACGTCCTACATAACATTCAATATAGAGGATCTTTGAAGAGTGTCAATGTAACATTTAATTTACTTAAGATGAATGACATAACCAATTGTCTCACAAGGTTGATTAATTCCATACTACATGGACACAAATATAGGATTCTATTCATCATTTAATCCATTTATAAAAAGAGAAAAGTCTAATAAATTTCCCTTTAAGACAAATTTATTTCACTTTCACTACCAAGACTATGTGACATTATCAAGACTTATTTTTGAAATTAGAGTAACATAACAGCATATGTTTCTCATGATATCTATGACGAAACAGGCCAGTTATGTCACAATATCACAGTTTAGGTATAAAGGATAATGTTCAGCCACATGCCAGGGGTACTTTCTCTCCTAGACACTGATACCCTATATGTGTAACACAGTCCAACACATGTCATAGTTAACATATCAGGTCAACAGGTGAGTCTGTACCATCTGAAAATAAAGCAGTTTCCTTTCAGGTTCATTTAAAAATCAATCACCCCTATACCAATCATCGTAATAAAGTGACCTGATTCAAAGTTCTCCGAGACCACTGTGTTACTGAGTGTGACGGTCACAGTAACCTTGTTCTGACAAGTTTGGTTACCCTCCAGGGGACCTAAAAATGAGATATTTAACAGAGAAATATTGTAGGTGAGTCATGACTGTAACTTCATGTTAGTTATGGGACTCTACACCCACACACCTACAGGTAAAGGCAACTGGAAGGATTGACATCAGATAACCGAGTCGGAAAACTGATCATGTTATCATAGCTATCCAGTAATAACCTCATGTCTGGTAATAAGCCCACCCATACACAATACTGTTCTGTAACAAATAGACGGTATCTG
This sequence comes from Ylistrum balloti, assembly GCF_031769215.1. NCBI lineage: Eukaryota > Metazoa > Mollusca > Bivalvia > Pectinida > Pectinidae > Ylistrum > Ylistrum balloti. Next base: position 747,049 of record NW_026782034.1, read on the forward strand.
ACAGTTCTGCAATAATTTCAAATCTTTATTGATACAAGATATTTCAACTTAAATTAATTACACATGTTGATCTGCATGGAATTGACCCGGACGTCTTAGGTAAAAGGCGAGTGTGTTATCACTGTGCCACCCAACCATCCAGCTCAACCTGACTTTGAGTTGGGAAATCTGTGTTGTCCCATGTGCATATTACAGGAGAAATGCTGAATCCAACAGTATGGTAAAAAAATTAATTGATCTAACAGTTAGATATATTATTTAGATATATATGTAGACTAATACAGATGCAGTTGGATTGAGAAGCTGTACAGCTAAGGATATCAAGAGGTGAGCTGTAGTCTGTGAACTATTTGGTAGGAATTCCTGAACCCACCTGCCAATGATGATATTGTTTACTATAAAGTTTGTTTTACCCAAGGTTTCTGTTTACAATCTGAAAAAACCTTTCAGTATTTTTAATTTCCAACCAATTACACAAACGTACAAAAGGTAATGACTACTCATATAAAGAGGTTTAACATTACAATAATACAGCAATTAGCTGGACTGTCAGTAGTACGATCAATGCTCCATCTTGGTCAAATCAATGTCTCGTGACAAGAAACTATATGTTCTATACAGGAACAGAATCTCTCTATCTTCAATACTGACAAAAGTGTTTGTAATGTTAGATTTCTGGATTACTGGAAAAAGTTTTTCCCTCTTCAACAGCAGCTGTAGGACTCAGACTTCATAGTGTATACATGTTTTGATGCCTTTCTCTGGTGTCTTCAGTGAACACTGACCTAAATATATTCATTTGCCTTTCTCTCTTCTTCAGTGAACACTGACCTAAATATATTCATTGTAAATTGATGCTTGACTCCATATTTTTGTAAATCATATTAGAGAGCAAGCTCCTTACCTGACAACGAAATCCTTTGTTGTCATTCCTTGTAAACCATTGATTTATCTTCATTATAAAACACCAGGACATTTTCCATTAAAACCCCCCAAAAACAAGAAAATAACGCAACATTTCTGATATGTAGCATGTTTAATTTCTCAAATTTTAATGGGAAAACTTTGTGAACATATGTGTCATTTGTCCCATGACTCATAGCTAGATTGAAGTGCTAGGTTGTTTAGCTTAAGACATGTCAGTGAAATAGTATATGTTCTTAATCCACCTAAACATCAAAAGAAATAGGTGGGCTTATTGTTAGACATGTGCTTAAAGTCAGACATGTGCTTATTGCCAGACATGTGTTTATTGTCAGATATGTACTTATTGTTAGACATATGCTTACTGTCAGGCATGTGCTTATTGCCAGACATGTGTGCTTATTGTCAGATGTGTGCTTAATGTCAGACATGTGCTTATTGCCAGACATGTGTGCTTATTGTCAGATGTGTGCTTATTGTCAGATGTGTACTTATTGTCAGGTGTGCTTATTGTCAGATGTGTACTTATTGTCAGGTGTGTACTTATTGTCAGGTGTGTGCTTATTGTCAGATGTGCGCTTATTGTCAGATATGTGCTTATTGTCATACATGTGTGTTTATTGTCAGATGTGTGCTTATTGTCAGATGTGTACTTATTGTCAGATGTGTGCTTATTGTCATACATGTACTTATTGTCAGGTGTGTGCTTATTGTCAGATATGTGCTTATTGTCAGGTGTGTGCTTATTGTCAGATGTGTGCTTATTGTCAGATATGTGCTTATTGTCAGATGTGTGCTTATTGTCAGATATGTACTTATTGTCAGGTGTGTGCTTATTGTCAGATGTGTGCTTATTGTCATACATGTACTTATTGTCAGGTGTGTGCTTATTGTCATACATGTGCTTATTGTCATACATGTACTTATTGTCATACATGTGCTTATTGTCAGATGTGTGCTTATTGTCAGATGTGTGCTTATTGTCAGGTGTGTACTTATTGTCAGGTGTGTGCTTATTGTCAGATGTGTGCTTATTGTCAGATATATGCTTATTGTCAGATGTGTGCTTATTGTCAGATATGTACTTATTGTCAGGTGTGTGCTTATTGCCAGACATGTGTTTATTGTCAGATATATGCTTATTGTCAGGTGTGTGCTTATTGTCAGATGTGTGCTTATTGTCATACATGTACTTATTGTCAGGTGTGTGCTTATTGTTATACATGTGATTATTGTCAGATATGTACTTATTGTCAGGTGTGTGCTTACTGTCATACATGTGCTTATTGTCATACATGTACTTATTGTCATACATGTGCTTATTGTCAGATGTGTGCTTATTGTCAGATATGTACTAATTGTCAGGTGTGTGCTTATTGTCAGATATGTATTTATTGTCAGATGTGTACTAATTGTTAGACATATGCTTACTGTCAGGCATGTGCTTATTGTCAGATGTGTGCTTATTGTCAGACATGTGCTTATTTTCCATGATATCCTTCATTAGTCTGAAGTGTGATTATCAAATGCTATGTAGTTTGAGATTCGGCTACAGTGACCAGTCAGTTGTGTTATAGAGTATCTCCCTGTTTTCTGGCCATTACAAAGGATAGCACTTAAGGAATAGAGACCTTGTCATTCTCTGAAAATTCTGTTTTCTTCTGTGTTTTTTTTAATGTATTTTCTTTCTTCTACTTCTTTTCTAACTTTTAATCAAAGTCTTGTTTTATGGTAAATGTGTTATCTATAACAAGTTAATTTTTCAATTTTTGAGAATGTGAACAAAGCTTGTCAATGTTTACCATGATTTTACTTTATCGATGGTGCATATAGATCTGATCAAACCCTTTGAGGCCATTTCAAGTTAAGTTAGCTTTATCAAGGGAGATAATAAGGACAATTTACCTTAAGGATGTTTACAACAACTGGTGCTTCAACTTTTTTCATGTATGATTTCATTGTTAATTCACCCATTTCCTGAGGTATATCATTCTGAGGTTAAAATACAATTTGTCTTTAAACTGTCGCCTTTGAATTTAGGGACTAAAGATTTAAACACAGAGTCATTCTTCAAATTTTAATTTAAAAAAAAAACCACATTTTCCATATTTATGCTTCTTCAATGGCTTCATGCATGGCCATGAACCAGGATTCGAGACTTAATTTAAAATTTGAAGCTTTTCAAGACTACATTTCAAAATTCAAGGACCTATTAAGACTATATTTAACCAGCAACTTTCAAAAGCAACAGGACAAAAGTCTAATCATACAGAAAGTATAATGATCCTTAGACTTGAAAGCCATTTGTTTAGCAGCTGTCCATCCTTAAGACTTATAGTAGAAGCAGATGTAAGTACCAGACCTTCATTGCTGGCTAAAGACATCTCCGTTGGCAGCTGTAGCCATGCCAAATGTAATCAAACTCTGATGTAGCAAGAATGTAAGGTTGGTCTGGAAACACATTAATATCATTTACAACTGATTTTCAAGTTGAAGTTTATAAATTAAGTGATTGATAAATCTGCTATAACCAGGCTATATAGATAACCAGTACTCAATCAGCAAATAGGGTATTTAACAGGGTTAGAGTACTTTCCACTTCTTCTCCAGTAATCAACAGCTCGAACACGATAGTATCCCATCACACCCTGATCATCAAACGATAGTGATTGGGTGAAAATGAAGGCAGTCACGATGACGTCATACTTGTTCACACGACTATATAGGCCGTACAAACCCTGATTTGAAAATTCCACTTCATAGGTTAAAATACATTTTGTGGACACAGAAGTATCAGACCACCTGACCAGTACTTGCCCAGAGGTCACATTATATAACACAACAGACGTAACCTGTCCTGGTGGTTCTTGTGGTTTTGCACAGATATGCAGAACTTTAACAGAAGGTTGTGGCATCAAAACTTCCAGTGATTTTGGTGAATTCGAAGCTGCATATTCTCTCAATAAGAAACGATGAGGTCCTTCATGTTCACGGAGCACCAAGAGTTGTTCGGGACTTGGATATTTGGGTTTTCCAAACTTTTTCCACATAAGATACACATTTCCTGTTTCAAGATAATTATCTACAGTGTATCCTGTTACTATTGTCTCATCAGATCCAAAAATGCTCCCCATGATCTGGACAGAAATGGAGGCGGTCTGACTTGATGATGACCATGTGTCATTACTGTTATACAGAAGGACAGTAATTTGTCTGCTGTCCCTGTTATCCATTGATTCTGGGCAATAATATGATGCAATCACACCTATAGAACTGTCATTTTCAACTTGTCGATTTTCAAAAATGTTTCTAGAGAAATTCACAGAAAGTTGCTGGTTGCCAAGCAGAGAAAGAAGTACCATCACTGAGTGAACAGGCTTCCTTAAGAATTGGGTATGTGGTGGATTAGTATTGTTTATCTGAAATCTTGCATTCAGTGTTCGTTCCGTGAACTGGAATGGATACCAGCTAAGGAAGGCATTGTCATTGCTAAGGAGTGAAAAATTAAACTTCTGTTCTGAAACAGAGCCCCCTCTCAGAATAATGTTCTGGTGCTGACCTATGACCTTTGTTACCATAGCAGCATAAGTAGCATCACCTCTCCAATCTTGTGACTTACTCCATCTTACTAAAGGATCTGCCTCGTCGTTATAAAATGGCTTCCATTCTAGAGATGGATATTTTACCAGGATTTCTTCCATAGTTTCAATTTCCCCTTTGATTATATTTTTTGTTCGTTTTTTTCCTTTTCTGTGGTAAGACAGGAAATCAAGTCTGATTCCAGTTTCTCCGGTAAAATAATTTTGGCCATGTACTATGTGGTCAAGGAGTGCATCAGAGTAGTGAGAACGACCATTGTGATCACAGCCATCACCTGGCCCTCCGAACACCAGATCTGGACTCGCTGCTAACAGACCTTCTGAACAAGCATCATAGTAATTCAAAAATCCTTGTACAGAAATAGACACATTGTCAAAATCACCACAATCTGGCTCATTCCAAGTTTCAAAATTCCAACTCCTCACATAAGAAATGCCAAACATTTTTATATATCGTTTAGCTGTTTGATATACTAAATTCTTCCACAAAATGACTTGTGTATGATTTTCAAAATCAGTGAAAAAGTTTGAAGGTGAACCCATCAGTTCAAATCCTGGTTTCAGATTATTTTGAAACAAAATCTGCAACATTTGGTCTAGCATCGAAAAATCATACACAGGATTACCTCGCTTTGGAAATTCAGAGTCTTTTCCCTTTGCAGATTTGACAGGAAATAGAGCATATTCTTGCTTCTCGAATCTGACCAATTTTACAAGATCTAATAACCAATGAATTCTGACCTGCTGTAACCCTTTATTTGGCACGGAGGCAATTAGTGCCAAATTAAGTTTCATATCATGGCTTGAATCAAATTTAAAGGCAGCTTGGTGAGGTTTTGGGGGACAGAAACCAGTGCTTCCCCAGAAGTGATTCAGGGTTCCTCTAACATCTGTACTGTTTACCACCAGAGAGAATGACAGAGGGATTTCCTTTGCTACACAACTGACAAAGAAATTCATCAGTGTGATACAGATGAAGCTTTCTACAGCTTGAACCACCATACTAATGTTGTGTGACTAGAACAGTATGTAACAACTCACTTCAGAACAATATCATTTAGTCCATTAAGTTTCCTGAGAACTTCATGTCCGTTAATGACTTCCATACCATTCCTTTCCTGAATATGCAACAATGTCCATTGATCTAATGGACATGGTCCGTCTCGGTCCATCTGTTTTCCAAATGAGTAAAAGCTATTCCACATCGGACCTGGTTGGTGAGAAAGTAGTATTCTGTCAGTTGGTACTGGTTAATAAGTGTATTACAATGTAATACATGTTATTTTAGTGTTAATGCATGCATTAATGTGTAATGTAGCCATTTCACCAATACTAATTAAAGTCTCATCATTAATTACCAGATCACATTAAAAACACAGATGTGAAGTATGCAATTATCAATGAAGTTTGTATTCCCAAATTAAACTCTGCAACCTGTACCAGGATGAAGTTCCATCACAAATTTTACCTATTTGGTAAGCTGGTAGGACGTGTCTAACACATGTCTGGTAATGACGTGATTTTACACTGGAATGACATCTGACAATTCATCATATACTTATATAATGTACAAGACTTCAACAAATAAAAAGTCAAAGGAACTTAACAATAAGATCATCAATCACAGGTATTTCGAAACTTGTAGAATAGTGAATTCAAACATGTTAGTGATCGTTACATAAAAGTTAGCAAACAACCCCTTTAAGACTCTAAAACTCCTGGGAGTACATCTTCAGCTTGTAATAACAGACATACCAAACATAATAAATCTGTATGTATTGTGCATGTACAGGTATGTAACCCTGGTAAAATATTAGTCGCAATATACCACTCAGTAAGAGAGATCTTCTCTTTAACTTGATTGGTTGAGCTGAAGACTAGTAAACCTGGGGTTCCAGGTTAAAATTCTGGTGGAGGTACTAAAATGAATAATGACCTCTGTGACACGTACATTCAGAATAACCTGCACCAGAGGTAAATCAGGCTTTATGTTTAACTATGTAAATTGTTATTATCCACATTTGAATAGGCAGTGACTTTAATGATTTTGTTTTGAAAGCAAATTTGTTTAAATTCACAAATCAATGATATTTGGTTTTTAGTTCGTGAATGCTTGTACATCAATGACCAATTTGGACAATAGTATGACTTTTGAATGAGCATTGACCATCAAAATCTTAAACAGCAGTAAAATTTAATATTTCAATAGAATGAATATGAACTAAATCCGGTTCATTAACACTTGACCTTTGAACTTTGACTGATGACAACCTAAATCTAATTAGGTTCTAAATTGATAGTGCAAAATAAAAAGAAGATTATTTGCTGAGGAGATCATAAAATACTTCGTAGGCAATGAAGACTAATGTTATGGAAAGGAATACAAGCCCTAAATAAAACATACATAGCCCCCTTGTACATAGCTAATAAATAAATGTATTACATACATCTTTAAGAAGTTATTCATGAATATTTAAAAAACTTTATCATCTGATCAAGGAATCAAGATTTATGAAGGTCTCATCCTAATCAAGTTTGTGTTTCAGCATGAATGAACCTTAATTGAAAGCCTTCACGACTAAAACGAAAACTAACCAACCTTTTCAAAGATATCACATGAAATGTGAACACATTATTAAGAGAATCTTTTATAAGAAATGAATCATCGCCTTTTAAAAACACATGTTTGAACACGTCATTGATTACTGATATATTTTACCTTGCCAAGCAATATCACTCAAGTATAAAAAACAAGAGGCCCATCTGGGTCTGTATCACCCATTTAATTTTGTTATCTCCTCTATTTGGCTCACCTGAAGAAGAGGAAGATTTGAAAGAATTTGCTTAATTTCCCCTACTGGGCCCAGCCTCTAAGGCCCAATGAGGTCTAGACCCTCGATTTATACAAAACTTAGTAGTCCTTCCCTGGAGAATAATTCTAACCAAATTTGGTCAAGATCCATTCAGTTGTTCATAGGTTGACAAATGGAAAAACAAGTGTGATAGAAGTATTATTATCACACTGGACTTTCAGTGATATATATATATGCCATACAATTATCTTGAATTAATTGAAGATGTTTTAAAATTTATCAAAGTACTAAGAATTAAAAGCAATAAGAATGACTTTTATCAGGGATAACAGAAAGATCTTCTGGCACCCACAAATGTTTATCTTTATTTGCTGTTTGAAAATTGCATCTTTTACCTCATTTCTCTTCTCTTCTCTGTTGGTTTTTCTGATCAGTCCCAAATTCAAACAGGCACAAGTAGAGACCAAAGGGAACCAACGTATGAAATTTGAGAGAGATCCATTCAGTACTTTTTAAGAAATAAGAATAACATTCTTTACTAAGCAAAATCCAAGATAGCTGCCTGTTGGCCATTTTCTTTTTCTGATCAATCCGAAAATCATATCAAATAAGCACAACTAAGGACCAAGAGGAACCATACATGAAATTTGAGAAAGATCTATACAGAATTTCTCAAGAAATAGCTATAACAAACTTTCAAAGTCAAAATCCAAGATGACTGCCTATCGGACATTTTGTTTTTTTGATCAGTCCCAAAATCAGATTGGCACAACTAGAGACCAAGGGGAACCTACATATGAAATTGAGAGAGATATATCTAGAATTTCTGAAGAAATAGCAATAACAAAAAAATTGTTTACAGATGGACAGATGACGGGTCATGGACATAGGGTGATTTGAATAGCCCACCATCTGATGACGGTGGGCTGAAAACGCTGCCTGGCTATAATATTAGTAGCTCCAGCATGTGACAATAGTACAAAATAAAACCTGAAACATATTTAATAATCTACATTAATGTAATCAAGAACATAATTAAGTCAAAAAACGGCAAATAAATAATCCACAATGGCTAAGTTTTCATTATCAATCCTTTGATGCCTTTCAGATGTATCTGACACAGTGCTGTTTTTCTTTCAGTGATGCTGACATTAATTGCATTAATTCCATTTAACTAACTTATATTCAAAAACATAAATTATAATTTTTTTTCTTCTATTTTACTATCAGTACATAAATCCACCTTATTATAGCAAACTGTTGAATTATCATTTCATTTTTCATCACACAACATCAGTTTAAAAAGACTATGTGTGTTTGTGTGAGATTGTTCATAAGAACAGCACTGTTATCTCCCTTAGTATAAATACTGTGATTATTCTTACACAAGTACGGTCGATACATGTACCTATCTAATAGTTTTACTTGAAACGCTTGAAGTGGACAAATCATACACAAGATAAAGTGTTGTTTTGTTCCAGTTAACAGTGTGAAAATACATGTTAATGTCAACAGACCTGAATATATTCCACATGCTTTATTTAAACAGCAATATAAGATTTGTTCATTTTGTCAAGCTTGTGTAAATTTATGTATTTGCACGGAGCCAACATTACATTGTAATAAAATCACGTCTATTTGATCTCTTTGTTCCTGCTTCTTCACCCTTCGACTCTGCGTCAATTAAACAGCATCTGAGTGAAGATAATTTGTCACATAAAAAGTAAGTGTGGTCTAAAAGGTCCTTATATAACAAAATAGAAAACTTCTGGTACATCAACTTTCCCATGTTATTTAAGGTCTACCAAGTAAATTTATTATACCAGGTGCTTTAGGTAAATATTGATGTTCTTACCTTCAATTTTTTTTATAAAAATCTAGCTTTTACACCTGAACTACCTTAATTATTGATCTACCTGATAAGATATAGTACTGATACACAATATGAATAGATATTGATAGGAACACATCTGATATAAGAAGTGATTTATATCTTGCAGTATAATCTCACTGATCAAACATCCAGATATCATTAGAGATTTCAGACTACATCCACGATACTCCAGGAATTCGTTCTCTGCACCCCTAGAACAGATCATGGCATAACTGAAGGTTCCCTGTGCGACTCCTTGTGGACACAATGAAAAGATTAGTTTGATCCTTTCATGTCCATCACTCAAATCTCAAGGTTGCATAATGCTATATTGTAATGGCTTTGAAATTGGGCGTTGCTCCTCTGTAATCTTCAAAAGGAGTGTATCAGCCTGTGATTGGTCAGTTTTTTTTCTTCTAGAACCAATCAAATTGCTTCCCTTGTGCCTTCAATTTTGCCATGACATGTTCCAGGGGTACAGAAAGGGAAAGTGATTGTAACCCCTGGAATATCAAAGATGCCTTTTTCATGGCAAAATTTTTACCACAGTTTCTTCATTTGTTATGATTTTTGACTGATCACATAACAACTTGTACAAGTGTCACTAGAGGTTAGGATGATATACATAAAGCTGGACCAGTACATCAATTGACCGAAAATCTCACTAGGAAAATCTCATGATTAACATAAAACTGTGTATTCATTGTCAACTACCAACACATCTACTGTTGATATATATGCACAACACTTGCCAGGATCATAAACTTCTGTAAAAACATCCTTAATGACAAGATTTTATGTGTTAATATATCATTACCAGAATTTAACTATGTTAATATTCAAAGAATTATAAATTATATCTATTCTAGTGTTATTAATATACCGAAATATATTGTCCTTATAACTATAACTAGACACTATCCCAGTAAAGATTATAATAATAAAAATATAGAATATATCATAATTATTACTGACTTGACACTATCACAGTACAGATATATTGGAATATATCCTAATTATTACTGACTTGACACTATCACAGTACAGATATATTGGAATATATCATAATTATTACTGACTTGACACTATCACAGTACAGATATATTGGAATATATCATAATTATTACTGACTTGACACTATCACAGTACAGATATATTGGAATCCTAATTATTACTGACTTGACACTATCACAGTACAGATATATTGGAATATATCATAATTATTACTGACTTGACACTATCACAGTACAGATATATTGGAATATATCCTAATTATTATATATCACAGTACAGATATATTGGAATCCTAATTATTACTGACTTGACACTATCACAGTACAGATATATTGGAATATATCCTAATTATTACTGACTTGACACTATCACAGTACAGATATATTGGAATATATCCTAATTATTACTGACTTGACACTATCACAGTACAGATATATTGGAATATATCCTAATTATTACTGACTACTGACTTGACACTATCACAGTACAGATATATTGGAATATATCCTAATTATTACTGACTTGACACTATCACAGTACAGATATATTGGAATATATCCTAATTATTACTGACTTGACACTATCACAGTACAGATATATTGGAATATATCATAATTATTACTGACTTGACACTATCACAGTACAGATATATTGGAATATATCATAATTATATTTTAGCTTCTTGATCTAGACTTATAGATAGGATAGACATATTGATTGAAACATATCATAGTTCTATGTCTACATTTATTCAAATAAATTCCTCAACTTGTTACGTTGCTATTCTTTTCCTTTAGTTCCACACAATCTAATACTGAACTATAGTAACTGGCATGAAAATGTCATTATATCTCTATGTTTTTTTATGTTTTTTTTTTTTCATTTTTCGGATTTATTTTAAAATTGCAATAGTCCTCCCTTGGTAGGTACCAAGGCTGTTAGTTATGAACAACATGGTATATCTAATATGTATGGTGTATTGATGTTAATGATAACATCTGTGCCAGTGACATGCTTATAGATCAATACTGCTGCTTGTTGGTCACAGCTTTCTGTAATCCTATTGTCATTTTATTTAGTATAATACATCATGTATACAGTCAAACCTGTTGATATAGACACCTGTATTTTATGACCACCTGTCTTGTGTGACACCTGTATTTTATGACCACCTGTCTTGTGTGACACCTGTATTTTATGACCACCTGTCTTGTGTGACACCTGTATTTTATGACCACCTGTCTTGTGTGACACCTGTATTTTATGACCACCTGTCTTGTGTGACACCTGTATTTTATGACCACCTGTCTTGTGTGACACCTGTATTTTATGACCACCTGTCTTGTGTGACACCTGTATTTTATGACCACCTGTCTTGTGTGACACCTGTATTTTATGACCACCTGTCTTGTGTGACACCTGTATTTTATGACCACCTGTCTTGTGTGACACCTGTATTCTATGACCACCTGTCTTGTGTGACACCTGTCTTGTGTGACACCTGTATTTTATGACCACCTGTCTTGTGTGACACCTGTATTTCATGACCGACTGTCTTGTGTGACACCTGTATTTTATGACCACCTGTCTTGTGGGACACCTGTATTTTATGACCACCTGTCTTGTGTGACACCTGTATTTCATGACCGACTGTCTTGTGTGACACCTGTATTTCATGACCGACTGTCTTGTGTGACACCTGTATTTTATGACCACCTGTCTTGTGTGACACCTGTATTTCATGACCGACTGTCTTGTGTGACACCTGTATTTCATGACCGACTGTCTTGTGTGACACCTGTATTTCATGACCGACTGTCTTGTGGGACACCTGTATTTTATGACCACCTGTCTTGTGTGACACCTGCATTTCATGACCGACTGTCTTGTGTGACACCTGTATTTCATGACCGACTGTCTTGTGGGACACCTGTATTTCATGACCAAATGTCTTGTGTGACTTCTTATCTTTCCTAAAACAGTTGTAACTGCATAATTTACTAATATTAAGCAAACACTAAATAAACAGTTTAATTCAAATTACATCAAATTCATCACACCAGTCATGTTTTGTCAGCTGCAGTTCTGAACCCAAATCTCAAACCTCAACTATTTTCAGTTTAGCATATTTTTTCATAACATTCATTATGTAACTAAACTGAAACCAATACCTAGAATACCAGATATCTACAGACTTGAAAAAGGTTTATGTATTTTGATATCTAACTTGAGCAAGTCTATGCTGTTCAATTGTTCAAAGAAAAACGATAGCCATGCAGGCCCTGGCAAGCATTCCTTTGATTGTTTACAGTAATATCCTTCAAACATTCATTTGCTTGTTTACAGTAATATTCTTCAAACATTCATTTACTTGTTTAAAGTAATATTTTTCAAACATTCATTTACTTGTTTACAGTAATATTCTTCAAACATTCATTTGTTTGTTTACAGTAATATTCTTCAAACATTCATTTGCTTGTTTACAGTAATATTCATGACTTATTGATTGTTCCTTGACAATTTTCCAGATGATCATTCTCTAACACTTCCTTGACAGAGGAATGTTAATGTTGTAAATATTGGCTGGCTGTTTGGTCTCTTTGACGCTGTGTATGAAATGCATTGATATGAAGGAATGAAGGAAGTGATCCATATCTATATAAATTGACATATAATCTTGAGTGACTGGTCACGCTGATTATATCTATATTACATAAATGTTCACGACAAAGTCCTGAAAGGATCTATATATGATCATTATGGAAGATAAATGTGATTGGAGAGGTAATAACTGATCATGTCCAGTCAAGTGTGACCGTCAAATCTGCACCTTTTGCATTGTTGTGCACGGTTATAGGCTTTTGAAGGTTTTAGTATCTTCTTGTGGTTCTGGAGATGGGTGGAGATTTCAATATCGATGATCAGTTATTATAACTGGTTAGTAACTGATCAATTACTTGTTTGTTTATCCAGTAAACTGTTTCTTTTTTTCATTCCTTTAAATTATCTTACACAATAGTGACTGACATCATTTCATCAGTTCATAGCTTGTTTGAGCGCTGCACATTATTAGGTCTCCAATACAAAGTGTATGTTTTATACTGATGAGTCCTACTGATACTACAAGTTGGGGGGAGACATGGCCAAGTTTCTAGCCTTACCTAGTGGGGATTTCCCTTTAGTGGTAGAGTAACTGGCTAGAGACCATCACTAAAGCCTCACCCGAATCCCTAATCCTTTGGTGGAGGTGAAAACCAGAAAGAAGAATACCTGTTACAGGCCTAATTCACACCCCAGCAGCTAGGAGCTGTTTCATGACTCCTTCCAATTACATCTGTATGTATTAATTATTGCATCTAAATCCCAGAAGATCTACAGACAATATGTTAATTTCTGAGTTATCAACCTATCAAGCCTTCATATTCCAGCTATAATCGACAATGACTGTACAGTAGGTTTCATTTCAATGAAAAACCAGTTAACATCTCCTTGCTCACCTTTGTACACATTCAAAATTATCACCAGAATGTATGGAGTATTCTTGATTTACATGACAGATATAACATATGTAAAAAACAAGAGGCCTAGTGACCTTGACCGTCACCTGTGATACACAATATTGAATATAAAGGTTAAAGGGTAGTTATTACGTGTTATGAAACAGAAATTGTGACACTAAATACAGTACAATGCATGTCATCCTATACTAATAATTCCTACAAAGTCAAAATCCTTGATGGCTGCCTGTCAGCCAATTTGTTTTTCTGGATCAGACCCAAAATCAAAAGGACACAACTAGGGACCAAGGGGATCCTACATGTGAAATTTGTAAAAGAGCCATACCCTACTTCTCCAGAATTAGAGATTATTGCTTATTGACACATGGACTACTGACCATCTGATAATGGTGGGCTTAAAATAACATTTGTAAAAATGAAACTATCATACAGATCTTTTAATTACGATCATGTAATTGATAATTTTCATTAACAAACATAAAAAGATAAGATTGTGATTGTGTTCAGATTACTGCAATAGTCATCTCCATCATACTGACAATATCGGCAGGAACAGAAGGCAGTGGTATACAAGTGACCACAGCAGTTGTTAGTTCTGTTTTAACTTGTCATTGTGATGATATCATAAATTCACTGCAGGAAAACAAAGTCTTCTTTAACTTTTTTGCAGTCAAACTATAAAGAAAAGTTGTTTTTGTTCTATTTAGAAGAGTAGATAGGTTTGGGTCTGACAGGAAATGTAGAGGAGTATACCGTATTTTCAAGCCTATAAGCCACATTTTTTCTCTCGTGAGTTGGGCGTGCGGCTTATATGTCAGTGCCGTTTATATGTAAACAAAACTGAAAAAAATGGCGGAAAGGAAAAAAAAATGTAGTACCAGAATGTGGTAACGACCACTTGAGTTATTCCCCTTGCGCGGGAACTCTTATGCGCGGAGAGAGATATTGAGTCGACTAGAGAACAGACAGCCTACCGTGCGGGAACGATTGTGCCCTAAGACTGTGTGTCTTCGGAGACTGTGTGTCTCGCTTCCCGGACTGTGTGTTTGGAAGGACCGGACCTGTGTGGCCGTCATTTATATGTTCATTGTTATATATGCGATTGGTGCTAGTAATAAATAATTAGTTCAAAGATGTCAATAACTGGATTTTACCATGTGTTTGTGACTGAAACAAATCGTGTAGAACCAATTGCAATTGTACACTAAATGATTTGAAAATTGCAATCGAATAACATTCCAGTGGATTTAATTAATAATATATTCTTGACTTACGTGGCTTCTTCACACTGTATATTCGAGAAAGAGTAGTGGATGTTTCCAGTAGACTATTGCACCCTGGGATTGATAGGTTGTGGCCTCCGACAGGGGCATCAAAAACAATGTGTGTATACTATTACTAAAACCTTTGAAAGGGTGTTTTTGTACTATTCAAGAAGATATAGGATGCTGGGAATGGCCCTTAATACAGCCTCTTCATGTGGAAAAGTGTTTTACCCGCTTACACGATTTCCGTCATGGGGTCAAGAGGTCAAATTCTAGAATGGTCGCCATGTTTGTTTACAATGTCTGTGACTTTGATGCAGCTTACAAAAGTTATATTACAGGATTATAGGAACTTTATCAACATGCAATAGCCTTAGTTAATATTTAACACTACAGACACCGGTGGAGAGGTTGCAATACTGTACGTAACATGAGGCCCTAACTGTGCATTGGCAATCATTGTAGGCCCCAAATAAGTTCAATATTTTATGTATTTTAAATGACCAGCATAATTTAACAAGAGATCCCAGAGGGATCTTGGCGCCCACCATTTGAGGATCTGTTTTCAGTTCTTGAAGATTTTTTTTTGTTTGTTACAGGTGTTGTAAATGTTCATGAACTGGTCTTCATTGAATGTACTCAATGATGGCACAAGATATTTTTATTAAGCACCTATTAGCAAATATCATTTGAAAAAGATCCCAAAGTATTATTAGATAGCAGTCAGTTACAGGTGGATAATGGACAATATGCTTGTGCTGTATTACTGTCGACATCCAAGATGGCTGCCTGTGGGCCACCTTGATTTCAAATCAGTCCAAAAAAGGTACAATGCACAACTAGGGACCAAGGGAAACCAATATCTATGAAATATCAGAAGGATCCATCCTGGACTTCCTCAGATATAGCAGTAACAAGATTTTACTCTCAAAATCCAAGATGGCTGCCTGTCAGCCATCTTGATTTCGGATCAGTCCAAAAAGGTATAATGCACAACTTGGAACCAAAGGGAACCTGCATATGAAATTTGAGAAAGATCCATCCAGTACTTTTCAAGAAATAGCAGTAACAAACGTTTACATTCAAAATCCAAGATGGCCACCTGTCTGCCATCTTGAATTCGAATAAGTCCAAAAAAGGTACAATGCACAACTAGGGACCAAGGGGAAACTGCATATGAAATTTGAGAAAGATCCATCCAGTACTTTCCAAGAAATAGCAGTAACAAACTTTTACTTCCAAAATCCAAGATGGCTGCCTGTCGGCCATCTTGAATTCGAATCAGTCCAAAAAAGGTACAATGCACAACTAGGGACCAAGGGGAACCTGCATATGAAATTTGAGAAAGATCCATCCAGTACTTTCCAAGAAATAGCTGTAACAAACTTTTACATCCAAAATCCAAGATGGCCACCTGTCGGCCATCTTGAATTCGAATCAGTCCAAAAAAGGTACAATGCACAACTAGGGACCAAGGGGAACCTGCATATGAAATTTGAGAAAGATCCATCCAGTACTTTCCAAGAAATAGCAGTAACAAACTTTTACATTCAAAATCCAAGATGGCCACCTGTCGGCCATCTTGAATTCGAATCAGTCCAAAAAAGGTACAATGCACAACTAGGGACTAAGGGGAAACTGCATATGAAATTTGAGAAAGATCCATCCAGTACTTTCCAAGAAATAGCAGTAACAAACTTTTACTTCCAAAATCCAAGATGGCTGCCTGTCGGCCATCTTGAATTCGAATCAGTCCAAAAAAGGTACAATGCACAACTAGGGACCAAGGGGAACCTGCATATGAAATTTGAGAAAGATCCATCCAGTACTTTCCAAGAAATAGCTGTAACAAATTTTTACATCCAAAATCCAAGATGGCCACCTGTCGGCCATCTTGAATTCGAATCAGTCCAAAAAAGGTACAATGCACAACTAGGGACCAAGGGGAACCTGCATATGAAATTTGAGAAAGATCCATCCAGTACTTTCCAAGAAATAGCTGTAACAAACTTTTACATCCAAAATCCAAGATGGCCACCTGTCGGCCATCTTGAATTCGAATCAGTCCAAAAAAGGTACAATGCACAACTAGGGACCAAGGGGAACCTGCATATGAAATTTGAGAAAGATCCATCCAGTACTTTCCAAGAAATAGCAGTAACAAACTTTTACATTCAAAATCCAAGATGGCCACCTGTCGGCCATCTTGAATTCGAATCAGTCCAAAAAAGGTACAATGCACAACTAGGGACTAAGGGGAAACTGCATATGAAATTTGAGAAAGATCCATCCAGTACTTTCCAAGAAATAGCTGTAACAAACTTTTACATCCAAAATCCAAGATGGCTGCCTGTCGGCCATCTTGAATTCGAATCAGTCCAAAAAAGGTACAATGCACAACTAGGGACCAAGGGGAACCTGCATATGAAATTTGAGAAAGATCCATCCAGTACTTTCCAAGAAATAGCTGTAACAAATTTTTACATCCAAAATCCAAGATGGCCACCTGTCGGCCATCTTGAATTCGAATCAGTCCAAAAAAGGTACAATGCACAACTAGGGACCAAGGGGAACCTGCATATGAAATTTGAGAAAGATCCATCCAGTACTTTCCAAGAAATAGCAGTAACAAACTTTTACATTCAAAATCCAAGATGGCCACCTGTCGGCCATCTTGAATTCGAATCAGTCCAAAAAGGTACAATGCACAACTAGGGACTAAGGGGAAACTGCATATGAAATTTGAGAAAGATCCATCCAGTACTTTCCAAGAAATAGCTGTAACAAACTTTTACATCCAAAATCCAAGATGGCCACCTGTCGGCCATCTTGAATTCGAATCAGTCCAAAAAAGGTACAATGCACAACTAGGGACCAAGGGGAACCTGCATATGAAATTTGAGAAAGATCCATCCAGTACTTTCCAAGAAATAGCAGTAACAAACTTTTACTTCCAAAATCCAAGATGGTTGCCTGTCAGCCATCTTGAATTTGAATCAGTCCAAAAAAGGTACAATGCACAACTAGGGACCAAAGGGAAACTGCATATGAAATTTGAGGAAGATCCATTTAGTACTTTCTCAGAAATAGCGGTAACAAACTTTTACTTCCAAAATCCAAGATGGCCACCTGTCGGCCATCTTGAATTCGAATCAGTCCAAAAAAGGTACAATGCACAACTAGGGACTAAGGGGAAACTGCATATGAAATTTGAGAAAGATCCATCCAGTACTTTCCAAGAAATAGCAGTAACAAACTTTTACTTCCAAAATCCAAGATGGTTGCCTGTCAGCCATCTTGAATTTGAATCAGTCCAAAAAAGGTACAATGCACAACTAGGGACCAAAGGGAAACTGCATATGAAATTTGAGGAAGATCCATTTAGTACTTTTCAGAAATAGCGGTAACAAACTCTTACATCCAAAATCCTAGCTGGCCTTCTGTCGGCCCTCTTGAATGCGAATCAGTCCAAAAAAGGTACAATGCACAACTAGGGACCAAGGGGAAACTGCATATGAAATTTGAATAACCCACCATCTTTTGAAATAGCATGGTAACAAAAATACATCCATAAAATTAGGCCATTATTTGTGCAAAATTCAAAAAAGTAAACTTCATTAAATGTCAAACCTGCATATGAAATTTGATAAACTGCCTCCAGTTTCCAGAAATAGTGGTAACAAGAATTGTATATCGGACGGACGGACGTCAACACGCAGTGGTCATCATATCTATTTGAATAGATGGTGGGCTAAAAATACATCCATAAAATTAGGATTATTTGTGCAAAATTCATCAGTAAACTTCATTAAATGTCAAACTGACAATCTTGATAAACTGCCTCCTGTTATCTGTAACTGGTATATCAAACGTCAACAACAGTGGTCATCATATCATAAGAAAGGATGCGGCTTAAATGCCGTTGCGGTTTATACGTGGATGAAATCGTGAAAATCGCTAAAAACCTCTTTGGTGTGGTTTATAGGCCAGGAAAAGCAAGTTGTTGTTTAGTGGTGGAAGTGAGTGAGAATATAGATAGGTTTAAGAGTGACAGGACAAATAATGAAATAAGCTGTTGTTTAGTGGTAGAAGTGAGTGAGAGTATAGATAGTTTTATGTCTGACAGGACAAATAATGAAACAAGCTGTTATTTAGCGGTAGAAGTATTAAGAAAAGTAATTTTACTTACAGTACACAGCCCTCTCTGCTCTCTAAGATAGTTCCCTTTGGGCCAAACTTGCAGTTGGGACTTACACCATACAGGGACTTTGTCCTCCTGGAACATCAGAATATACAATGTAAGTATTCTCACCTCTCTGAATCAATATTCTTAGGTTAGGAAATAAAACTGTTCATAGCATTTGTTGATGAATAAAATAATTTAATAAATGAAAGAGATACAAAGGAAGATTAAGACCAAAAGGTGATTTATTAATCTTCAATTATAACTTAATGAATTTTCGACTGAAATCCAAAGGCTGGACAACAAATTATCTGAAGTGTTATGCTTTTGAAAAATTGAAGCGCTATTGAAAATCGTTTTTATACAAACATGTTGAAGATAACACGAATCAAGCAATTACCTATTGTCAATATGTGACATTTTGACCACTACATTTCAATTCAATATTATCAAAATCATTTAACAGTTGTTATCTAGGCCTTATTACATGGAGACCTTGTAAAGCTACGTTGTAATTATTGTTATAGTGACCTTCAATAGTTGAACAAAAGGCCAGGATTTACCATATTGGCCAAACTTGTCATTTTTCCATATCGAACATTGAATATTGAAATAGCAACAAAGTCTGGTTCATTGTAAGATGTAAAGATTTGAAAAGTTTTTGAAGAAGGAGCAACAAATGCAAGGCCATTATTTCTTTCTGATTGTAAGGAACAGTCATTTAACACACTTTTGTTTGCTGAAATGAAAATATAAACTGATTCATTACAAACTGTGCTTCAACCACATTCAGGTGTGTTGAAATAATATCATTAGGAAGAAATGCTCAAATTTTAGTCTGAAACTTGGCATACAAATGTGAATACTTAATATAGGACACATGCACTGGGTCATTAGGATGGTGATTCAAATGGGCTGTGAGAGATTTTAATGTAAAATAGTACAAAAAACATCATGAAAGGTGAGGAATGGTTTTAATTTGATATATATATGCATCAAACAGAACTAAAAACAGAATACATCCTGTATATTTCTCTTTATCATGTAGTATAGTTCATGTTAGTAAACAATTTCTTTCTCAAGAGAAAATAAACAGATACCAATTAGACAGTGATTTCAACCATAACACTGAACCAAAGCTTCTGGTGCGAACATCACAATTCAGTCAAAACAATGACAGAAATACAGGCAAGGACTTGAAACAAAGATTAAATACACCCTCTTACAGCAAGGTCAAGGTCTACATACTCTCGTGCAACGTCTATATACACTCTAACAACTAGGCCAAGGTCTATTTACCCTCTAACAACTAAGCCCAGGTCTATATAATCTCTAACAACTGGGCAAAGGTCTAAATACCCTTTTACAACTAGGTCTAGGTCTACGTACACTAACAATCAGAGCCAGCTCTATATACTCTAGAACTGGTTCAAGGTTTATCCTCTCTTACACTTAATTGGGTCTATGTCTATATAATCTAACAACAAGGGCCATACTCTTGACCATGCAGCTGTCTATGTCTATAACTCTTGACACTGTGTGTCTAGATAAAGATGTAACAACCAAGAAAGGAAGAGATGACTTCCTTGGTGTCATCAGGAATCAACAGGATATGATGATTAACCACAGATCATTTAATTTACAGTCTGACAGGAAACCTTATCTCACCGTGGAAGTGTGTGACCTCTGATAAGCTATAACATACATCTGATCTAAAATTTGTTTGCTTGTTGCTAGGGTTTATCACCTGTTACAATACCTAGTGGTAAACTCATTGAACAACAGACAGGAGGCCTATCACATGCTTTTGAAAGCAATTAGAATCAAGTGTCTTAGCAAATAAATGACATCACCATGTCAGCACAAACTCGTCTGTTTTCCAGCTTCCTGAAAAACCGAAACTACCATTTTCTCAGCAAATTGAGAAACAAAAAATGCCACAGACTAGAAGCATCAGACCATGCACCTTGAATCTTGACATGAGGCTACACAGGCCAGTGCTCCGATTGATTGAGCTATTGCAGCCACCTGATCATAAAATGCTATACTTAATACAGGTATGTCCTCAAGATATGTTTCCTCTTAATGATGGACAAGACAAGAGGGTCAATGTCAACTTTTTGTGATGAAAATATATCGAGCAATGCTAGAGGGCCAAAGTTTAAAATTATTTTGAAGTGTTTGTATAATGTTGTTTAGTAAAATCTGAAAACAAAATTAGAACATATTTTATGGATGAATATAAATTAACACTACAAAATTACGCTGACAGGGAATTTATGATGGCTGACAAGAGCCTGACAAAATGGTAGGAATTTTTATTTCTCTTTATACCATGGTACACTTTAGCATGGTACAAAATGATGTGAAAATTCACTTCTTTGTGTGCCATCATTGGTACCAAAAGATATGAAAGCATTTAAGATGTCATTTTGTTCCCTTTATATGTTTCTGTACCAAAATAACCACCAAAAACAGCGATGGTTCAGAAATATGTGAAATCATCAGATGAAAAAGGTTAGCAAGTATGATTAATTAAACCCTAATTAAATATGCTGTCATCACACATCAGTGACATTCCATCGCCCAGATTGTACCAGGTTACATTTGGTAGCAATATTTCCAGGGGCTTGTGTTGTATATACATGTAAATGTGTTCAGAAACAAAGTATTCTACAAACTCCCAGAAACAAACATGTATACTATACTATCACAAAGACACATAGTATACTAAACAAGCCCCCAGCTCAAATACTCACACAGTTCTTATAACATTGGTACCAAGGTAGTACACAAACAAAATAGGAATTTTTATTTCTTTGTGTACCATATAAAAGTGTACCCAGGTACAAAAAGGTATGAAGATGCATATTTTTTTGTCAGACTCTTGTCAGCCATCGTAGGAATTAAATTTGTAAATTAATTACACAAAGCAGGTCTAATATTGCAAAGTCATTCAGTAATGATGGACAAACAACAATAACACAACACAGCCATGGTGAGAATATATAGTAAAAAAGCAAGGTGTTGGATATATCTCATATTCTTAGCTAGCTTGGACAGTAATATTCTAATGAACCAACAAATAACATAATTGTGTGAGATTTAAAAAGATGTATATGTACACACAATTTCTAATTTCTCATCTCCATGTACAATAAATGATCACCAACAACAAATTATCAACAAATCTAAAACAAAACAGATCTTGGTGTCCACCATTGTTTTTGATCTTTATTTGCTCTTTGAATCTTTTCCCTTCTTTACTCTTCACTTTTTTGCTGTTACTCCTAAGAAATTTGAACATTCCTTTGTGGTGATGATAATCCTGCCAAATCCAAGATAAAATGGATTTTTTTGATGTTTTCAGAGACTGATCCATAACTTAGATGTGGACCCATAACCGACATAGAAAACAAACTGACACTTCATACAAGAAGAAAAGCACCCAAGAAAGTTTTATGTCTTTGATATACTGACCAAGATAATTGGATAGGGATAAGTTTTTTCATTGTTCTTCATGAAAAACCAGGTGTATTCAAGTATTAGTAAACACTATGAAATTATTCGTTGACAATTTATACCTTATTCATCATACAATAAGCCCAGACAATAGAACATGTACATTTGTAAACTCAAAGTAACAGGCTTATTATCAGATAAATATGGAACTACAATTCTGCACTATGTACATATACGTGGAATGCAAGGAGCGTTTGAACAACACAGAATGGACAACACAAAATCTATTTATATTCTAACATTACTACGACAGAGAGATATAAACTTTACCTCCGCCCATGTTCATCACGCTGGCTTCAGTAAGGAGAAAACAAACAGCATCACATTAATTGTCTACCATTTGTTTACAATAAAATATGGTAAATGCTGTTTAATGTTTCATAAATTCACCATTTTTACCAAAAACTCAAACACAAAAGGATGTATTTTTCACAGACATCATGAACTAAGCTAATTGGGTTTTTTCCCCTTATAATCGTATTTTCAAGAAGTTAATATTTCATGACTTCATTCCATCCTCTAAATATCATGAAAATCCCATGAAATAACAATATGAACAGTATAAATTTAGAGTGGTATAAGATGTGGTCAAAACAGGTACAGGTGTTGTATTACAGGTTTGGTGAAACTGTTTATAGGTCTACTACACCAACTAAATGCCAGCTTCATTTCTCTATATGTGACCCAATAAGATTCAAAGAAATATTGTTATGAAATTGTTTCACAGTTCAGAAGAATTTATACAGTACCAAGATGCCTAATGGGCCTGCATTGCTCACCTGGTATTCAATGTTCATTAAAAATAGAATTGATATCCCTATCACAAATATATTGATATATTTCTTTTCACCTTTTGGTTAGTCAAAAGAAGTTGTTTAAAGATTTTACTAAATTCACCCCGTGACATCAAGTAAGGCTTCGTCATTTCTTTTCACAAACTTTGCCGGGATTTATCTTAGAGAGCTATCAGCCAAAGCTTTTGCATCGATTGGTTAATCAGAAGAAGTCATTTAAAAGTTTTAACAAAGATGACCTTTGTGATCTTGAATAAGAGTCATGGTCATTTCTTGACAAATAATGTCACCTTTTATCTTGTGAACATATTACCCAAACACCACCCTTCTATGTCTTTTGGTTAGAAGAAGTCGTATAAAAGTTTTAACAAATTTGATCCCTGTGACCTTGAATACGCATGCATCAAGGTCATTTCTTCTTGCCAAAATTGTCAGTTTCATCCTAGGAAGATACCAACCAAACATCATGCCTCCAGATCTTTTAGAGTTCATGAGAAGATATCATTTAAAGGTTTTAACAAATTTTACCCCTGTGACCTTGAATATAGGTCAAAGCCATTTCTTTTCAAAATTTTGTCTGGCTCCATCCTAGGAGCATACCAGCCAAATATTATGTCTATAGGCATTTTAGTTCATGGGAAGAAACCATTTAAATATTTCAACAAATTTGACCCCTGTGACCTTGAATATAGGTAGAGGTCATTTCTTTTCATAAACATAGACTTCCCCCTAGGAACATACCAGGCAAATAACAAAACATTCTGTCCATTGGTTATTAAGAAGAGGTTGTTTAAAGGAAAAGTTGACGCCGGATGCCGGGCCACAGCATAAACTCATTTGGCCCTTCAGATCAGGTGAACTAAAATAAGGAGGTTATCTATAAGATCATAAAAAATTGATGACTTTGACCTTTAATCATACAGTCTAGAGGTGAAGTAGGCACATCATGACATACATGTTATTAATGTAATCATGTTATTTTCAGCTCAACATCCCTGAAGGTGATCATTTACCAGGCTTAGGTATGACATAATTAAAGGACAGTGCTGATAATCAGATTACAGAGAATGTAGAACCATCAAGTAAAGGACAGTGTGTAATGATGGGTAATGCCTGGCTATATATTTAATGTTGCTGATCCATTCTATAAAGGACACCCTGAGAATTCAAACCACATCCATGAGGAATCACTCAAGTCCAGGTACAAAACATTTCTTCTGTCAGGACAAGAAATCACCACGTTTTATATAGCAAGTTCAAAATGTCTTACATTAGTGGCGATCAACTTGGAAGTAGGCTGATTATATGCGTCAATTATTTTCCTTATTGTAATTAATAGTATAAACTATACATGATGAATTTTATTATAAAAAGTCGCATGCAACAGTACATAGCTGTGAAAGGGCAACTATAATGCTAACAAAATTGTCCTTTAACAATTACTGGTGGTGAAAAACGTTTACCTATTTTGAAAAAAAAAAATGTTTCTCTTTTAAATCTTACGGAACATTTAAAAAAATGTGTGTTTATGTGTGGGGGAGGGGGCTACATTGATAATCTTTTTAGGTTTATTTATATTGAATTAATGCCTCAAGATCAGAAATATTCTTGAGCTTCAAGACCTATATAGATGTACGATTGACATAAAGCATTTTCTTTGCTTCAAAAAATGTAGAGAAACAGCAAAACTCTTCTGTGTTATACTTTGTACAAGAAAATATTCAATATTAAATGATTTTTACTATTACCTGGTATTATCATTTCTGTAAAATTGTAAAAATTTAATATTGGTACTTACAAAGATGCCTCTTTATCCATGCCTACAGCTTTGGTATATAAGATTGTATTATTGAGTGACAGATGTAAACAGGTTATATGTTGCTATATTTTATGTATCATGAGCTTAATCATCAACGACTTTGATGTGAAAAGACTTAATGGAGACCTACAACATTACACTACATTGGCTAATTCTTGTTGCTTGTGTTAGATCAATAAACCTTAACAGGTATGAAATTGTCATGGTAAAACTCCTACATTTTACAAAGCAATGCCACTTAACATCCTTTCCCATCTAACAGTCTATGTGCACTTTTTGATTACCTCCCTTGAGTACATCCTGTCTTACATACAATTCAATGCCTTTGATTTCTGTTAAGAGCTATGTCCATCAACGATATACAAGTGTACATGTTGTACATACCTTTGAGTCATGCTCTCCTTAAAATGAATGAAGTTGAAATTTTACTATCTTGTCAGGATTCTTTACAAAAAAACAAAACAAATGAAAGCTCTTTGATGTCAATTCATACAACAAAAATGGCTGTGGAAAATGGTGTTCTTAGCATTTTTTCAGAAATATTCCTCAGAGACTGTTATAACCTATCTGAAGCTGTGTATACATTTGTAAATGGATGCCTTAAAAATGACAAAAGCATATGATCAGTAGTGATCTAATCCTATCAAATAATCTTTTGTTTCAACAAGAGGCCAAGTGGCCTTGACGGTCATCTGAGATAAGAAATTTTGATTAAAAAGGGAAAGTAGCTTTCAAGTGTCATGAGAAAGAAATTGTGACATTGATGATAGTAAACCAGTGTTAATACAGGCATACCATCCAAACTGTCATTCTATACTAATAAATCTTACATATCCTGAGGAAAATGAATAACGTTATGCTCAAAAATGCAGTTTATCTATAAAAATTATAGTAAAGTTAAGCTCCTCTTCAGGAAGAAATGTGATACCTACTTTGGTAATGAAACCACCTAGAGACACTTTCATCCTAGAAGAACATTTGATTGAATCATATCTGAGCGTTGAGAAGAAGATTATGGAAATTTAAGTCAATTTTACCCCTTTTGGCCCTGCCTAACAGCCCCTGAAGATCAGTCATGATCAATATGGGCATACCATCCAGCTATCATCCTTCATTCATAATTCTAATGAAGTCTGAAATATTTCCAAAGGAAATTAAATAAATTATACTCAAAAATTCTATTTTTCCTATATAAAATATCGTAAACTTTACCCCTTCCCTACAGAGAAATGAGACCTTGAGTCCATGAAATTCACAATTTTG
The DNA here is from genome assembly GCF_031769215.1 of Ylistrum balloti. NCBI lineage: Eukaryota > Metazoa > Mollusca > Bivalvia > Pectinida > Pectinidae > Ylistrum > Ylistrum balloti. Next base: position 773,636 of record NW_026782034.1, read on the forward strand.
GTAAACCACCTTAAGATTCTTCCATCCATGAAGAGCATTGGATTCTACCATATCTGGGTGTTGAGAAGAAGATTTTTTAAATCTGAGTAAATTTGACACTTTTGGCCCCACCTCTCTAGCACCCATGGGGTGGGGACCATATAATTCACTTTTTTGTTTTATCTTTGACCAGGGAAGGTTTTCTGCAAAATTTCATTGAAATTGAGACGAAGTCGAAAATGTCAAATTGTTTACAAATGCACAACGCCAGATGAAGGTGTTCCCTAAGGGTCACCACGAGACTTTGCCTTGGGCAACTTAAAAAAACATAAACAAGGAGTTACACTAGGCCCAGCTTTTGGTAAGAAAATTCAAATCAACTTTCAGTCATGGCTTCATAATACCAATTAATATTTTGATATTCATTTGTAAATCCGAAGTGTCTTTCACTGATGTTTTTGATCACTATTTGGTAATATCGAGGATTAATCTGCTTGACAGAAAATAAGCTCTGGTAATACGTCATTTATTTGAGTTATGTGGACTTTTAAATCACTTGATCGCTATTTTGTGCCATAGTAATAAAAAGAATATCTAAAATGAAATCTTACAAATTACTAGATCATAGATCAGTTGAACAGTTTTAGAGTTTTTGCCCAGATCATAAGATTGACACATATATGGAAGAAGCCATCTAATGTTAAACATCCCTCAGAGTGAAGTTTTATGGGTCCCAGAAATCTAACGTTTGTGTTCAGATGAAAATTTTAAAACAGAGAAAAAGAAAATTCTGAGTTACCAAAGTTGAATAATGAATAATTTGCAACTGAACCTTTACATATTAGAAACATATATATTTGTAAATTTGATTTGGCATCTGACATCTATTCTGCTGCAGCCACCAGATTTGTATAATGACACACATATCTCCTTCACTGTTAACCATGATATAATTATTGTATACGTGGTGGAATATCCGAGGTATATTTCTAATTGACAAGTAACCTATAAACTTTCCAGAGAAAACTGGTTTGTTCAGGTATCAAACATAAAAGTATGCATGGATAGACATAACTAGTTTCCATTAAACTGTGACATATTCAAGCAATAATTTCAATTTCTATATTCTAAATATCCCATTTTCAATACAGTATCTAATTGCCCTTGTAGGACAAAAAATCAAAACGGGTTTCTTTCCTTGCAAACAAGAGTATAGGGGTAAAAATAAACATGTCCCATGCCAAAGGCATAAAAATGTACCTTACCGTATCAAAATATGAAAATGCAACAATATTAGTCAATATATTGCTAATAATAAAGAAAGCTATATATATATATATATGTATAAACATTTAAAGAATTTGTAATGTGGTTCAAAACAAAGAAGGAATCTATTGACATATTGTGTAGAAAATAATCAACAAGAACCAAAAGGGGCAGTAATTTGTTGAGCTGAAGTGCAAGCGTGTCATGTTAAAATACAAAGATATATTATCAGTAAAACAGAACTGACAAAAGAAATCTCTGAACAGGATTAAAACAGTAAAAGAAACAAATTAAAGGGCAATAATCATTTCTAAATCTTACAAAAAATTGTTGGAGTGAAATGTCAATAGAGAAACATGTTCATGTCATGATGACCCAACCTGCAAAGTTAAAGGTTATGGGTCATCACATGACAATATTCATACAGTACTCATCAAGTGTTGTGGTACTCAAACATCCTGTGGGTGTAGAGTGTTACCGATACATTGGTGCAGCGGATTAAGTATGGCCTGTGTTTTAATGTTGGTGTTTCAACTGACCAACATCCAATACTGGGGAGACAAGTGTAAGGCATTACGGTTATACGACAGGTCTGAAAATTCGAAGCTGGAAGTTGCAGTGATGACCAGCTGTTACATACTGGCTATATTCTATGTAATAGATACTATCAGGATACAATACATGTAGTACTAGCAACCAGTTACACTGCTTATTAAGGCCTTTTTTCTTCATTTTTCAATGTTTACCTGCTATTTATTCATTAAATATGAGAAAATGGTGTTTGACTTGTGTTGTTTTCGCTAATTAGAAATGCAATGAGTCATCCTAACTGTAGGTTGTGACACAACTGCAACTACTTTATTTTTAGCCATGAACAGCAATGAAAGCTCTGTAGAAAGCATGGCAATGTCAAACTTCAGACGTGCACTAGAATCAAAAATTCAATCGTAATTAAACCAAAGTTGCCATATATGGTTACAGACTGAATGTTTTAAACAGCAATAATTCAAGTTTACTGCTACCTATATCATCAATATTTATATATTTATGATCTTATATACAGTACTTACTGCAACTGACTATGAGGACATTTGGTCAATTTACAGAAAAAATATTGATTACGACATTAACTTGCAGTACATGACAATGACCATCATCTGATAAGAACATGCACTACACCCCCAATCCCAGAATGTTCGGTTTGAGACAACCATTTTCTTCTCGTACAATATAACGAACTGTCATATCATCCATTTGCCTTCACAAGGAAATGCTACTTAAATGTACTTGATTTATCGTCATGTCAACAATGAAGTACCTTGACCTACAGCAGGAAGGAGGAAAGTAGGCAGAGCTCAGTTATCTGATCCGTAATCAACCACTGTTTATTGATAGTAAAACAGACTAGCCGATTCTGGTGACAGATCCACTTTTTAGGAAATGCACAACTTAAATCTTACTCTTTAGAAAAGGTGCAAATTAAGACACACCCTTCCACATTTACATGACATGGTTTTATTTTGACTTTTTTTCATCCAAATGTCATTCCCATTCTAAATGGTGATTTTATGTAAAATCTGTGCATTTCTTTGCCACTGTTAGGCTAACTTATGTGGCTCTGTGATTGTGATACAGCGATGTCACCAGAAACGGAAATGTGACATGTTTCCGATATACTTTTGTCATTTCAGATGATCGAATTTGAGGTTGTATTTGTGGATATCTTTCATAAAAAAAATACTAGTGTTTCACTCACTTTATAACATAAATTTCCTAGTATTAACACATTTCAATCCATTTATGTTTTTGTTTGTTTGCAATTCATCAACGTGGCCCGTAGTACTCCTACAGAGATACGATTAACAAGGTGTTCGATATAATGCGACAATCATACTAATCTTTATAGCTTCAATCAATCGGCACTTGCTCATAAAAAGAAAATCGTTAATTTAAAATATTGTTGTCTGTCTAGTTCTGCAATATTAAGTAGTATGCTGATGAATAAACTTAGCACATAATTACCTGTTCCGTTGTAAAGGACGAGGTTGCCTTCGTTTCAATGATTCTGAAGCTGTGTCGTCGGAGTCTTCATGTCCATTTTCAAAGCTTAGCTGTTGTAACTGTTCATCCATTTTAAATAGAACTGATCGTGATTCATCTCTGCTTGTGATATTGTTCTTCTGTGTCGGGTCAGTCATAGTTTCCAGTTATAGGTAGCCCATGAGCTAATAAGTGTCTAACCACCGTTAGGCTACCGCATCTCGCATTCCATGATACAACACGAGTTGTTTTCGTGTTGTCGGGGTCAATAAAACGCTTGAAATTTTTCACAACCACATACAAATGAAAGTCAAATAAATGATGACATAGATACTTATAATGTCCTTCGAATTCCAATTATGGTACATAAGGCATTATTATATCTGATATTTATTTGTGTAAAATAAACAAACTTCATTTAGCAGGAACAGGAGTTGTATTTAAAGCGTTAGCAATACATAGAGTAAGTAAAGGAAAATTACGAACTCAAGAAGGGGATTAATAAAGTGAAGCGAACCATTTCATATAGTTTCTATGCATTCTTTTTTACCTGAAGTGTGCACTTATTGTAAACAAAGTTTGCCGGTCAACTGTAGGACTATGTTTAAGGTTAATAAAATAAAAAAACAACAAACATCACGACAAGAATTACAACTAACAACAATATGTTACATGTACATCACTGCCACGCTTGAGACGAACAGATATTATAGACTTATATGATGAATCAACGGATTAAAAGGAGAAAACACGGGGGGGCTCCTCTTAACTCCCATAGAGTTATTAATGTACATTGTATAGAAATTAAAGTGATTATAATGAGTCATACATGCAAAAACACTTAAATGCAAATCTGATGATATTGATGATGATGGATGTATAATGTTATTGTTGTTGTTGTTGATGATGATGATGATGATGATGATGATGGTGATGAATGTATTATGTTGATGTTGTTGTTGACGATGATGATGATGCTGATGATGATGATGTTGATGATGATGATGATGATGATGATTATGTTGATGATGATGATGATGATGATGATGATGATGGTGATGAATGTATTATGTTGATGTTGTTGTTGATGATGATGATGATGCTGATGATGATGATGTTGATGATGATGATGATGATTATGTTGATGATGATAATGATGATGATGATGATGATGATGATGATGATGATGATTATTATTAAAAAAAAATTAACTAATAACTTGTTTAGCTTCTTAATCCATCTTTCCTGCAGTCAATGCTTTTAAGTGATTGTGGATCGCATGTTTCTTTGTCTCGGTGGCTAATGGTAGAAGGCTACTAGTATTTACCGATTTTGGCGAAAAGAAATATCCCTAACCCCCTTGACTTACAATAATTCCAAGAATTATAACAAATGAGCAAATCAATGTTTATAGAAAAGAAAAGCTTATCTTTTAAATGATCAACAATCATGATCATACAAGTTTCTTGATTTTCCAAAAATGAACTAATGTGACCCTTTTTATACAAAACTAAGGTGGAGGGAGTGTGGCTAGCAGATCTTTGAAAAAAATGTCTCTACATGCGATTGTATAAAGAATATTCTTTGATAGTTGTTAGTTTGAGTCTTGCTTCCGTTGTTGTATACCTTGTCCTCATTTGAGAACGTGACATTACTTACTTGGATTGACCAAACTTTACATGGCGGGCGTCTTCGATGAAGCAGAAGACGCTTACTCTTCCGTAACACATGGTCTTATTTTCTTTGTGCTTTTTTAAGAGTCTCCGTGTAGATCTTTTGATATTTTACCTTAGTTTTATGGAATTTGAGTTTATGTTGACATGTTGTTTGATTACTGACATGATAGGGCGCACGACATTTGTTGTCACTGTATAATCTACTGATGATACCTCAACATTTCTCTCAACACAATGATGGCAAATTAGTTTGGAAATACAAAACTGTGATACGTTTTTATAATAAATGACACCCGTATTAAATCAGAAACGCCGCATGTGTTAAAACAGATCGCCTTCAAGCATGTTTGACTAATTTGTTATTCCTTTGTCCTGTTCTGTTAAGTGACGATATATATCAAAACAAATTTCTCTAAAGAAAGAAACAAGGAATACAAATTACATCAAAGTCTTTACTCTGTTTCCTGTCATATTCACCACACAAGAATCCATGTTTTTGGCGTGGTATTTTTCATTAAAATATAAAACATAGTAATAAATATCTATGACAGACATGAAAAGTACATATAATTATCACAATCTGAGTCGGTAGATTTATATCTTACGACTTAACATAAATAAGGCCCTGTCACGTGATAACATCCTACATTTCTGTCCTGACATAGTTACTGTCGCCGTCCTCCCATTGTATACGCACAAGACAGTCAATATCAGGTCTCCAGTTATTATTCGGCTGATCTAGAATTTCCTCCATAGTATCGTGGTTCATTCGATTTATCATGAGGCCCCCGACGGAAAATGAATTTCATGATTTCAAAGATGTTTTGAATCGTTTTCTGAGACAGTTTTTTTTATTATTTATTTAATAACAAACATCAACCCCTGACTAAATAAAAGACTTTATTTTGTTTGAAAAAAACTTGTCGATCGACGTCTGTAATCCAGAAGACTTCCTCATTTTTTATAATTTGCACTGTAACAACATTATAATCGGAAACGTTGAAATGACAGTAAGAAGTATGATAATAGGACGTGTATAAAGTTCCGGAAAGCAATGCACTAGGCCTAGTTATTCAACAATTTTCTATTTATATTTTTTTATTTATCAAAAATATTAGATATTTATTTTCATCCTAAGTTTTGTAATTTTGTCCGACAATGCACGGACTTTTTATGTGTAAGCCCGGGCTTTTTCTTTCGATGGAAGCTATGCCCCTGAATCAGGGACGTATATATATACGTCCCTGCCTGAATATACATCTATAGGTATCGGGTATCCATTAATTTATTTGTTGCATCATTTACGTTTTGTAAACATCAATGGGCAGCTCACTTATTGATGAAGAATTTTGCCGACATTTTAATTATAAATATATTTTACTCTATACGTTAAATATGAAGTTATTGTATCTACGTGTAGCTACAATGTGGTTATTTAATTGACACTGGTGATAATTATCTGTTGATGTGAAAGAAAATATTTATGGATATCAATAAATGAAATATTTACTGATTTTAATATTCCCGTAGCAATTAAAGCAGAGACATATTATATTTGTCATTTAGTTCTCTCCTATTATATTTTTGATGGCTGGGCTAAGGGAAGTAAGTGAAATGATTTTCGTTTCGTTTGCTAGTAATTTTTATATTTATACAAACCGTTCTCACCTGTGTTTGTTGTTGGGGCAGACGAAGTTTTGTGGAGAGTAAAGATGGGTGAGGTGTGTCGAATTTCAAAGTGAAAAGGATCGAGTTAGTGTGCAAAATGACGAACGATAGGATTTTCGAAGCTGCTAAGCAAGGAGATCTGACTTACTTACAATCTCTGAGTTCAAGTTTTAATGAGAACACCTGTGATGAAAACGGAGCCAATTGTTTACATTATGCTGCAAGAGGAGGGCGACTTGACGTGGTTGAATATTTAATTAAGAAACGATACTTCAGTGCAAAGAAAAGAACAAGAGTTGGGGCGACTGCCGCTCACGATGCCTCTGCAACAGGTAAAACGGCTGTACTGCAATGGTTATTAAAACACACCGACTGTGTTGTCAATGACCAGGATGGCACAGGTGCAACTGTCACCCACCTGGCGGCCAGGTATGGTCATGGGAGACTCATTGAATGGCTCATGGACGAAACTGATGCTGATGTAATGATGAAATCTGCAAGTGGAGCTCTACCCATACATTTCGCTGTGACAGGAGGCAACCTAGATGCAGTAGATATAATTGTCAAGGAAACGCCCAGGTAGAATATCAAACACTACATTAATCAGATTACTGGAATGATGTTTATTAGTGTAGTTTATCCATCTTTGTAACATATATATATCATGGCAGTACAATTATTAATGTGATTGATTTGAATTCTTTTATATATATGAACAAAGTGCTGTTTTAGTATCTTTCATCAAAATATCACTAATTTGAATTATTTATATCTATAACAATACATATTCCGATATATCAATTATTCTGAACAGTTCAATTGTTCTATTATTCATGAATTCCCCAGTCTGACAGGGTAATGTTGTAAGTAAAGTTTACCTTGAAAAATTATTTTTACTATATTGATGATAATTTAAGTAATTAAAAGCATATAATTAAAGACAACCATTCATGATGTTGGGCCTGTATTATAACATGCTGTGATAGAGGACTATTGGGTTTGTTCAAACGAATGACCTCGTGTTTGCTTGCTAGGTCACAGGGGTCAAATGTTGTAAACATTTAAACCTACTCAATAATCATCTTAATAATGTAGGTACCCAGGATACTGATATTGAACATGTATGAACGGCAACTTGTTCAAAGCAATGGCCTTGACTCACTGCAATGTATTTCAAATGTATCAAAATATTAAAACAAACCCCTTCTCTATAACAATGAAGCCAGGGTGCTGATCTTGGGCCTGTAGCATCCTGTGATGAAACTATGTCAAGTTTGTTCAAATGACCCACTCTCAAGGTCACTTGAAAGTAGTAATATGGCTTGGCATATAATGTTATAGGTACTGAAAGATTCATTATGTTTGGGATATGTACCATTTCATCTGATTCGGTTAAGATTAATTGGGAAAAGATATTTGTTCTTTCCGATTTCCAGAACAGTCAACTTGCAGATGATCAATGGTGTGACACCAGTGTACCTTGCTTGTCAGGGGGGACAACTTGACATCCTTAAACTTCTGGTGCAAAAAGGAGGTTCTATAAAAATGAAGGCATTTGATGGCATGTCCTGTCTGCATGCAGCTGCACAACTTGGAAGGATTGACTGCATCAAGTGGCTGGTAAATCTTATTTTAATAAATAAAAAAGACAATGATAAATAACAATTGTCTTTGACATTTTAATCAATATAAGAACAAAGTCAAGAAGGAATACTAGCACATGAGACAACTATAGACAATAGAAATGCAGTGCCTTGGTAACAGATCTTTGTTTATAAGTCTGATTTCGACTTTGGGGTTATTAGATCCAGATTCAATAATACAGTGCTATAGAATGCATAAGATGACTTTATGTTCAAAATCAGAGCCATGTAAGTAACTGTGATATTTAATATAAGTAAGTTTTCTTTTCATTTCTCAAAAAGTTCCAAAGCAGCAGCACATTCATTAAATGAATTAAAAACCTACCTCTTAGTGAGTATTCATATTAATTTCAGTCCAGGAACTTAAATTACAATCATATTATTACCTAGTTTTAAGTGCAAATATTTGCATATGAAATTGTAGAATATTTGATTTCATAAAATGGTAATAAATTGACATTACGATGTCACTTTCACACATGACATCTAATTAGATATAGGATATGACTTCAAAAATCATACCGAAAAGTTTATCATCTCCAATATCAATGTAAAAAGTAAATACTGGATGTAGCATTTGTTTCCCACTCACACAAGATTGGTGAAATTTTGATGAAATTTGTTATGAATTTCTGTTTCAGCTCTCCATATTCTTGTTAAAATGTAGAATGCTATTTCCCTTTTTTTCAATATTTATTTGCCCTAAGTGGCCTGCTAGGTTTTAAATTAGGCTCTTAGCATCACTGATCACAGGATAAAATTGTATGATATATTTTGATTGATTATTTGGCTCTGTTGTATCTAATTCTACATTTATATTGAAATATGCTATTCTCAAGTTCTTTTTTATTTGTGTTTTATTTGGCTCTGCTGTATCTAATTCTACATTTATATTGAAAGATACTATTCTCATTTGTGTTTTTAGCCCACCCTCTGATGATGTTGGGCTATTCAAATTGCTCTGCCTTCTTGGTCTGTCGTCTGTTTGTAAACAATTTTTATTATATCGCTATTTCTTGAGAAGTACTTGATTGATCTTTCTCAAATGTCATGTATAGGGGCCTGTAGGTCCCTAATTGTGCCTGTTAGAGTTTGAGACTGATAAAAAACACAAAATGGCCAACATGCCGCCATCTTGGATTTTTTCAATGAAGTTTGTTAATTGCTATTTCTCGAGAAGTACAGGATGGATCATTCTTAAATTTTACATGTAGGTAGGTTCTCCTTTGTCCCTAGTTGTGCCAATTCAATTTTGGGTCTGATCAGAAAAACAAAATGGCAGACTGATGGATATCTTAGATTTTGACTTTGAAAGTTTGTCATCACTATATCTTGAGAACCACAGCATAGATCTTTCTGAAAATTCATGTGTATGCTTTCCTTGATCCCTAGTTTTGCCTGTTTGATTTTGATACTGATCAGAAGAAAACAAAATGTCAAACAAATGACCATCTTGGATTTTGACTTTGAAAGTTTGTTATTACTATTTCTTAAGAACTACTCCATAGCTCTTTCTCAAATTTTATGTAAAGGTTCCTGAAGTTCCCTTATTGTGCCTGTTGAGTTTGAGACTGATCAGAAAAACAAAATTGCCAACAGGCAGCCATCTTGGATTTTGCCTAGTAAAGATGTTATTGCTGATTCTGAAGAAGTGCAGAATGGACATTTCTCAAATTTCATACGTATGTTCCCTTTGGTCTCTCCTTCTGCACATTTGATTTTGGGACTGTTCACAAAAAACAAAATTACTTCTAGGCATTTGAATTTGCAGGTTAAGATTTATCACCACTATTTCTGTAAATGTCTTACCATTAAGAGCAAAAACAGAGAAGATAACTGAATGGGAAAGATCCTACTTTTAAAGAGCATATAAAGATCAAACAATGGTGGGCACCAAGGTCCGTCTTGGATCTCTTGTTTAATTTGTAAGCTCCCTTGCCAACTATCAAAATTAAAGGATTTGTCACATACATTGGACACTTATTGAGTTATGCCCCTTTCATTGCCAGTTTTAAACTAACATATTTTGTTGTACAAAGATCTTCATCTGTCAAAAGAGATAAAGTGTTTAAAATTGAGGGATTTTAATGTATATCATATCCTGTTACTTTTTCATAATTTTGAGGATGGAATTTAATGATGAAAGATAGATACCTTGAAAATAAAGTCAAAAGAAAAAAAATTAGTTCTTTGCATGTCTTCAATGAAAATAACATGAGCAAACCTTTTACAATTTTTTATGAAATGAGGAAAATTTCAAAAACCTTAAAATAACGATCTCTACAAGTATTTGTAATAAATCACACAAGTGCTTGTTATAAAAATCAATGAAAATATATCTGTACTGTTTTGAAACAAATAACTTCTCAGCATGCTTCATGTCATAGTGAAAAATCAATACTAAAGTGTAGGATGTTGAGAAATGCTACAGGATATTAGTTTACAATATTGATATTGTGAGTGGATTTTTATGTCAATTTGTTATACAATCAAGCTTCTGTAATGAAAACATGTAGAGTGGTTTTATTAAAAAAGATTCTTAATTGATGAACCAGTAATATAATCAGCAGGATCTGAAAAGTTACCAGGAGAATTGATTTACTTTTATACCATAATCTCTAATTAAATCTATAACTCTGCTTAAGGTATCACTCGCCATTTTTATTACAAACCCATCAAAGTCGCCAAATTAATTGAACATTGAAAAGTGATAATGACATAATTTTAGTTGTGATGTCATATGATTATGATCATCTGATTAATATGCTCTTATTGACTGTCTTATTTGCTGAAAATTTGTTGATATAGATCTAAAGGTTTTAAGGCTTCGTCCATTACTATGCAATTCAATGAAATTACAGCAGAGCTAACTTATAAAAAAGAAATGGGAAATTTGAATGTTAATTAAGTTTTAAAATCATGAAAACAGGTTAGTACTAAGCTTATGTATACTGTTCAGATTTTCAGATCATAAAACAATATTACTGTATTAATTCTATTTAACATTACACTAAGAAACAATGTAGTATTAAGTCATATTTGGTTCAGGTTCCCACTCTATCTTACATTTACCAATATTATGAGTTATTAATTGGTGTTGGTATGATTTGAAATGGTTGTTATTACATTATAATTTGACTTTCGAATCACTTTCGTTTATTGTCAGCAAACAGACATGATTTAAGGTTGTACCTTAATTAGATAGTGGTCACTGAAGTTAGTCATGTTCTGATAAATATAAATTTATACTTATTTTGCATCATTGAATTAATCAATCTGTCAATACTTGAAAATTGAATAAGTAGAGGAAACATGGTGAAGGGAGATAACTTGAATAATGCTCTCAAGATTATGAGAAACAATTGATACGATAATAAAATTGATAATAATTATTCAGGTAACCAAACCATATCAGTATTAAGTCAACTGATAATTTCTGTGGGTCAGTTATAAGGGTGATATTGATATATACACACTTACCAAGGAAGTGTTTATTTTGAATACACGTATGCATAAAAATAACTACAATCAAACTTGGATGTTTGGAAGTTCAAGGGACTACCAAAAAAACTTTGATATGTCGAGACTTCGAATCATACGTGGTGGGTTATATCTATTAACGTAACCGAGATGTTTATCACTTGCAGCAATAAAACCATACAACTGGAAACATTTATATATGATTCGTTATTTACACAATCCTATAACCACATACAAACACACAATACTCTCTCACCATACCAACAACACAGTAGCATATAATATATTATATTATCCCTACAATATATTATAATACCCTACTACACTACAACAAACACGATCAGAACTAATACAGTCTGTAGCTTGGCGAATCCTCGTTCCCACACTGGATCACCGTAACGAAACAACGAAGTTCGAACACAGTCTCTCCTCATCAACACAAGTCAACCACAAGACAGCACAACCATGTTCCCGACAGTGTACAGATTCAGCTGTACCGTCACTCAGCTTCAGTAGTATCCAGAAACTGGCTATGTCGATGCCAAGGCCGAGTAGAGTATGATGTGTCAATATACACATGTCACGTGCGACTCTCCATACATCACCGATACATAACAATAAGCTCATGTATATAACATAATACAGAAGCTAGAGTCATTCCACGTGGCCAAACCTCCAAACTTCACAACAAGTTGGTACTGGACAACATCACAAACCCTCGTGATTTGTCGTAGATAAATATACACAGGTGTGACTGAGAATCCGCTGGGTAGTATAGGTTTCCATAGTTCCAAACTAAGTCAGGGACTTCTTAGGTAGTAGTGGTAACGGTAAAAGCTACAACAAATTAATTAATTTCTATAACTAAATTGTCATATAACAATATAGACATAATCACGAAATAAATATACCATTAGAAGCAATATACCTTCCCATAACACATATTACGCTCCCCACTATGTAACTATATCCATGCACAAATAGTAAATTATGCGGAATTAATACATACGCTTATTATAAGTTATTATTTAATTATATCTAAATATCAGATTAATATACATAGATATTTATTTCACCTTAAGCGTAAACAACTCAGGCACACCCGATACCGTACGAGTACTCGCTCACCTTCATGCAAGTATTTCTTACCTATAAACAACACTCTATCGAACACCTGAACTAGATAATATTAGGCTCCCATACGCACCAAAAACTAAATATTAGCACTATATATGAAATGAAAGTTAAACAATAAACTAACTTAACTTTGAAATAAATCTATAAATTATTTAATCCTTACCATGATCTGTGTTTCACGCTTGTCAAACCTTCACCCGTATTCCCACCTGCCATTCAAACCTGCATACATGCGCAGTCGCCTACTTCCGTACTCGTGAGTTAATAACACTAAAACATGCGTGTAATTAAAATAATACCATGTAATTATACCTGCCCAAGTATGTCGATGTGTGACAATATTGACATTTTCATGTTCCTGGCTGTATATAGTTGATGACATGATATTTCTACCTGAACAAACACAACAAATACCAAAACACAAGATTAAATGAAAAGATGCATCTTCATCTTTAAACAAAACATTTTCATTCCTGAAAAAAATAAAAATAAAATAAAGAATAAAAATCAATGGGAAATTGATCCTTTATGTCATACAGTACATGCATTTTACAGGTCGATTTTAAATGAAACAACGTGCAGCATTAATGGCAGTTTAAAAGAAAGCAAATTAATATCGTTATGTATTCTGTTCCGACACGACAGCACTAACATCACACATCTGTAGAAACTACAAGAGTGATTGCCATTGTTCTAGATGATACTAGCCTGAATCTATCACAGAACACATGATTGACAAATAAATCAGAGTGAAACCATCATACAAATGATAGGATTTCCTCTGATTGTTTTCAAAATTCCCTAAATTAGACCTAACTAAATGCCATCACCACAATGGCTGCGGTGAACATCACACGACGTCCCATTAACTTCATTAAAGATCATGGCTTGTAAGTAAACAATTCAATTTAAATCTGCGTCCAGTCTTTAATTAACCCTGTAACACAGAACTAATGATAGGGGGCTATCGTAATCCAATTGTCTGGTAGCACTCGTCATTGAAATGTGTGAAATTTTGCCGCTAGGTGAAAATACCTGCACAGTGCAGGTAAATGTTTTGTTCAAATCATGCCCATGACTGCTGTGGTCTGTGAAAAACCTTTGTTACATTGAAAAGGTCAATTAATAAAACTTCTAACTGTCCGGGGGTAAGCTAGTAGTAATATATAGGGATAAAATTTGGGACTGGACAAAAACTTCGATACATCGAGAAATTTGAATCACCGAAGTTCAATTTTATAGAAGTTTGACTGTATATGCAATATTTTCACAAATTTGTGCGTATCTTCTTATATTTAGTGTACTTTTTATTGAATTTTCTCCCAGATTTTCCTGTTTTACAGCTGAAAGCACCCTCCATTAACCAAAAAAGAACTGATTCATCTTCAGATTAAGAAGAGGAATATCTTTAATATAATTCCAATTTCCAAGAAAATATTATGTTAATATTTTTTCAGTTTTTGTCTGCTTTGAAATAAAAGTTTCAAGTCCTGGTTTTTTTTTCTTATACTTGTATTTGATACCTGGATCTTTGTAATAAACTTTTTTTTATTGTTTTTCATCTTAAATTTCAAAAGCAGTATGTGAGAGCTTGTATTTACAACAGATATGTATGAAGTCATTTTTGTATTTAAAATTTGCATGTAAAGTCAATGAAGTAGAAGAACATTGATGGAATTTCAAAGTGTTCAAATGATAGTGGGAGTTTTCCTACCTTTGTAGGTACCTCTTTTGATTTTATATTGGAGTTATCTCCCATGAAGATACAATTACCTTTCTCATCAAATATATCTGCATTTGTTAGTGGAGTGTTATCTTTCTTAATATTGAATTGGCATAAGTACATTCTTTACGGTATAATTTACTTATCGGAGGGTAAATATTATATAAAAAAAAAATGAACATCACTGTTTGTCTTGTGTATTGATCATCATTAAAAAAAAAGAAAGAAAAAAAATACAGATGACATTCTCCTTTACTTAATAGCCATTATTTCCACTCATTGTTAGAAACAAGATACTTGTATTGTGTTACATAAAAGTCTAGGTGAGGGTACTTAACGTCACAGATTACACAGTTAAAGAAAACAGTCATATCATCAATCTGGATTTAGTGGGGCAAAGAATGGATGGAGTGGTTGTCCAAAATATTCTTATTTCCCAAGGAAGTTTGGAGCATGCTTATAAAAACAGAGTTTATTGGGTCTGAATCCTGTGTTATGGCTGTATTGTGATATAGGACTGTGACTCCATATTGATCAATAAATAAAACATCTGCAATGCTAACAGGTAATTCTACAACAGGTAATCAGAAATTAATGGCATTGACGATTGGCACGGTTACCTGCATTATTGATGGTGTATTTGTCTCTGTATACAAGCTGTAGAGAGACTGTTGGGAATCAACACGGAATAGATAAATGGTAGATATAAGACTTTTGTTTGTGATGAAGAATTACCATATTTATTCTAGTATTAATAACTACCCTTGCGAACCATTTATTTCCTTACTTGTATCATGAAAGTACTAAGTATGTGGTAAACATTCTCCATTGTGAAGAGTTTTTTAACTGCTGTCCAACACAAAATCAACAATATTCTTTTGAAAGAAGCAAGAAAATACCTATAAACACTATTCACTATTTGGAGATGCCTGGGTCTGATTATGGAGTAATACTTTGTAGACTTGATGCCAATGTCATGATTTGATTATGGAGTTGTACTTCATAGTCTTGATGACGTTGTCTTAGTTTGAATACGGAGCAGTACTTCATAGTTTTGATGAGATTGATGTGGCTTGGTTATGGAGCAGGACTTTGTAATCTTGATGACATTATGTTGGTTTTGGTTATGAAGTAGAACTTTGTAGACTTGATGCCAACATCTGACTAAGGTGATCAAATTTAAAGATATGTATGGTGTGGGTACTTGGCGAAATCTTGGGACATGTACAACAGGATCACACTTTTGAGAAATCAATTATTGTCAGAGATTTGATGAGCTCTTGATGAAAAGGAAACATACAGATTTTGAATACTAGATAATCTATCCAAAAATATCCAACTCAAATATTGAATACATTCAGGCTGTTGAATGGCTGTACATTTCTTTGAAGGTAGAGGATCAGAAACACAACCCTAATGATAGAGATTTTGATGGTGCAACCCCCCTCCATTTTGCTGCAAGCAGAGGTCATCACAAGACAATTGATTGGCTTATGAAGGAAGGTGGTGCCAAGATCACACTGGATAACCTTGGAGGGAGTCCACTACACAATGCTGCAGAACTGGGCCAATTACAGGTAAATTGAAGAACATGTATTGGCATTGGAGAACTCAACACAATTTTGTCATACTGTAGAACCACAATAGGCCTTTTTTGGCTACCTGTATTAGATGTAAATGAATGACTGTTCAATTGACCTTTGTCTTTCCATCTGACTCTCTACCCATGAGCATTCATTGTTTATCATATGTCATCAGACAATTCTTTTTACATTTCCTCAAATATTTGTATCAGTACTCAGTTCTAATCCCTGGAAAGTACTAGAGAAGTTTTTTTCTGTTTCCAAGAATACAAAAAAAAGGATTTTTAATTTCACATCCATAAGTTTTATCATATTTCTTTCTCATGGTCTGATATTGTGCTTGATGCATTTTAGAATTGATCCGAAACCTATAAAGATAATTTGATTCCTACTAAGTACTAATGAAACTTGTTATAAACGGCAGTAATCATAGTCTTCAGCAAGATCAAGTTTATGTAGGTATTTACAATTACACGTGTACAGTGAACGTTACTTAATATACAATTTCAGTTAACCAATATAGTTTCCACCCATCATTATCTTTTATACAGAAAACGTTCTCAAAGGTTTTTAAATGGAAGACTCGGTCTTTATATTTCATGTCTTTTTAGGCTTTTAACAAAAAGTTTAAATTCACCCTTTAATATGCAACATGCAATCAGGAAGTATGGACAAGATTTTGTTAAATTTAGAGTTAGTGTGAATGGTTTTGTATCTCTAGATGTAAATCTAGAATTTCTGTTGAAATTAAAAAGCAGGAAGTGTTGAGATTTTCAACATTTGATAAATGTTTTACTAGAACATGATGGTTATAATTAAATAGCTTGACAATTTTACCACAAGTTTTGTTGCATTCAACTTATGGTTCAGTGAGATCTAAATTTAATTTTACTTTTTTGTATGTAGCAATACTAACCAAACTTTATATCCTACTGTAGGGCAGCAGTAGCTTAGTCAGTAGCGCGTTCTGGTATGTTCAACCCTCAGGTGAAGTTCCCAGGAGTGGTTTGGCACATTGTAGGTGTGGTGGGTTGTGTCTCTGAGGAAGCTTAGAGATGAACTAGTCTGTGCTTTCATGGTTGTGGCCTTGAGAATGACACTTACCCTAATTGATCTGAACGACATGCAACATGCTTCTTGTATGTTGTTCAGTAAGGTTGTCACCAGTTTCAAGGTAACTCTGCCTCAAAATGACATTGACACCAAGTAAACAAGAAAAAGATCCATGTTGTGACATGAACACTGGCGAGCCCTATCATATCACTAGCAACTGTAACTGAGCCTTATCATTTTCATTAGTACAGAATTGACATCTTTATTGTGGTTTAGTAGAAATATCATTGTCTTGTGGTATTTCTATCCACAGCTTTGAATCAGATATTATTACCAAAATGTTGATCCCCTGGGTATATGAAATCTAGTGTTTCATAGCAGATTTGTAAATAATTAGTTTAATTTTCTTCTAAAGGTTCAGCATGTACAATCTAGTATTTTGAAATGGTCTTCATTAGAGGTAGTATGTGTGTTGGAGATTTTTTCTCTCCGTGTTTAGCACTCGCATTTATGTCTATCATCACTTGTAGCAGAATCTTGCATGTTTTACTGAACAATTACTGAACAACTGGTAGAGCCTTACACTTAACAAATGTGGTGAAGAGCCAAAGTATGTGATACGGTCCCTTACAAAGGTAATTTGTGTTTCTGTGGGAACACAGACTATTCTGTATTGTTGTGGTTGTGACCTTGGGCATGATGCTTTATCCCGAATGCTTTGGAGATCATGCAACAAGCACCCTGTATGCTGTTCATTTAGACAGCCACCAGCTATAATAAGGAGATCCTGCCCCAAAAGGACAAGTCAAAAGGCTGATAAATATAGCAATTAGACAAAGTTTTACTGAAGACCACCTTGGTATCAGATTTGCCGGAATTTGATTACAACTTCTCTGCTTTTGATACATACTTACATGCATTGTACCAGTAATGCTGTGTCAACTGATTTTGATGATAGTTCTCTGACTGTTGAAATACTGTACCGTCTAATCTGTTGACAATCAGTGTCTTTTATGTACAATGTTTAACAATCAATAGGTACAGTGTGACCTGGAGCACTGTCTTCAGTAATAGTACGTGAAAGAGATAGATCTGTATCCAGCATGTGGATATACCAGTCTCTAAAATCTTTAGGGTGTTTCCTGTAAAATATTAGAATGGGTACAAGTAGATCATCTCAGCTGTGTTACCTGGGTAAGTCAAATAAGTGTTAATTAGCTTTACATATTAATTAGATAAATGAATGAAGTGGTGAATAATATTAACTAATCTGAGTGACTGCTTAATTAGCACAGATAAGTATATAGATTATGATTTAAGGGAACAAACAAGGTGATGATGATTGAGTGAATCAATGAATCTGTGTCTTTCGATGAATAAATCCATCAAGTACAGAACATGTGTGGATTGTGATATTGTTAAGTTTCTGATGAAGGCATGATTAGTTGGTTAAATAACTGGCTGAAGGCTGATTGGTTGGTAAAGGACTGGCTGAAGGCTGGTTGGTTGGTTAAGGACTGACTTTTCCTGTGTTCTGAGTATGATAGATATCCTTATCTAACCAGTTCATAGCCTTACACTTATTCACTGTAGATCAGCTGTGGTTTACTATGATATTCTATAAAAATCTGTACTTTATTTTCCGGGTTATAACCCGCACTAGTATATTAGCTGCAGGACCAGTTTTTTTAGTGAATTATAAGCTGCACCCTTCCTTACGATATTGTGACCACTAATGTTGATGTTTGATAAAATGGTAACAGATAATAAAAGGAAGTTTATCACCAACATCAGTGTAACATTTAATAAAAATTCAGTGATGAATTTTGCACAAATATTTTTGTGTTGAGATATTACATCAGATGTGATATAACTGGCACATTTCCTCAGGTGTGATATGACAGGTACATCTCCTCAGGTGTGATATAACTGGTACATCTCCTCAGGTGTAATATAACAGGTACATCTCCTCAGGTGTGATATAACTGGTACATCTCCTCAGGTGTGATATAACTGGTACATCTCCTCAGGTGTGATATAACAGGTACATCTCCTCAGGTGTGATATAACAGGTACATCTCCTCAGGTGTGATATAACAGGTACATCTCTTCAGGTGTGATATAACAGGTACATCTCTTCAGGTGTGATATATCAGGCACATTTCCTCGGGTGTAATATAACAGGTACATCTCCCCAGGTGTGATATAACAGGTACATATCCTCAGATGTAATATAACAGGTACATCTCCTCAGGTGTGATATAACAGGTACATCTCCTCAGGTGTGATATAACAGGTACATCTCCTCAGGTGTGATATAACAGGTACATCTCCTCAGGTGTAATATAACAGGTACATCTCCTCAGGTGTGATAAAACAGGTACCTCTCCTCAGGTGTGATATAACAGGTACATCTCCTCAGGTGTGATATAACAGGTTCATCTCCTCAGGTGTGATATAACAGTTACATCTCCTCAGATGTGATATAACAGGTACATCTCCTCAGGTGTAATATAACAAGTACATCTCCTCAGGTGTGATATAACAGGTATATCTCTTCAGGTGTGATATAACTGGTACATCTCCTCAGGTGGGATATAACAGGTAGATCTCCTCAGGTGTAATTTAACAGGTACATCTCCTCAGGTGTTATATTACAGTTACATCTCCTCAGATGTGATATAACTGGTACATCTCCTCAAGTGTGATATGACAGGTACATCTCCTCAGGTGTAATATAACAGGTACATCTCCTCAGGTGTGATATAACAGGTACATCTCCTCAGGTGTGATAAAACTGGCACATTTCCTCAGGTGGGATATAACAGTTACATCTCCTCAGGTGTGATATAACAGGTACATCTCCTCAGGTGTGATATAACAGGTACATCTCCTCAAGTGTGATATAACTGGTACATCTCCTCAGGTGTGATTTAACAGGTACATCTCCTCATGTGTGATAAAACAGTTACATCTCCCCAGGTGTGATATATCAGGTACATCTCCGCAGGTGTGATATGACAGGTACATCACCTCAGGTGTGATACGACAGGTACATCTCCTCAGGTGTGATATAACTGGTACATCTCCTCAAGTGTGATATAAAACAGGTACATCTCCTCAGGTGTGATAAAAAAGGTACATCTCCTCATGTGTGATAAAACAGTTACATCTCCCCAGGTGTGATATATCAGGTACATCTCCTCAGGTGTGATATGACAGGTACATCTCCTCAGGTGTGATATGACAGGTACATCTCCTCAGGTGTGATGAAAAAAGGTACATCTCCAAAGGTGTGATATAACAGGTACATCTCCTCAGGTGTGATATAAAAGGTACATCTCCTCAGGTGTGATATAACAGGTACATCACCTCAGGTATGATATAAAAGGTACATCTCCTCAGGTGTGATATGACAGATACATCTCTTCAGGTGTGATATAACAGGTACATCTCCTCAGGTGTGATATAACAGGTATATCTCTTCAGGTGTGATATAACAGGTACATCTCCTCAGGTGTGATATAACAGGTACATCACCTCAGGTATGATATAAAAGGTACATCTCCTCAGGTGTGATATGACAGGTGTGATTTAACATACATCTCTTCATGTGTGGTGTGATATATATAACAGGTACAGGTACATCTCCTCATCTCCTCAGGTGTGATATAACAGGTACATCTCCTCATGTGTGATATAACAGGTATACCTCTTCAGGTGTAATATAACAGGTACATCTCCCCAGGTGTGATATAACAGGTATATCTCTTCAGGTGTGATATAACAGGTACGACTCCTCAGGTGTGATATAACAGGTATATCTCTTCAGGTGTGATATAACAGGTATATCTCTTCAGGTGTAATATAACAGGTACATCTCCTCAGGTGTGATATAACAGGTACATCTCCTTAGGTGTGATATGACAGGTACATCTCCTCAGGTGTGATTTTTCTCTTCAGGTGGCCTTAAATCCAACCAGGATGTGAAATTTCTTTTTTCTTTTATATCCCTATCAAGTGCAACATGATTTTCTACTATCTTTTATCTATTCACTTGATAAAGGAAAAGATTAGATTGAACTTTCACACTTTTTCGAGTTTTAGAAACATTCTCATTTTATATTAGGATGTTTGCAAATGTTTGGATTCATATTGCATATGGATAGGGTTTCACATTTCTATGATGTTATTTTTTATGTATCTTCTACTTTTCTAAGTGATTACTAGGTATAACAACTAATTGTAGCTTGTGTCCAATGCATCCCATTATGATTCTAGAGTGATTTTGATCAAACTTTTTAAAGAGTCAATGATGACAATGGGGTGAGTTTCTGTTTAAATGTTCCAGGGCTTTGCTAAAGTTTTAAAACTGATTTAGATTTGTGCAATATAGCTTAGCCCTTATACAATTTATGTGTCTATTATGAAACAACATGAAAGTAAACCGATGTTTTCAGAAGGTCGTTATGGATTTCCAACACACAATGCTTTGCCTTAATTTCCTAAGTTTTGAAATACATGATTAGTTAATCTACAAAAATACAAGTGAATTAGGTAGACCTTGATTTTATAGTATTACATGTCATCAAAGGCAAGGTTGTGATAGCTCAGTCAGTAGAACGTTAACCTATGCAACCTCAAGTGAAGATCCGAGATGTGTGGTTTGATACTCCCTATATTATTGTTTAAGTCCTGAAGTCATGAGAAGCTGTCTCGGTCATGCCTTTGGGTAAGCCACTCAGGGAGGAATGAATGAGGCCTTCCATATGTTGTTCACTGAGGAAGCCACCAGCTACTAGGAGAACACATCTATTAATGGGGCGATAAACTCGGCAAGCAAACATTCTGGTCAACTTTTATTATAGTGACATGGCTGGGTTTATAGTTTAGTGTTTTGATACATGAAAGTGTCCAGATAATATATCCAAAAGTTCGAGATTAAAGATAATCTTAACAGGTGTTCGGTTTGAACAGTAGGAGTTAGGGTAGTTATTACTTCTAACAGAAAGTCTAGCTAGGTTCCCTGGGGAAATTGAATGTACAGCTCTAACCAGTCATCAATAGATGTAGCCAATGGAGCTAGCAATTTGTTAATAGTTGTAACAGTCAAGTGTTAAAAGCTTTCATAGGTACTTATACGTGAGTAGCATGATACAACCTACTTTCAACACTTGCTTTAAAAGTATATTGTAAATTTCAATTATTATGTGTAAGTAAACTGGTTGGAAGGGTTGATTCAAGGTGAATTTTGTAGCAGAAATCTGTTATTGTTCATATTGTATGTAGCAGAAGTAAAGGAAATCTGTACTAGTCAGTGATGTATCTGTCACCTTTGACTAGGCTTTTCTAAAGGGTTGAATTCGCTGAAGATTATAATACATTTGATTCTGTGTTCAAACCTTGACATTAACAGGATTTAGAGCTCACCTGCCCTTTGAGCCATCTGTATTAATAGATTTAAATATATTCAATAACCAATTTATAGTCACTGGGTCATGGTATTAGTGTAGTTGCTTGGGGAATGTTCTTTGATATTTGCAGAAATTGACTAACTGAACTGACAATGTCTTCTTGATGAAATGTAAAAGAGGTGAGCAATACAGGCCAATTGGGCCTCTTATTTGATTTATACAAGCCTACATTTGGATATCTCTTTTCAAAGAAAGAAAATACCAACATGGCAACATTATCATAATTCAAACTCAAACTCAATAAAACTAGGGCAAGATAAGAACAAAAGGTTTACAAAGAGACTCCTGAAAAAGTACAAGGGTAATAAGACCAGTAAAGGAGAATAAGATACAGCAATGAGGTAAGTTGAGCAGCAGATTTAGTGGTACAGTATTTGTTCCTGGGCATTTTGTCCGGTAATAAGCCCACCCTCTGACCTGGAGTAAGTGGTAATGTGTTGGTTCCTAAGGATTGTTGTCCTGCAATAAGCCCACCCTGTGTTTTTGAGTAAGTGATAATGTGTTGGTCCCCTGGGATTGTTGTCCTCTAATAAGCCCACCCTCTGACTTCGACTAAGTGGTAATGTATTGGTCCCCTGTAATGAGCCCACCCTCTGACTTTAGGTAAGTGGTAATGTGTTGGTCCCCTGTAATGCGCCCACCCTCTGACTTTAGGTAAGTGGTAATGTATTGGTCCCCTGTAATAAGCCCACCCTTTGACTTTAGATAAGTGGTAATGTGTTGGTCCCCTTAGATTGTTGTCCGGTAATAAGCCCACCTTCTGACTTTGAGTATGTGGTAATGTGTTGGTCCCCTGGGCATTTTGTCCTGTAATAAGCCCACCCTCTGACTTTGAGGAAGTGGTAACGTGTTGACCCCCTAGTATTATTGCAGCTATTTGTTCAAATTTCTGCCTGCATGTTGATGTACAGATGTCTATCTTCACAGATGATAAAATTACATATTTTTTCATTGTAGAATCGACCATGAAAGATAATAATATTTCTACTTCACCTACACATCAAGCCATATGCAAAAATAGATTTTCCTTTTATTTGACCTTTAGCAAATGCTACTTGTACATGTCTTTGTTGTAGGATATTCATGTTTCAATTTTGCAGCAATATTAGTAGGTTGAATTTTCTCTCACCTGCCAAATTCTGCAAATGATATAATTACATAGGTGTGTTTGGGAGTTGAGCCCTCATTTTAATAACTTGTACAATAAATTGTACAACATACTTTGTGAACGTAATATTTTAGCATAATTATTGTTCTGAACATCAATTCAGTCATCATACAGATCTATCACAAATACCCAGTGGTCAGACAAATCACAGACCAGTTAAGTGTAGTTAACATTGGTTTTCTTAGGCGAACATTGATGTAATCTGAAATAATTTGTTGCATTTGTTCATGGAATTATCAATCTTGCAATGTAGAGATAGTGAAAGCAAAGACTACCTTGATTCAGGAAACTTAAATGCTGATAGGTTTGTACCCATTGGCTATATGTTGATCTGTACTTAGGCCAACAGGTACAAATCCATCAATACATTCGTCTGAGACACCTGGCCCAGACAGTGGTGTCCACACCTTATCACCTGTAATTAACAAATCAAAAGCTAGGGGCTCTGATCCCAGGTTCACACCATGTACAGATAAATTCCAAATTATCTGCATGTAGATATAAAAAATTGGATGCCCCAAGGAAAGCACTGACTGTTTATCTTGTATTTGATCAAGGATAGAATCATAGGGTATGTTCTTAACCATGTTTGTTGTTGGGTCTCGACCTGTCTTTGAATTTCAAACAAAATTTGGATATCCTCATTTTAGTAAGCTCAGCCAAAATCAGAACTTGTGGAATGGCAGCGGTATCAGTCATCTGTATGTAATCAACTTTCATTTCAAACGTTTCTACCAAAGAGCTCCATCATTTGTCATTCAATTTGTAATGTTGTTAGCAACAACTAAATATTTGCAACTAATACATGTAGTAATGGGCAGGAACAGATCATCACAATCATGCCCCCAGATTAACTCTAAGGATCTCCCTAGCACTTACAAATTTACGTAAAGTAAATCTTTGGAATAAGAGAAAAATAAAGAACTGCCATGCATCTCTTTAATACCCAGGTAAGTTATTGTGGGCCGCCTTGTGTATAGCAACTAATTGACTTCAAACAAGATGTGTTTATGAAACACTTTGCCCCCAGTTGCAACAAAATTCTGAAGTTGGACATAAACACTATACTGTGTAAGCCATGTGCTAATTGCATGCACACTTTGTGAAACACTTATGTCTTCATTGTGGTAATACTTTTTTTACTTTCAAATCTAGGTCAAAGGTCATACTCGAGGTCACATTGCCAAAAATTTTGATACCACCAGAAAAGTCTTGTCATGAGCATGACACATCCCAAATATGAAAGCCCTGCCTCTTATGATGCAATACTTATTGGCAAGGTTAAAGTTGACAACAGACACATAGACAGAACAAAAACAATATGCACATAATGTATCAATCCGAGTGCATAAAAATGATGTGTGTGCTGCAATGACAAGTGTTTCATATTACATCTTTTGTACTATATTTGTACTTATGACTGTTTATTTAAATAAAAGATATCATTGTTGTATAAAAATTCAAAACAATTTTATTTATTATCACTTATTTATCACTATCATGCCATGCTAAGAGACATGTATCCTCTAAACAGCTGAGGAAAATAAGGTCAATCTTCATTGCTCAATGTCTCTATTCATGACCAAATCGAACCATAGGATAACCCAAATATTTCATTTGGTCCTGTTGGTTTGGACTTATCAGTATTTTACTGTATACTCAGCTTTTTAGGTTATGTAATAAAGGTAAGCCATCATTTTCAGTGAATACACCCACATCACTGTTTCTAATTGTGTGTCATCTCTTTGAGTAACACAAACTGTGATATCAGAAAATTGACATTACATTGTGACATCACACTGAATACTTTGTGTCAGGGTTTATAGTGACATTGAAAACGAGATAATAGTCTTCAGTGGAAATTGGTTTTATGCATAACTCTACAATTCTAAATTAAGCCAAACTTTGTTGTTTAATTTATTTCAAACATGTTCTGTAAATCTCGTGCAAAATAAAAAATCTTCTATGTCTAACATGTATACTGAATAGTGAAGTCACTGTTATTATTTTTACACAGAACTACTACCTGTATTTATCACCTGTGGTCCTGGTGATTATTACAGGTGAGTTAGTAGTGGGAGGGAGACCAATGACAGTTAATGCAAATGCACTTCACACCTGAGAGTGATGATGCACTTGACGTTCAAGATGGTCGTCATTACACTGATTGATTTTGTATTCACACCTTCTAGACATTTGTCATTACAGTGTTTATCAATATAGCGTCTTGTTTTGATCAAGAGATCACCTTGTGTTAGTTATCATTTTCTTTTTTTTGGACCATCATCAGAAGAAAGGTAATTTAATTGCCATTCATCTGTCGTCTGTCAGTCATCCATCCATTCTTTCCTCCTTAATATTGATATTTTTTGACAAGCACTGGTGTGTACACCTTGGTCCTTAGTTGAGTATATTCCATTTTGGAACTGATCAGAAAAGCAACATGACTCAAAGGGGGCCATCTTGTTTTTGACAGTCATAGTTTGTTATCACTTTTTCTGAAGAGGTACTTGATGGATCATTCCATATTTTCATTGGTAGGTGCCCTTTGGTCTCTAGTCCATTGGTTATAGCCATTTCAGTCTTTTTAGTTGTCTTTAAGCTAAGTGCAATGCTGGGGAAATTGCCAATGATTTTGTGTTGTAGATCATCATTCTATTACCCTGTTTCAATGATTTTATTGGTATGAGATTTCCTTGTCAAATCCAAGGATGGAAACCTGATCCACTGTCACAACAATAGCATGACACCACAACTACGGCACATCAATAATTCATTAATATGTTTTGTCAGCAATGTAAAGCATTGAGACAAAGAAAACATTATATAGACAAGACATCCAGTAGGATAAAAGAAATCATTCATCCTCTTGTAGGTTTACAACTCTTTGAGAAAGATTATTAAGTTGGCTAACATACACTACAGATCATATTTACATAAAGAATATGGCTACTGGAACTACAAAGGACTCTTACTTCATATGTGAAATTACAGAACAAGCTTCACTACAACAACCACCCACCCACCCACAGGTTTACATGAATTTACTCCTAGAATGGCATTTTAAGTCCATTTTGGAAGAGTTATTGCCCTTTGTCATGATTTTGTGGATATCTTTAAGTTTTTAGCTATATTCTGTGAAACTTTGTTTGCTCCATTACCATGTTTTGTGAACATAGGTTTGATTCAATATTTTATTGAAAGAGTTATTGCCCTTTGCTTTCAGCATATTAATCTTGTGTTTAGATTTCTACAGGCTTCAACAGATATCCTTGCATTATTATTATGATATGTAGCACTCTTTTCAGGAACAGCATTTTGATTTGACAAGCTTTTGGAAGAATTCATTTATTTACTGGAATTTGTTTTCTCTAAACATTTTATTCTTCAATAAGGTTTCCTCTGTTTTCAAAAGTTTTCTTTTTACTAACAACAATTAAGTCCTTCCTGAGGTCTACTCTGTTTTTTCTTTATACTAACTTTAACATTTCAATCTTCCTTAAGGTCACCTCTATTTTCTCTTATTTCCTTATTTCAGATCTTTCAGTGGCACTTTGTTTGAATGTCTGGATATGTGTTTGACTCATTTTGTTCGGTTTATGGTTTTCAATACCGAACATTAATTAACGTATTTCACTTACGACAATTAAATTGGGACAGGTGTATATTGTTGTGCCAGTAGGACTATTAAATTGTCATTGGTCAATTTCATTTAAACAGATACTATCTCAATATCAAATCCATATCTTTACTGTCAGCTTGGTTGACGAGTTAATGGAAGTATCTACCTTAATTAGATATCAAACTGATTTCTTTTGATCAGATGTTGTTAGGAGAATGATGAAACTTACAGTTTGGCCATGTTCTTGGTAAAAGTAAATATACCGCTGTACTAAATTATCCTGTTTGTATGTAGGACAGTGTCATATTTCCTACGTATACCCATGCAGCAATTCAATAAGCTGAAATTTAAGCTATAAACAACAGACTCATATTAGGGCTCTGCCTAAAAAGTCAACAATAGTCATCAACTGTTCTAAAGATAGCTGTTTCATCACATGATCACCTTCCTGTACCAGTTGTCCACCTGTGGTTTACCTGTATGTTTGCCTGTGCAGTCGTTAAAGGTGTAGACTTCCTCCTGTTGTGTATACATGAAGGGAGCCGGCACACTGTCTCGTCACAGCTTCACAAGCTGACTATAGCGTTTCCAGTGGATTCTCTTGGATACTTTACGTTCTATACAGGTAATACATGATTAGATTAAAGGTTCTTTTCAAAGATTTCTATTAGGAACGAAAGGTAAGATTTAACTGATATTGTTTTCTTAAGTAACGAGAATGTGTAAAATGGGATATTTAATGTCAATTTTGAAATCGATATTGCATTGCTGCAGCAAAATGCTATTAGGTGCAAGATACAAGAATTTCTGGGTATGATTTTTAAATAAGATTAAGAAGACAGCTTTAACACTGTTTAAGGCCATTTAATAGCTTAGTGTTTAAAATTTCATATTTTGTGAGATATTTATATTGTAATTTGCATCGTAATTAAGTATTTTAACATAATTAGAGATTAGTAGGAGTCTGTAATTGACTTGTCTCTGTTATACTTCAGTTACACTATATTATCACTTTCTGTTGTATACACTGTCATGGTCATATCTATAACTATATGAAACTTGGTTGATAGAATATCTTGTCCATGTGAATCTGAGATAAAATATAATCACCAGGTTTAAATCAGGACCTTATGATACACAATTATCACATCACGTTTTTACAAGTACATGTCAACCTGGAGATAGATTTCATCCCTCTAGGAACCTCTGAACCTGCAACTGATATAGAGTGTTCAGTTAATACCAGTGAAGTATAAATATATAAAATAAATGTATTACCATATGCCCTGGATATCTGTATGCTTTCTTATAAATCAGGGTATTCATATATTGATTTTGCTTCCTGCATGCTTCAGTCTGCTTGTCAACTGTATATGTATGTCAGACTGAAACTCAAACAAATCTCATATATCAGATGTCAGTGTCGATAAGTAATTACACTTTTTCCCTTACTGTAAATGAGAATATTGTACTCAATCAAATTGTGTCACAGCCAGGAAATTATCTCCCTTGAAAGAAAATTGAAAACGCTCCTTTGAAAAACTTATCTCAGTCTGTCCATTGACAAACTCTATTTCCTCCTAATCCTTCCTTTAGAATAGTTTCTGTCCTCTTTTGTAAATTTTTCATATAATTTCTGTTTGAAAATTGATATCAAATTGAGATTAATAAAACATTTCCCTTATCCATGATGTAAAATATATCTTGAAACAATTCATGGCTGATGTGACATTTTTGTCACAGCTAATGTGATCAGTGTAATGTGATCACTAAACGTTCTTCTGGGTCTGGATACTTTTTTATACAGAAGGATTGTAAACTTGATTAAACATCAAAGATTACAGCTGGTCTGGATACTTTTTATACAGTGGAAATTCATCTGGGATGGGATCTTTGCTGTACAATCAAGATTACAGCTGGTTTGGATATTTTTTATACAAGAGATTATAGCTGGTCTGGATATTTTTTATACAGAGGAAATTCATCTGGGATGGGATCTTTGCTATACAATAGAGATTACAGCTGGTCTGGATTTTTTTTAACCATCAGTGATTACAGCTGGTCTGGATTTTTTTTAACCATCAGTGATTACAGCTTGTCTGGATATTTTTAACCATCAGTGATTACAGCTGGTCTGAATATTTTTAACCATCAGTGATTACAGCTGGTCTGAATATTTTTAACCATCAGTGATTACAGCTGGTCTGAATATTTTTAACCATCAGTGATTACGGCTGGTCTGTATATTTTTTAACCAACAGTGATTACAGCTGGTCTGAATATTTTTAACCATCAGTGATTACAGCTGGTCTGAATATTTTTAACCATCAGTGATTACAGCTGGTCTGCATATTTTTAACCATCAGTAATTACAGCTGGTCTGGATGGTCAAAATGATTTTGTTTGAAGAAATGTTATTGTCTTTAATGCTATGTAGAAATATAAAAGAAGTTTGATTGCTTTACATGTCAATATTGACTGGAAAATGTAAAAAAATAGTTGTATTATGACGATTTCTCATTTTTAATCACATCATTTTATCATAGATTTTCCATAACAAGATGGCAACAAGTAATTTCTGGAAGTAAGAAGTAATGCACTGGGTTGTACATGTGAAATACTGATGGTTAAGATCTCTGGTGTTGTCATCATGTCCCAGCTATGATAAACTGCCACTAATAAGATGCTTCTCTAAAACACACTAAAACGTATAATTCTTCATTAAAGTCATTGTTTGATAGCTATGCACTCTTGAATTAATTTTAACATTATCAGTCCTTACTGGACAATTACTCATGTTACAATTGTTATAAATCATATGCCTGTCAGCACTCCTATTTTCCAACGAGTCTTTTTTGTTTGTTTTGCGCTTAAAAGCATTACAATTAGATCCTGCATAATTTCTTCCTTGGAATTTATATATTCATTGCATGGAATATAAAACTTTCGTAACCAATATGAGCGCAATTACTTTTCCTTACAAATTATATACATCTTTCGATGTGTTCAGTTGTCATTTTTTGTCAAAAGTTGGATTTTTCCTCAGATCGTGGAAAATGTATAAGGTATGAGATGATCTGACTTTATTTTCACTCGATGTTTACTAGGTGTTCACTCGGTGTTCACTCGGTGCTCACTCGGTGCTCACTCGGTGAACTTGATGTGTATCACTTACTTTGTAGACATTGTTTTTGTTGAGACTTTGTAACTGATTCTGTTGAGACTGTGTAAATGATTCTGGTGAGACTGTGTAACTGTTAAGACTGTGTAATTGATTCTGTTGAGACTGTATAACTGATTCTGTTGAGACTGTGTAACTGTTGAGACTGTGTAACTGATTCTGTTGAGACTGTGTAACTGATTCTGTTGAGACTGTGTAACTGATTCTGTTGAGACTGTGTAACTGTTGAGACTGTGTAACTGATTCTGTTGAGACTGTGTAACTGTTGAGACTGTGTAACTGATTCTGTTGAGACTGTGTGACTGATTCTGTTGAGACTGTGTAACTGATTCTGTTGAGACTATGTAACTGTTGAAACTGTGTAACTGATTCTGTGGAGACTGTGTAACTGTTGAGACTGTTTAACTGATTCTGTTGAGACTGTGTAACTGATTCTGTTGAGACTGTGTAACTGATTCTGTTGAGACTGTGTGACTGATTCTGTTGAGACTGTGTAACTGTTGAGACTGTGTAACTGATTCTGTTGAGACTGTGTAACTGATTATGTTGAGACTGTGTAACTGATTCTGTTGAGACTGTGTGACTGATTCTGTTGAGACTGTGTAACTGTTGAGACTGTGTGACTGATTCTGTTGAGACTGTGTAACTGATTCTGTTGAGACTGTGTAACTGATTCTGTTGAGACTGTGTGACTGATTCTGTTGAGACTGTGTGACTGATTCTGTTGAGACTGTGTAACTGATTCTGTTGAGACTGTGTAACTGATTCTGTTGAGACTGTGTGACTGATTCTGTTGAGACTGTGTGACTGATTCTGTTGAGACTGTGTAACTGATTCTGTTGAGACTGTGTAACTGATTCTGTTGAGACTGTGTGACTGATTCTGTTGAGACTGTGTAACTGATTCTGTTGAGACTGTGTAACTGATTCTGTTGAGACTGTGTAACTGATTCTGTTGAGACTGTGTGACTGATTCTGTTGAGACTGTGTAACTGTTGAGACTGTGTAACTGATTCTGTTGAGACTGTGTAACTGATTATGTTGAGACTGTGTAACTGATTCTGTTGAGACTGTGTGACTGATTCTGTTGAGACTGTGTAACTGTTGAGACTGTGTGACTGATTCTGTTGAGACTGTGTAACTGATTCTGTTGAGACTGTGTAACTGATTCTGTTGAGACTGTGTGACTGATTCTGTTGAGACTGTGTAACTGTTGAGACTGTGTAACTGATTCTGTTGAGACTGTGTAACTGATTCTGTTAAGACTGTGTAACTGATTCTGTTGAGACTGTGTAACTGATTCTGTTGAGACTGTGTAACTGTTGAGACTGTGTAACTGATTCTGTTGAGACTGTGTAACTGTTGAGACTGTGTAACTGATTCTGTTGAGACTGTGTAACTGTTGAGACTGTGTAACTGTTGAAACTGTGTAACTGATTCTGTTGAGACTGTGTGACTGATTCTGTTGAGACTGTGTAACTGATTCTGTTGAGACTGTGTAACTGTTGAGACTGTGTAACTGATTCTGTTGAGACTGTGTAACTGTTGAGACTGTGTAACTGATTCTGTTGAGACTGTGTAACTGATTCTGTTGAGACTGTGTAACTGTTGAGACTGTGTAACTGTTGAAACTGTGTAACTGATTTTGTTGAGACTGTATAACTGATTCTGTTGAGACTGTGTAACTGATTCTGTTGAGACTGTGTAACTGATTCTGTTGAGACTGTGTAACTGTTGAGACTGTGTAACTGATTATGTTGAGACTGTGTGACTGATTCTGTTGAGACTGTGTAACTGATTCTGTTGAGACTGTGTAACTGATTCTGTTGAGACTGTGTGACTGATTCTGTTGAGACTGTGTAACTGTTGAGACTGTGTAACTGATTCTGTTGAGACTGTGTAACTGATTCTGTTAAGACTGTGTAACTGATTCTGTTGAGACTGTGTAACTGATTCTGTTGAGACTGTGTAACTGTTGAGACTGTGTAACTGATTCTGTTGAGACTGTGTAACTGTTGAGACTGTGTAACTGATTCTGTTGAGACTGTGTAACTGATTCTGTTGAGACTGTGTAACTGTTGAGACTGTGTAACTGATTCTGTTGAGACTGTGTAACTGATTCTGTTGAGACTGTGTGACTGATTCTGTTGAGACTGTGTAACTGATTCTGTTGAGACTATGTAACTGTTGAAACTGTGTAACTGATTCTGTTGAGACTGTGTAACTGATTCTGTTGAGACTGTGTAACTGTTGAGACTGTGTAACTGATTCTGTTGAGACTGTGTAACTGATTCTATAAGACTCTGTAGGACAAATATTCCAGGATTAAATCAATCCTTGATCTACATCTATTGATAGTGATTCCTCAATGGAACCAAAAAAATGCTTTCAATGTACATACATAATATGTATTGAAGTGGTAATCTTGTTATATAGCTGTAATCCTTATACATTAGAGATGTGTGTAATATATACCAGGTTGAGCTACCCTTCCTTATTGGAAAGTTATACCATTTTTGAAATTGGGTATCTGGTATGAGTTGGTCTCCAGACATGAGTTCTAGTTTATCTTATTTAAGCACTTCTTGAAAATATTGATTATGCTAAAATTTCAACTTTCTACATTGTTTTTTAACAGCAGTTATTGTAAATGTGCAAATCATCATTGCACTTATTTGTGAAAAAGTGTCTATATGCTAAAATTAGATTTATACTTATTAAGATTTGAATGTCATTGCAGCCTGACTGTGACACTTAACTGTGACACTTTTCAGAAAGCAGTTGTCATAACCAATCTTGACACAAAGCTGATTAATCCATAAAGACACTAGGAATATTAGTATACACAACATCATTATGTGGTAAAGTCATTTACAGCAAACACTTATTACACTTATTAGGTGGGCTGGACTTCTCAAGGCTTGGATTTTAAATTTTTAGATTGTACCAGTTAAAATAATTGAAACAGTTTAGTTTCATAAAAGATACTGTTTAAAATGGTCATAAACTGAACTCAGAATTTGATTTCTGCATTATTTTAAGTGCACTGTATACAAATGATTCACAAAAATAACAGTTGATAATTGCTTTTGTTGGTTTATTATTTAGTTTAATATAAAGCATAAAATCATCACGGAATTTCCTGTACAGCTGTGAGAACACATATTTAAATATTAACGGTTGTTTTCATTGCATGTTTTTAGCTGATTTGATAAAAGATTATGTAGGGCAGATTGTTGACCTTATATACTAGAGGGCCTGTAAATAGTCTTTGAGATAAAGATAACGGCGATCAGTGCATTTTAGATCTTACTGTTCTGCAGGCATATGTAGTTCATGCTGAAGACTTCAGGGTAATATTTCAATACTGCACCTCTTCCAAGACTTATCAGATACATACAGAAACTTCAGACACTCAATAATCTGTACAAACAGACCATCACATCTCTTAGAAGACTTCTGAGAACTTATAAAGTCAGTTGTATCAAACTTAAATAAACACTTAAACACAGGTAATATTTCAATATTACACCCAAACATTGTTTTTGAAGTCTTCCTAGAACTTACAAGTCATATTATATGAAATATTCAAACAGTGGTAAAATTGAAATATTTGGTCCAAATAGGTTACTGCTTTTTGATATTTTCATTTCGAAGACTTTCAAGAGCTGGAATCTGTTTAATGAAAAAAAAGTGGTGCAATTGTAATATAAAAGTAACTTGTCCTGAAACTGGAGAGCACATTGTTTCAAAGGCAAGGAGTCCATTCACTTTCATCAATCCTGTGAATTTTTTTTTTAATTAGATTTGCTAAGAAATGAAAATAATACCCTATTAACTACTGTGATTATTAAGTTCACTCTTGTTACTAATCTTAGTTGAACATTTCAAGTACATGATCAATTTCATACTTGTTTACAAAGAAATGAGGAAGATTTATCATAGGCAGATATCATAGAAGACTTCCATACTTAAACAGATTACTTGGAATTGCTATTCAGTTCTGAAGGTCAAAGATTAAGGTCCTTTTACAATAGATAAAGAATGCATTTTCAGGAAAAGTTTGTATGAAGTTTCAGCCTATGATTAGACTAGGTTATGGATACTAGTAAGAACTTATAGAATAAACCTGGTTATGGATACTGGTAAGAACATATAGAATAAACCAGGTTATGGATACTGGTAAGAACATATAGAATAAACCTGGTTATGGATACTGGTAAGAACATATAGTAAAACCTGGTTATGGATACTGGTAAGAACATAGAATAAACCTGGTTATGAATACTGGTAAAAACATATAGAATAAACCAGGTTATGGATACTGGTAAGAACATATAGAATAAACCAGGTTATGGATACTAGTAAGAACATAGAATAAACCTGGTTATGGATACTGGTAAGAACATAGAATAAACCTGGTTATGAATACTGGTAAGAACATATAGAATAAACCAGGTTATGGATACTGGTAAGAACATATAGTATAACCTGGTTATGGATACTGGTAAGAACATAGAATAAACCTGGTTATGAATACTGGTA
Source organism: Ylistrum balloti (assembly GCF_031769215.1). Taxonomy (NCBI): domain Eukaryota; kingdom Metazoa; phylum Mollusca; class Bivalvia; order Pectinida; family Pectinidae; genus Ylistrum; species Ylistrum balloti. Next base: position 808,873 of record NW_026782034.1, read on the forward strand.
AAAACATATAGAATAAACCTGGTGATGGATACTGGTAAGTACATATAGATTAAACCTGGTTATAGATACTAGTAAGAGCCTATATAGTAAACCTGGTTATGGATACTGGTAAAAACATATAGAATAAACCTGGTTATAGATACTAGTAGGAACATATAGAGTAAACCTGGTTATAGATACTAGTAAGAGCATATAGAGTAAACCTGGTTATGGATACTAGTAAGAACATATAGAATAAACCTGGTTATGGATACTGGTAAGAACATATAGAATAAACCAGGTTATGGATACTGGTAAGAACATATAGTATAACCTGGTTATGGATACTGGTAAGAACATAGAATAAACCTGGTTATGAATACTGGTAAAAACATATAGAATAAACCTGGTGATGGATACTGGTAAGAACATATAGAATAATACTAGTAAGAGCATATAGAGTAAACCTGGTTATGGATACTGGTAAGAACATATAGAATAAACCTGGTTATAGATACTAGTAGGAACATATAGAGTAAACCTGGTTATGGATACTGGTAAAAACATATAGAATAAACCTGGTTATGGATACTGGTAAGAACATATAGAATAAACCTGGTTATAGATACTAGTAGGAACATATAGAGTAAAACCTGGTTAAAGATACTAGTAAGAGCATATAGAGTAAACCTGGTGATGGATACTAGTAGGAACATATAGAGTAAACCTGGTTATAGATACTAGTAAGAACATATAGAATAAACCTGGTTATGAATACTAGTAAGAACATATAGAATAAACCAGGTTATGGATACTGGTAAGAACATATAGAATAAACCTGGTTATAGATACTAGTAAGAACATATAGAATAAACCTGGTGATGGATACTGGTAAGAACATATAGAATAAACCTGGTGATGGATACTGGTAAGAACATATAGAATAAACCTGGTGATGGATACTGGTAAAAACATATAGAATAAACCTGGTTATGGATACTGGTAAGAACATAAAGAATTAACCAGGTTATGATACAATGGTGGCAGATTTTATTTTCTGTATAGTTCTATTTTAGACTTTGTATCTAAGTAGTGTGTGGTGTGATGTTACTGTCATGTTAGAGCTATTAACTGATTTCTGAGGCACAATAGTTCTATATTGAGGTAAAAGAATGTTATTAAAACAGGTAAATTTTATTCAAAATGTCATGAAAATGTGTAGATCAATACGTAAGAATGGCAGCCAGCTGAGTTCTCTAAGTTTTGATGAAGACAAGATTCTGTAATGAGGATTAGTGTCACTTGACTGGAAGACTTCGTCTGGACTGTAAAATTTTGAATCTGTATGATAACACAGTATATATTAGAGATAATGACACACATATGTTAACAAGGTTACCTACAATCATATTTTCTGAAGTAACACCATTGTGATACAATTCATGAACATTTTATGAATGGCAGATCTGATGTGATCAATAATGTAAGTATATAACAGTGTCATATTGATGTTGATCTAGCTAAAGGCCTAAATGTGATGATTAGTTTTCAATATGTATTAAAGATTTATCTAATTTGATAGACTATGATGTCAATATATAGTAACATTATCATAAAAATGGAGGAGCATCGGGGATGCAGCCAGTGTGTTTAAACAGGCCCCATATAGTAAGGACCAGGAGATGGACCCAAAGGGGAACAACTCTGGGGAGGAAATGTTTAGGCCCCTAATTCACACATGCCTGTCCTTATTAAAGGAGAGAACAAATGAAAACCTAGTACCTTGAGAAAACCTGAAAAACACACTGTATTTTAATGTTTCCACTGAGATCAAACTCGAGGCCTTTAATTTACTAGACTGTATTGAACTGACATTCATATGTTACATGTTAAGAAGATAATTATTTCTTTATGACATCATTTTCCTTCTTCTTTTTTCCTCGTATAAAGATTATTTGATGCTAAAATAGTTCACCAGTGTTTGAGTTACCTGTGTATAACACCTACGCTGTATTTTACTTCCCCATATAACCAGCGGGAGATGTTAACATCACCTAAACTGACTTAATAATAAGACAGCGCTGTATTGGAGGAGGTCATTGAAAACCAATTCATTGTAATAAATTGGCTTTAGTGGGCATGTGTCAGAGGGTCCCCTCTATGGATCTAGGATCCCCAATGTTATCACGTACGTATGATATGTGTAAGGTTTGTAATGACTCGGCTCTTTGTACTGTTATTGATTCTTGGGTGAACCATTAGGTTATGAGGACACACCCGACTTTACAGACAATTTTTTGTATGACATTTGAAATATTCACACAATTACGTGAACAGAACATCCATGGTATGTAGTTTAGGTATGGTAAGATATACTTAAGCATTTTGATATTTGTCCTCTAGCTACCAGGAATCAGTGTTGTAAACGCGTTTAAGATGTGATGGAAATGGCAAAATATCTATATTCAATTATAAATATTGTACATGTCTGATATCGACCACTTGTAAGAGGAGTATTGTAAACTCAAAGTGTCATCGACCTTAAATAAAGTCTTTTATTATTGTTATTTTTATTATTTATCTACAAACAATGAGTTTTCTCTGTAAGGTTTTCACTTAACATTTCATTGAAGTAACAGATTCTGTTGTCTTTCTAGTGTTGTAGTAGCAAACTCATGTTGAGTCAGCTACTTCTGACTGTACTATAATAACAAACTCCCTTTAGGCAGAGATCTTGTCTTGGAGTACATTCAGTTCTCTATGTATGGACACTAATGTAATCAAGGTCATGATCACCACCTTTAGGTGTTGATCTGATATTTTATATATAGGTACTTAATGACTCTTTATATACATATGATAAATGCCTGTATCACATTATACACATATATATTCTAAACATTTGGACTTAAATCTTCAATTTTCTCTTGAAAATTGACACAAAAGTGTAAGTTAAATGTGAATGACGCCCGAATACCTTTTTCTCATAAAATATTTCTTCTGAGATTTGTGTTCGAAGGAATACTCACATTAGAGTGTTTGTACATTAGCTAATGTTTAGGTCCTGAAGGATTAAGATATATTTATCAACTGCAGTGAAATCATTCGGTATAATCTCTTTACCTAGGTATTTGTGTGTCACACTACGTGATATGTATGTATTAACACAGACAAGATGACTGGTATGAGTGTTAGAAAACTGCAAACAATGTGCAGAATACCACCCTCTTTTACAAGGGTGGCGCATGTTGTGGGCGGTGCATGTCATTTTATATCTGTGTTATCACACCAAATGGTAAATATCTACAAATGATGATCGTTTACTTTGTTTTCAAGATATTGCTGTTTTATTTAACTATATTTCTAAGATAAATGGTGAGGGATATAAGTTTTACAGAATACTAAAAGTTAATTGTACAAGGATTTGTACCCACTTCCAGCAACATTTACTGTTGTATAATGTAAAAAATGTTAAAAGGTGACTCTAGAAGCAGTGGGTCATATCTTCACAATTGGCATCTATACCTGTATTATTATCCGTGTACTAATTGAAGTTTTCACCCCTTTATGGTAAAATACATATTTTAAATACCAGATTAAGTGATGATACTGTGTAATGGCCAGTGTTTTGTTAATGTAATTTTATTAGAATGCCATGGAATTACATGAAAAGTTTCACTCAATCACTCGTTCGTCGGCGAAAATAACTGGTCAGGATGACAGGACAGGTGCTTTTCTGGGACCAAGTTTTATACCATTAGATCCCAATTAATTTTCCTTACAAATTGTTAATATTTTATATCAAATCCTCAAAATAACTGCATTATCAAATCTCATCATATCCCATCTACCTTATAGTATTCAAATTAGGGATGTCTAACCTCCACTACCTCTACCGTACTAGGTGCAGCAGTGCTGACTTTGTGTTGTCATTTTCAGTGTGTACAAACCCTACTGGCCAATGGTTGTAGTGCTGATATCACAGACAACAGTGGACTGACAGCTGCAGACCTCGCTGACAAGTGCTATCACACTGAATGTGCTAAGGAGATAAAGGTTCAGGTAAGTCTTACCACAATAGAATATTACACAGAATAGATTACTTTTAACAGTGACATTACAGTGAAGAAAAATAGGATAGTCATTCTGTATTAGGATAATACATCGGTAGAAATAAAGGACCTCATTCATTTTATCAGGTAAGAAATTTTATTTTGTCGGGAAAATGAATTTTCATCTTTTAGCAAAATAACAATAATTTATGAAGTTTTAAAGGTGGAGTTAATTTCTTCTCAAGTTAATTAAAGTTACACTACTAACCTGGAAGACATTACTTATTGTCTGGTTGTGTCCAGTCCTATTGTAGATAATACAAACCCTGCTCTAGAATTATATTCATGTTAGTGATAAGATGTGAGTGACTTTACCTAGAATTATACATTTAGCAGGAAGGAAAGTTTGTGTTGTTAAGATAAGCTAGGACTTAATAGTCATTTAGTTATGTTGATTTCCATAAATTATATGTTAAAGTGATACCACATATTCAAATTCAGGATTTTATAAATAGTGTACAATGTAGATAGATATGAGCTAATTACAAAGTGTAAACTAAATCAGACAGCTGTTTATAACTAGCCTCTAAATTGACGATATATTCACCACTGTTAAGATAATTAAAAGCAATGTAATCACTGATATGCACACACAGTAATTTCACATTGAGTTGTTCACAATGTTCACAATTATTCATACACATTGTATATATATGAACCTTATATATTTCACAAGCTTAACATGTAAAGATGAGCTTCAGTTGATAAATTTCAGTGTAATTAAAATTATTTATGGCCATTACACACTTCTCGGCTCATCCCACTTCAGTATCACTCAAAAGCTTTGTACTTGAGCCGTGTCCAAGAGTTCCTCTTACACTGCTAGTTTCCAAGTTCAAGGCTGTTTCTGTTGATGTAGGTGTCAAATAATCCAATGACATATTGCATAATCAATCAGTCAATCAATCAATCAATCAATCAATCTGGAGACTTAAAAAATAAGCAAATGTTCAAAAAAATGTGTTACAGATAAATAATCTGATATGATATTGGATAAAATCATATTCTCTTTAGAAGCAATCATCATGAACCATTAATTAGTAAAAAGGATGACTATTCTCTCTGTGATTTCCAATGAAAGACAATAATATACTTTATACACAGTTGAAGGTATGCTGCCTTTAGCATGATTGTGGCTTGACTCACTTTCACAAGTACTCTATATATAGACCAATCACTGGCCTTGATCAAGTTAAGGTTGCCATCAAAATACTGAGCATGTACCACTATCACAAACACTTTAAGTCCACCTAATTACCTGATATTACAGTGTTACATTATACTAGTATTTGAAGCATGATCTCATTCCCATGATTGAAATTATTTGGTGCCTGGTTTGAAACTTTTAGATATCACTTCTAGTTCAAGTTTTATTTTTGCCATATATGGAGGTTTAACATGTATGGGATATACACAGGAGCCGAAATATATATATATATATTCCCTTCATCACTTCTTTATTTACAGAACCTGTAAGGTCATAACTCATTGTAAAAACATAACAGTGAAATATACATTAGACAAATACAAGCATTAAATGATAAGCTGTTGATAGGGTATAAAACAATATAAAACTATAGTTAATACTAAACCTGATAAAGTCAAGTCACATTTGTCTACCATAGTGTCAAATATCAGAATTACATTACCACCGTACAAAAAAGTATTGTAGCCTGTGTTTTAGCTTTCAATGTATAAAATGATGTTCCATTTCTCTGATGATCAAAGAAATAGAAATTTTTTTTCAATGCAATATTTTTATACAGAATTTGATGTGAAGATATTGTTTCTATAGTATACATTGTATTTCTTTGCCTAATTGAATTCAACAATTCCACTTTTGGATGGAGCACATACACCTATTGAAATTCAATCACTTGATTTGTGGTTGCAGTCAAGTGGAAATTTGGAAATGAAAAATTAGAAATTGTAGGTGTTGTGTGTTTATGAAAGACTTCATTTTTGACATTATATATCTGAAGCAGATACTTTGATTTGGCTGAATTTTGCTGATTTTGTGTTATAACAATTTTGACAGATAAAGGCACCAGTCATCTACTAAGGTAAAGCTATCACTAACCAGGAATGTGGTATGCATGGGAGAATGGAGAACGACAGCCCAAATATAACAATCCTTTCTTTACCTTTCCTAGTTGTATGTGTGGTGTATGTTTCCTTATACTCCTTGTAACTTAATTTCCAAGAAGAAATTAAGATATTCTTATTTCCTTAATCATTTAAAATAAATTGATTGGTATATGTTTCTAAAAGTTGAAATTTTTAAATATCACCAAATTGTATTTTCTGTTTCCTTCATCCTGTATAACATAGTTATACCTTGTTTTCTATGCAATTTTTTACTGTCTTCTAAATTTCATATTTGTTTATGCTTTTGAAATGTTTGCAAGTAAAATTTCATAATTTTCAAGCTATATATACCCTTATATATGTATTTGATATGTAGTCAAGTATAAGAAGTGTCTTTTCTGTCATTTCAATGTTGATATCAAAGTTTCAGTATTTTCAGATAAGTTTTTGTAATATTTCTAAATATCACATGTATCTGATACATATGCTATTGCATATTATTTGTTACTATGTCCCCCCAGAAACATGTATACAAAAACTTGACCATGCTAGTTAATAACCACCACAAGCTGACTGTGTTGGTTAAGAAACATTGCAATGACGTTACTGTAGAGGATTTTGGTTGAGGTACCATTTTGTATGTGAATTATGAAGCAAGTCTGAGTGATCAAGAATTAAAATTGAGCCAAGTTTCATAAATCATATGTATGAAAACAAATGAAAGACTTTTTATCACATCATCTATAAATTTGCGAAATGCTGCAGAAATCGTAATTTTCCTTGTCAAACATAGAGTCCTGTTGACTCAGTATAGTCATTATTGCCTTGTCACAATATAGTCCGCAAATCTGACATCTTTTCATTATCCAATCCTGACAGTACTAAGGCTATATATTACACGAGGTAAAACATAAAAATATTTATTATACACTGAATAAAACAAACAATTATGTAATAGCATATTTAATGATGTCGGGACATCATCTTGTAAACAGGAAAACACATAAACCATGTTGATATTTTACATAGGCCCATCTCTATTAGGTTACCATAATGACAGAACCAACAGACTACTGTTTATCAGCAATCAAATTGCATAGAAGTGTTTTGTCATTTGGCAGTGTCAAGATTGTACTTGTTTCTCACTGTGTTTAGGAAACAAAGTTTTCTGATTGGTACAGATGAAATTACAGATTGGACAGTATCTGTGATTGGCAGAAGATAGGTAAACTGACATGAAAATATTTGGAAGACAGCAGATGTGTGAGACACACAACCTTTAGAATAACAAACTGTAACATTATCCACCCTATTTATTATTTATACAGCATGTCATGGTTTCCTACCTGCACTTTCTGCATTAAACATTTTCTGCCTGTCAGATTTATAACCTGAAAAATATAGGAATAAAACTCCCTGTTCTGAAACAGATTCTTTTTCTCTGTTTGAGCATGTATCGCTTTGTAATGCAAAATTTATCATATTCCATTTTAAACATGTGACCTTGTAACAACCTGACATGTTGTGTATTTTTCCTGGTTTTCACTTCTCCATTGATATGGTTTTATCAATACTTAGTTTGTTTCAATGCATTTCACGGTACAAACAACATTTTTTCAATGTTCTAACTAGGTACTCGTGGTGTTCTTGTTCACTAAGCATACTCCTATTGCTGGTTTTGCTCTGTAGATCTGCTTGTAATGCTGCCAGAACACTGCCTGGTTGTTTAGATAATAAAAGTGTCAAATTGATTACATGTTATGTAAAAAATAAGATAGATGTCCTGAAAAATTCCATCGTTTCTGAAAAGATATTAAATCTTATGATTTATATTGCATATATGATACCACACTAAATTTAGTTCTTGTTCATAGTAGATTGTGGAACCTAAAAAATTGTCCTGATGTTTGAAAATATCATATATAAACTTACTATGATGAAAGAGTTGAATGTCCATAAATGATGCTTAAATATGGTTTGTTTATTGGGTTGTTTAGAATTTGGCATGTGTATATGTTGCTTTCAATCATTAAATAATTTTTTGTTTTATTTATATTGAATTTGAAAACATATACAAATGATTCCAAAAGATATTAACTTTATGTATATTCTTATTGAACTGCAATATTTTTTCTTTTGTATACAGTGCACTATGGAAAGAGCTTAGCTTTTCTTCTGAAATTGAAATTATTAGATATATAAAAAGATACAAATTAGGAAATTTATGAAATTTATTGCATTTCCCCATCAAGATTTACTTTCAATAACTTTGAATTTACTTCAGTCATTTCTTAAGGCTTCAAAATTTAAGCCATTAGCATCAATGACGAGTCCTAGGACGAAGCAGCTATAGGTTTTGATGCTGTTTAACTCATTGTTTGGCTCTACTATATCTAATTATTAAACAGGTGCCATTCACTTGTTTGTCGTTATACAATCTTCTGGATGTGATTTTACAATTATTCTATTTCAATATTTCGGTTACAAGATGACTTTATTTATATTCATCCAATTGAAAGTGGAGTTTATTAGTGTGTTAAACAATTGCTGTATGGTATATTTTTCTCTCTAAAAATCAAATTTAGTACCTTTAGTACATGTACCCTGTAATACAGTTTTAATTCATTTATTAGGATTGCTTACTTTTGTGGCTTGAAAAGTACATCAGCTTCTATCATGTTGCTATAATGCTGTGATATTTTTTGATGGTGTATAATTTTTTTCAATTTTGAGAGGGAAAAATCTTTACTCTTGAAATTCTACATAATCAAAATCACCAATGGTGTGCCCATGTTCTTGTTTTTCTATGTTTTGTCACTGTAGTTAATTTGATACTGATATTTATCATTCTTACGTAAAATATGTAATGTTGGTATAAGATACGACCAGTGTCTACTCCGCTTTGGTCAGTTATGGCTGTTGAACTTGGTTATAATGCAATGAGTAGGATCAAATTGCTGTTTAGTTATAGTAACTGCAGTGTTTCTTATCAGCCATTTCATATGTGCTGTTGATAAATGACAACCTCTTGGAGAAACAGGAAGTGATTTACTGTTTGTGAAGAAGTCATTGACCCAGATATTCATACTGTGTTGAATTTATAAAGATATATTGTAGTAATCTATATGTAATATTATTTGAAGACACAAAGAACTCTAAAGCATGTCCTTTTCTTACTTTTATATGACCTAACACCTACTGAATGTAAAGAAAAAAGGTTGTAAGAATGTTTTGTTGTCTATTCCTGTAATATTTCAAAACTAAACATGAAAAACTGTTTCTGCAGTGTTGAGAATTCTCTTTATCTTAAGTGACATAGTAAGGAAGTCCTTTGATCTCTCCCTGTTTATCCAACATTGAAAATGTATTTAAGCACATTAGGAGCAATATGTTGACCTCTTCCCTTCTGTTTCTTCCTGCTTTGTGAATGAAAATGTATGAAATGTGAATATTGTCACATAGCTGTACTTTTTATTGCTGACATTACTTTTTAAATTGGAAAGTTGTATTACAGGTATATGATGAAATCATTTCCAAGTATAAATGAATATTTTTTGTCGCCTTCATGAGTGTGTGTAACAGGACAAAATTTTAAGGAGTTCTGTATTTTCCTTCGAAAATGTGATATTATTTGTAAAAGTTTTCTAAACTCTAGTAATTCCTGCTGTATCAACAGTGGTTAAGGAATGGCCACGACACTGGGGTCTGATGAGGGAACTTCCAACTGCCTTCCCTCGAAATTTGTGTCAGAGAGAGCACATACAAATTGTTCTCATTTTCTATTTTTTCTGGCAGCAAGCCAGGACCAGGAAATAAGCCCACGGTTACCAATATTCAGAAAATTGTTAATTACTTAATTACTGCTATTTATTTTCTTGTGATAAGTCCAGTCCTATAAAGTGAGATGTATTGACCCCATGGGCTTCCTGAACGATATAAATACAATGATGTTTACAGTTTTAATATTGATATGAAGGGAAACTTTTTTATCATTATTTTTTTATCATGATTGTTTATTAATTTATGTACTAAAACATTTGTGGAATTGCTAAATTCACTGCAATATACTGTACTAAAATGTCCTTACCTAAATGAAAAAAAAGTTCATGGATTATTTTCATATAAAGCTAGACAGGATCGTGGATGTGATAGCATGTTGTTTGTAAAGGAGCTAATTGTAATTGGGTGCCATAACAAAATAAAACTTTACTGCTGAAAATTGATAAGTAAATGCCAATATATAAACAAAAGCATACATTTAAAACACTGTTTTTATGAATGACCTACAGTTTTATCTCCCCGGGTTGATTTCCAGCTTCATTTTCTATAAATGTAACTTGGGATGAGGTATTACACATTTGTAGGATCATAGTATAATATGTGTTTGTGACAGAGGGAGAGAGTATTTAGTATATAAAGAGCCATGCTTCTGATTCACTGTTATATATACCAGGTGCCATTACAACATCAAATTTCACAATAAAAGGTATATATTATATATATATATTGTGTAAAGATTTATTTAAGTGTTGCAATATTAATATGATTGCATTTCAATTATATTTAAAGATATTACATAGAGACATTAAGTTTTGTCTAAAACTGGTATCAGGGATAAATTAAAATGTCGTCGGTAAACCTTCCTGCAGGAATTTTCCAACAATAATTCTTGTCCTTTCTTAGGAATCCTGCTAACCATTTCAAAATCATTTATTTCAACAATTAACCTATTTCAAATGTTTTATAATTGTAAGAGGATGACAATGATTAAAGGATCCAAGTCAGAATAATGATAACTCAGTTAAGATTTTGTTTAGGAAAGAAGGAGCAGGAACAATGATCTCCTTATCTTAACCCCACCCCTCTACCCCCTCCTGCTCCCACCCCTGACCCCACCCCCACCCCTCTACCCCCTCCCCCTCCCACCCCTGACCCCACCCTCACACCCATTTGTCATGGTCATGTTTTGTAAACCTAGATCCATAGTAACTATTGTACTCAAATATCTAGTCAGATTCAGACTTACAATCTAAGTAATATTTTATAGTAAAGAGGTTTTTTTTTAATCATCTTAAAAGTAAAATTTGTGTAAATAGACAAAGTAGGCTGTAAAATTAGTCTAAACAGAAAATCATTTGATTCATTTTAGAAAGAATTATAGTAAAGTCATCAAATCGTCAGCATTCCCTCAAACTGACATATAGATTAGAGAAAATTATCAGTAACTTTATCCAATTAACACATGTATAAAATTTCAAATTACATAAATTGTTAAATATACATTATATATACATGTACATAACAAACAATTATATCAACATCCTACAAATGTATTTTAAGAATAATAATTGTGTGAATATTTCACCAGTTTAAATTTTATGATTCATGTAATACATTTCAGGGATGAGATATGCAATAACATGCTAAAATTGACATCACTGTGGCAGATCTAAGATGGTAGGATAGAGGGATCATAATTTACCAGTAATATATGTGATTTTGTTTTTAAGGAATTGTTATTTTGTTATTTCACATCAAATATTTTATGGAGTCAGGGGAAAAATATTTCTGGTCCCTCTTCTCAAAAATCCTGGATCTGCTATCGGTTCAATATTAAAAAACACTCCTACCTATAGTTAGATATACCACTGCCATTTAGACAACTATGTCACCATTTGTTATCATAGTAAACTTATTCTATTTTGACTGTATACAGGTAGTGTCATCAGAGTCAGATGTACATGTATTATGATTGCATGTTAACAGGTTAAATTTAATAAATAATTAAACAGAAATGTTATTGTGAAGTTTGTTGTTAATTGTATGTGTCATGAACCACAAATTTAGACTATATCAAATTAATGCTTAAACTGTTATCTTTAATTTTGAATTGTAGCTATCTTGAAATATCACAAAGTGAGGTCGAAGGTTACCTAATTTGGCACATGAGAATTATCTCTATCTAGTAAACAATTCACACAAACCTAGTCAGTCAGCCTGATTAGTCTTGTTTCTGTGGGTTCACTGGAAAACAAACAATATCTGGACACTCAGTTAAACTTTAGGGAGAGATTTCCACATTACTGAATTGTATAACCGTGGTATGTGATTGTCAAAATCCTATTCCATATCCAGATATTGTATGATTTGGAATCTGTCTCAGATATAATGACAAAATGTTGTTAAGAATCTTTCTATCTGAATAACAGTTGACAAAGACAATAGAAATCTCCAAATTCGCATAGTATTAATTAGCATTCCATGAAATGCTACATGTTATAAGTTGAGTTGTGATCGTCAAAAGTTTTGTTTCATCTATCTAGGAATATGATAAATTATCCAGAAATTAAGTTTATATGGGTTTTGTAGTGCATACCATGACAGGGTTGTTTTGTGTGTCTGAACTGTCAAATAGTTAAACAGATACAATAATTAACTGCATGTAAGTATGTAGAAGTACATGCAAAATACTAAGTAGTTTCACCAATGAATCATCATCATTTTATTTATTTTAGACAAGGTATGGATCTGTATTAATTCATTCTGTGACTATATATAGGTTATCTCCTATTATGTATTACATTACATGAACATGTACGGTATTGATATTTCAAGCACAGTTTGTTTAGATCGAAATTAGAGATTTTTACAAAATAATAAAATTTCTGTGTATGATGACTTTAACACAGGTATGTTTACAAATCACTATCAAACATATTAGTAACCATGGTGATGGAAACAGATGTTATAAGCATTCAGAAATTAATGGATTTTCTTGTCAGTTGACATCACATGTTCTGTGTATGTATATAGGATCTACTGCTACCAATGGCTGTGCAAGCTGTTTCAGTTGAAGTTGGATAACATTGACAACACCAAATGAGAATTTTCTTCCTCAAATAAAGCTGTGTCTGTGGCTCGCCAGTTGTCTGTCAAGTGAAAATATGGAACATTATATATAATTAATGGCAGGTAAAATAATGCTTATGAAATGTGAATTAATAAGTTGTGTGAGTTGAATTAATTCTTGATTACGTGTGAATATTAATAGTGTATATATTTATTATAACCTGATGTAGCATATACACTCTGACATGTTCATAATTTGATTAACCAATGTTACTTGTAAAATTATCACCTAAGGAAACTTAAACACACTCTTGTTGCAGGTGATCTTCATATAGCAAATTCTAACTAGAAGTATTTCTAGAGACATATGTAACTAAGTTTGTCATTTATTGCATGACTATTGTACTATAACAGATTTGATTGTGTTTTCATCTCAGCATGTATACTGCTATATTGTAGGCTATTTGATGTAGGACATTATACCTTATTTATCCTGTAATAAGCCCAGGCCAAATACATTACTTCTGACTGGAAGTCAGTGGTGGGCTCAACCTAGTATTTTAGTACATGTACAGTGAATATATAGTTCTACTGAACAGTAATAAACAGGGATGGGCTTATTACCAGATATGGGTTTGTTATGGGATAAAATATGCAGATTTTCAGCATGATTTTTCCATCAACATACCCTTTGTTTGAAGACCAAAGTTGGTAAAAGAACAAAACAAAATCTGTAAAAGTACTTCCATGTTTAATGTTTCAGCATAAATTTTCATGACATGTAGTACATATTGCAATTAAAACTGGAATTGTCTCTCCTCATGAAATAAATAAGTCATGAAAATAGATGTCCTGCAAATGATAGCATACAGTTTACTGGAATAAGTCTTGAAACCCATGTACTTTACATTGTTGATTGTCTTCCTTAAATATTTCAGCATATAAATAAATGTAAATGCATTTACCACTTTTGTTAAGTTCTAATACTATGTGAATAAAAATTTTAGCAAAAAGATTACAATAAATCTACATTTAAACACCTAATTTTTTAGTCTAGTGAGTGATCAGTGGTGTGCATGATGTAACATTCGCTGTCTTTCTTGGGTGTTTAAAAGTCAATCATCTAAGACATCATTTTAGACATGTGGTTTATGTCTAATTCATTCAGAAAAATATTGGAGTGTGGATATGTGGAGTGTAAATGTATGGTTACAGTAGCAAGGACTATCGGATCATCTAATACTTATTGTGTATCAGGCATCTTACTGCGATCTATATGAAAGTCTGATTTTCCTTAGATTTACATTGACAGATTTCCTTTTTTTCTGCAATGCAGAGTTATCTGCCCTTTTGAGCAGGCATTGACTGTCATTTGTTTAAGAGAGTATTGTCCTATAGAAATCATGTAATTTTCTCATGCAAGTTAATGATGTAACAATCAATATCTGTTCACAAGAGAAGATAACTCTGATTTATAAAATAAACAGAATGTTCAGATAAGTTTCCAAGATTTGATTCACACTTAACTTATTCAGGGATGATTACTGTATCTAACACACCAATAGTGCTTCTGCTTCTATTGATACAAGGCTTTACGGCATGTAAATAAGCTTAGTAGGAGTTTTTGCAATTTTAAAAGAGTTCCCTTCTTTGAATCTTGTGCGCTTTATTTAACAATTACTTAATATATCGCAAGATTTTGGTTGCAAATGACAACTATAACACTAACACTATGCCTGGCAGATTTACCAAACCATACACAGTGGAATATGTGTGAAAGAGTTCAGATACTTCAGCTTCTATAGGTATATTCTCATCAAAAATTTTCCGAGTTCAGTAAGACAGTAAAGTTGAAATGAATATTTGTGAAATTTTTTTTTTTTTCTCAATACTTCATGAATAAGGAACTTCTGTTTTAAATTCCTATTCAAACCAACTTTTCCTGCAGAAGTCGGAGATACATATGCACAAAATATGATAATGATGAGATAGCAGAACAGTAAAAACCAGTAGTTTGATAGTTTTTGCCATGTTTGATTGTTTTCAGAATTGCCCTAGAGACAGTGCTAAAATTACCGCCAATCAAAAAAGAGTTTATAATCACCATAACTACTATTGATAAGACCAGCTGTTCACTATTTCATGTGAGAGTATATTTACTTTTCAGTTGTATGGTTTAGGGACACATTTTTATGATATTTGAACAGCTGTTCAGTCAAACATTTGACAATTACCTGATGTCAGAGGTATAATTATTCGTTGAGCTGATAATTGGTAAAAAACATTTACGCCTTTATCTAGTATCTCATTATGATTAAAAACCTTTGCTACTTTTTACAATGGATTCTTTTGTATATTTAAATGACAATCATGTCATGTTTTTTAAAAAGTTAAATTTTTTTGGTTATTGTTTTTAGTTATAGATAAACGATGATTACAACTCCTTTGCAAACCATTAGAAGGTCTTTGTCTCCATTCCTTCGCCAATATTAAGATGTAAGTTTTCAGTCAATCTGGTAGGAAGTCATTTTCTACTCTGATGCTTGGCTGTACAATAACTCCTTTGCAAACCATTAGAAGGTCTTTGTCTCCATTCCTTCGCCAATATTAAGATGTAAGTTTTCAGTCAATCTGGTAGGAAGTCATTTTCTACTCTGATGCTTGGCTGTACAATAACTCCTTTGCAAACCATTAGAAGGTCTTTGTCTCCATTCCTTCGCCAATATTAAGATGTAAGTTTTCAGTCAATCTGGTAGGAAGTCATTTTCTACTCTGATGCTTGGCTGTACAATAACTCCTTTGCAAACCATTAGAAGGTCTTTGTCTCCATTCCTTCGCCAGTATTAAGATGTAAGTTTTCAGTCAATCTGGTAGGAAGTCATTTTCTACTCTGATGCTTGGCTGTACTCATCCTTTTAGAATTAAACCTGTATATCTTAATTGATATTGGTAATTTCAAAACTCTGACAAGTCAGGTATAATTCACAAAATGTTCCATTGTGAGACTCTGATTTTTCAAAATGTACAAATTCTCCTCATCTATATTCCAAAAACCTTGAGGTATTATGATAGTACAACAATGTCACACTGGAGTATTTTCCCTGTGTGTAGAAGCTGAAGTGATATAAAAGAGTGTTTTATGGTTTACTTCATGTGGCAAAATTTTCTGTTTCGATTTTAAAAGCTTTTTACCAGGGAATGTATGTGTCCCATATCTATTTTTCTAATATTTAGTAACTAATAAACACAATGTACAATGTACCATCATTATGAAACTGACCATCAAAGTCTGAAATTGGTATGGTAAGTATGTGGAAGAGTTCTTTGCTAAATTTCTTTTGCTTCTATTTTCTACTTCTTTTGATTTAATTGGTTTTTAAATTTTATATCTACAAGTTACTTTTGTTTTATAATAATATAAATGAAAGAAAATTTGATCAGAATACTTGTTATGATAATTTGGAGTATGGTAGATGCACATCAGGAGAAAATGTTTGAATGTTAGGTTTTAATTCCACGGAAGATTCTCTTATAAAATAAAACTTCTTTAGTTCATTTCCTTTGGATATTTACCTGAAACATGTAAGGACCAAATCTCCCTAAAATGTTCACAAAACTATAAGATATAAATGAAATTGATCAAACAATAAAATTCCTCTTTGAAATAAATGACTCAGTGTATATATGATATAAATGTAATTTTAATGACCTACCATAAGTAAAAGTGTTTAGAAATATTTATATACAACAAAAGATTCTTCGCCCTACTAGTGCAGGGAAGTCGCTGTAAGGGGTCAGAAGGTCAATGTCAGTGAACTGACAAGGTCTCTATGTGTTTCAGATTCATGAGAATGTGGCTGGTGATGTAGAGTTACAGCAATTTAACACATCTCCATCACATTTACCACTGCCCTCAAATAGCCCAAATGATTCTGTGACCTTGAGATTAGGACTCCCTGATTCTGATTTCTCTGGGGTAGCCAGAAACACAGCCACACACAGGAAGACAGGTGAGAATCCTATTTTAACTCTGGTGTGCTCTAGCCATATGGGTCCGAACTGCTGACATCTGAGGCAACTTGTACTAATAGGTGAAAATCATAGTACAGATATGTGTTTTGTGTATTGATTATTTTGAAATAAGCCCAAAGTTGGTGTGAGTATAAATTTTAACTTTCAAATTAAGTATTATTTATTTCTATATAAACTGAAAATCAAAGCTAGAAAGTGATACCTTTGTAAATTTATCTCTATTCTTCAAAGAAAGAGAAGGAAGAGAAAAGACAGGTATTGTATTTTACTTAACCTGTGATAGGATGTCTTTTAAAGGACAATGTTGGTTACTCTATTGAATAAGAACAGATATCAGTAGATTTATTACCAGACATGGGCTTATTTCTGGGTCAATATGATAAAAGGTCTCCCATCCAGACATTGGCTTATTTCTGGGTCAATATGATAAAAGGTCTCCCATCCAGACATTGGCTTATTTCTGGGTCAATATGATAAAAGGTCTCCCATCCAGACATGGGCTTATTTCTGGGTCAATATGATAAAAGGTCTCCTTTCCAGACAGGGACTTATTTCTGGATCAAAATGATAAGGGGTCTCCCATCCAGACATGGGCTTATTACTGGGTCAATAACATAAAGGGTCTCCTTTAAACAAGGAATCATGGTGAAATGTGAAAGTCTTTGACACTTACTAGGAGAAAGTTGAGATGTTGTTAGATTGTTAGATTTCAGACAAACGTCTTGGTCTGTGAAAGCCTACAATGATATGTTAAATACCAAAAAATGATGGAAGGTGTTTCAAGGACAAAATGATATTGCATGGCAGTTTATTACTGGATAAAGTGAACCAGAGTACACACCCATAGGTAAAACATCTCCAAAACATCTCTAAACCCTCCCACATTTAGATTTCTGACTGTTTGGGAATAAACTTTTCATACGATGTTTACATGAAGTTTGATATTACTATCATCATGACTGTTTTGAACATTACAACATATAAATCTTAAGTGAAACCTTTTAAGTTTATATCCATGTGTTTCATTACTTATCAAAATAATTGATATATCAAAAATATCAACTTCATCAAAGTGATCTGGACTTAAAATGAAAGTGCTATTTCTCATAAATAATGTAACACTGTAGCAGAGAGGTTAAAGAGAGGTCAGGTAATTTGATAAGGACCCTTTAATTTGTTGTAGATAATTTATTGTAGATATTAATAAATGCCTTTAGGCTCTATATGTAGTGGTTATTTTTAGTAGTTCTGTGGTCTAAGTTACTGTAAAATTATCTACTTTTGTGAGACTCAATTTTCGTAGGTTTTCATGGAGAATTACAGCTCAGTAAGTCTATTTATGCTGATTTCAAGAGTTCAAGGACAGATAAAATTGTGGATTAAGAGTACCCAAGAAATCAGTGAAAATGAAACCCCTACAAAAGTTAATGGTTTCACCGTACCATTTTTATCATTGAAGAAGGGTCAACACATAAACTTAGACCGAATGAGGCATGCTTATTACAGGACAATGCTTGATGGCATACTAGTGAAACTACAGTAGGTGAGAGTGGGCATATTACCAGACATAGGCTTATTGTCAGGTAAAATCTAGTTTGAATATTTTTAAATTTTATCTTCAGCTCTCTTCAGTCGTATATGTTTATTCTACAAAATGGGTCTGACAAACTGACAAAATTCTGTCTGAGAGTGAGAGAGTGGGCTGATAGCATGATAATGAGAACAGTAATAGATACAGGCAGGCTTATTATGAGGCATGGCCTTATTGCTTCCTAAATACCATTAGAGATTAGGAATATAAAGTTCATGTATAAGGCCTTTCTTTACTTATAAACACCTTGCATTGTTTCACACATCCATTCTTAGTTATGTTTCTCAGGTAACACAAATTCAGCAAAATTGCTATGGGAAACCCTACCCAGTTCAACTGACCCAACATCAGTTCAACCGACCCAACATCAGTTCAACCCAACATCAGTTCAACCAACCCAACATCAGTTCAACTGACCCAATATCAGTTCAACCAACCCAACATCAGTTCAACCGACCCAACATCAGTTCAACCGCCCCAACATCAGTCCAACCGCCCCAACATCAGTCCAACCGCCCCAACATCAGTTCAACTGACCCAATATCAGTTCAACCAACCCAACATCAGTTCAACCGACCCAACATCAGTTCAACCGCCCCAACATCAGTCCAACCGCCCCAACATCAGTCCAACTGACCCAACATCAGTTCAACCCAACATCAGTCCAACCGCCCCAACATCAGTCCAACCGCCCCAACATCAGTTCAACTGACCCAACATCAGTTCAACCAACCCAACATCAGTCCAACCGCCCCAACATCAGTCCAACCGCCCCAACATCAGTTCAACCCAACATCAGTCCAACCGCCCCAACATCAGTTCAACCCAACATCAGTCCAACCGCCCCAACATCAGTTCAACTGACCCAACATCAGTCCAACCGCCCCAACATCAGTTCAACTGACCCAATATCAGTTCAACCAACCCAACATCAGTTCAACCGACCCAACATCAGTCCAACCGCCCCAACATCAGTCCAACCGCCCCAACATCAGTCCAACCGCCCCAACATCAGTTCAACCGACCCAACATCAGTTCAACCCAACATCAGTCCAACCGCCCCAACATCAGTCCAACCGCCCCAACATCAGTTCAACCGACCCAACATCAGTTCAACCCAACATCAGTTCAACTGACCCAACATCAGTTCAACTGACCCAACATCAGTTCAACCCAACATCAGTCCAACCGCCCCAACATCAGTTCAACTGACCCAATATCAGTCCAACCGCCCCAACATCAGTTCAACCAACCCAACATCAGTTCAACCAACCCAACATCAGTTCAACCCAACATCAGTTCAACCCAACATCAGTTCAACCCAACATCAGTTCAACTGACCCAACATTAGTCCAACCAACCCAACATCAGTTCAAACAACCCAACACCGACCCAATATCTAAACCATATGTTCCTTCTGTGCAGGTGCATTTCCTGCTTTGAATTGTGATTAAGATGCTACAGTACCTATGTCATAAAGAACCTGGGAGAAGTACTGTAACTGGTTCTCTAATATTTGTTGTGGGTCAGCAGAATTGATTTCTTGTAAAGGAGTTCAGTATTTTATCATGTATTGACTGTGTCATAATTTGCTGCTCTGTGCATTTTGTGATAATGCTTTTCATTTCAGAATCCCTCGAGGTTTTCTTTGATGCTGAGAGTGAAAATGACTTTGTGTGTAAGTAACCTCAGTCAGACATTTTCAGTCAATCTTATGTATTGATGCGGCATCTGCCGTCTCTCTGTCCGGCGGCAACTTTTCTATTTAATCAACTTCTTCATATTAACCAAAAGGTCTATAATCATGATATTTTGTAACATTCCTTGCAGGAAAAATTTATGAAAAGTGATTACTTTGATCTACATTCTGAGTCACAGAGGACAAATTTCTTAAAATATATAAAACAATTTCTGCTGATTAAGCAAAATGTCTAGAATTATGATAAGTGCTTGGTAGGTTCCTCTGGCAAAGCCAGGCAATATTTTGGAAAAGAAATGACCTTGACTCTAAGGTCACATGAGCCAATTTCATTAAAACTTGTAAATGACTTCTTCTCTTTATAACTAAGAAATTGAATATCAATTATGTGAAATTTTAATAATGTATTTGTGAACAGCATTAATTACCATCTGAGATGACGGAGTGATGTAGACCTATTGATCATCTTGTCTGTCCGAGATTTAAAGTTTGAAACAGATATCTGGATAAAGACGAGCCAAATTAAATAGGCACTTGTGAAATTATTAAATTCCTTATAATATCACCCTCATGTAATTCCTCAATTTCTCAGGATGGGTACGTAATTATCTAATTCTATGAATAATAGAACAACAAATTTGAAAATGTCAGACTTCAATCATGATATAAGACTTTCTTTTTTGAATTCTGATCTTATTTAAGTAAAAGTGATCTGAATTGAATAAGATGGTTAAAAAATAATGGAGTTACCTCCCTTCTTTAGTGTGATATATTGTATGTTAAGCTAGCCATCTTAGATTTCGACAATGATTTTCAAAATTTTTTCTTGGTATCTAACACTGATGGTTGTATGTTTCAGCCTCAATAGATACCTCTCACCACCCTGACATACGATTCCAGTCACAGGAGACTGGTGAATGTGAGTCAAGTGTTTGCTTGTCAGAGAAATCAGAAGAGTCCAGCGAGTGTGAATCTTTATTGCATCATCAACTTTTGCAGCCTGATCTTGAGTTGTCTCCTCCTCAGGATTTCCCTTCCAGGGAAGGACTGTGTCAAAGGTCAGATAGTGAGGTTTCCTTGGTGTCGTCTCGTCGTCGATCACCTAGTGAATATTCGTGGGACTCCCTTCAACAAAGGATAAACAGTGAACTATTGTCATCTATACAACGTCATTCAGCTACTGATGCATTGTCCATTGAGAGTTCTTTAAGTTCTGTATCCCAGTCAGCATCGCAGCGTGAGGATTCTGTAATTTCTGTGTCAGGGTCGTCGCTACGACCTCCATCGGTGGTTAGCTTTGCTATAAGTCATCAAGAAGAACTCTTTAAAGCCATCAGAGCCAGAAGGATGGAAACAGAAGTGACTGTATCTGTTGATAATCTTGTTATCAAGGAGAAGACAATGAATGGAGACTCAAATGGAACAAAGGAGAGTTCTGAATCGAATCCTCTATCAGACAGTGGTTTGGAGAGTGGGGCTGGGTCAGTATTACCTATGGAAACACCATCTACAGGAACACCAGTATGTGTTACCACAGCTGCCACCAACACACCACCCCTACCTCCTCCTCCCCCTCCCCCTCCATTACCAGCTTTAGCTCCACCCCCACTTAACCATGGTCACCTCAATGGGATCCTTCAGCAGTTTGAAAGGTAAGGCCTCAGTTACCTCCCCTGACTTTAAAAGTACATGTTTATAGTAAAATCATATAAGGTTATTCATTTGTATTTTAGGTGATTACTTTCTTATTTTTAATACAATGTATTTTTTGCCTGTCATTCTAATGTTAATCTGAAAACACTCTACTTCATCTGCATGCTTTATATAAAACTTTTTCAATAATAAAAACTATGATAATATAACAGGGAGCCTATGTATTCATCCTTAACTTGATCAGAATATTAAAGAGACATGAGAATTCAAAACTTCTAATCTGAACTTGGCATTCTTCTTATAATACCACAGAAATTGACAAAAATATAAAAAGAATTCATATGATTCAAAAATATGAAAAATAAATAAATCACTGAGAAGTAATGTTATGTTCCATTGTTTCTTTACAGTGTGTGGTACTGTGGTAATACAGACACTGTTATACTCGTGCCTCTGTATATATGGAACATATATATCTTACATGTAGCTCTAACATCATTCCGCAGTGTGTGATAATACAGACACTGTTATATACGTGCCTCTGTATATATGGAACATATATATCTTACATGTAGCTCTAACATCATTCCACAGTGTGTACTGTTATACACGTGCCTCTGTATATATGGAACATATATATCTTACATGTAGCTCTAACATCATTCCACAGTGTGTAGTACTGTGGTATACACTGTTATACACGTGCCTCTGTATATATGGAACATATATATCTTACATGTAGCTCTAACATCATTCCACAGTGTGTGGTACTGTATATATGGAACATATATATACAGACACTGTTATACACGTGCCTCTGTATATATGAACATATATATATGGAACATATATATCTGTTATATTGCTGTATATATGTACAGTAGCTCTAACATCAGTGTGTGGTAATACAGACACTGTTATACACGTGCCTCTGTATATATGGAACATATATATCTTGCATGTAGTTCTAACATCATTCCGCAGTGTGTGGTAATACAGACACTGTTATATACGTGCCTCTGTATATTTGGAACATATATCTTACATGTAGCTCTAACATCATTCCACAGTGTGTGGTACTGTGGTAATACAGACACTGTTATACACGTGCCTCTGTATATATGGAACATATATATCTTGCATGTAGTTCTAACATCATTCTGCAGTGTGTGGTAATACAGACACTGTTATCCACGTGCCTCTGTATATATGGAACATATATATCTTACATGTAGCTCTAACATCATACCGCAGTGTGTGGTAATACAGACACTGTTATACACGTGCCTCTGTATATATGGAACATATATATCTTACATGTAGCTCTAACATCATTCCACAGTGTGTGGTAATACAGACACTGTTATACACGTGCCTCTGTATATATGGAACATATATATCTTACATGTAGCTCTAACATCATTCCGCAGTGTGTGGTACTGTGGTAATACAGACACTGTTATACACGTGCCTCTGTATATATGGAACATATATATCTTACATGTAGCTCTAACATCATTCCACTATCTGTCCAGGCTTGTATTGTCCATGCTATTGCCAGTACTTACAGCATTGATTTACATATATCTGCTTTATATAAGATGCTATTGTCTTATCTAGGACTAAAATACTTTAATTACATAATCAGCTTGTTACCCAATGAATTTGGTAAAGTTTTTATGTATATGTCACTTATGTTATATACCCTAAAGTGATTTCCATTGAATGCACCAATCAGAAATTAATTGTGATATCGTAGTATGAACAATGGCACAATAGGTGCTGCTTCTTTTCCATCTTGTCCTCCACTTCATTAACCTAAAACCATTGAAAATGTCAATTTTCTGAGTTATGTGATAAAAAGTATCGTTATATTTTCTTTCCATGTGAGATTTCCTGAAACTCTCTAGTTGTGCCCTGATGATTTTGTGACTGATCAAAAATTAAAAAGAAAAATTATTTTTGAAAAAAGGCCCAAAAGTGACTTTGCTGGATATGGCAGAATCTTACTGCTTTTCTTTTGAGGAATTTTTAAAATTTAGTTTAATTAGAAGGAAATACAGAGGAAAGAAGAAAAAAGTAGAGAAAAATTCATCTTATAAAGATAAAACTATGGTGGGTGACAAGACCCTTGGAGATCTCTTGTGGATGATTCTGTCAGTATATCTGTAATCAGGATGACCATGACTTGCAATTTGATATCAACAGGATATAGTTTAGAAAATATGACCTTAGAAAAAGGCTGGTGGTGATATATATAGAGGAGTGTTGGTTTTAGTTTATATAATTACCTATGTCTTATAACTCAGAATTCAATAATACCTGGTATAGATACTCCAGTCAGAATGTCTTATAACTCAGAATTCAATAATATATATACTCCAGTCAGAATGTCTTATAACTCAGAATTCAATAATATATATACTCCAGTCAGAATGCCTTATAACTCAGAATTCAGCAATATATATACTCCAGTCAGAATGTTTGATAACCCAGAATTCAATCATATATATACTCCAGTCAGAATGTCTTATAACTCAGAATTCAATAATATATATACTCCAGTCAGAATGTCTCATAACTCAGAATTCAATAATATATATACTCCAGTCAGAATGTCTCATAACTCAGAATTCAATAATATATATACTCCAGTCAGAATGTCTCATAACTCAGAATTCAATAATATATATACTCCAGTCAGAATGTCTTATAACTCAGAATTCAATAATATATATACTCCAGTCAGAATGTCTTATAACTCAGAATTCAATAATATATATACTCCAGTCAGAATGTCTTATAACTCAGAATTCAATAATATATATACTCCAGTCAGAATGTCTTATAACTCAGAATTCAATAATACCCGGTATAGATAATCCAGTCAGAATGTCTTATAACTCAGAATTCAATAATACCCGGTATATATACTCCAGTCAGAATGTCTTATAACTCAGAATTCAATATATATATATACTCAGAATTCAATAATATATATACTCCAGTCAGAATGTATTATAACTCAGAATTCAATAATATATATACTCCAGTCAGAATGTCTTATAACTCAGAATTCAATAATATATATACTCCAGTCAGAATGTCTTATAACTCAGAATTCAATATATATACTCCAGTCAGAATGTCTTATAACTCAGAATTCAATATATATACTCCAGTCAGAATGTCTTATAACTCAGAATTCAATAATATATATACTCCAGTCAGAATGTCTTATAACTCAGAATTCAATAATATATATACTCCAGTCAGAATGCCTTATAACTCAGAATTCAATAATATATATACTCCAGTCAGAATGTCTTATAACTCAGAATTCAATAATATATATACTCCAGTCAGAATGTCTTATAACTCAGAATTCAATAATATATATACTCCAGTCAGAATGTCTTATAACTCAGAATTCAATAATATATATACTCCAGTCAGAATGTCTTATAACTCAGAATTCAGCAATATATATACTCCAGTCAGAATGTTTGATAACCCAGAATTCAATCATATATATACTTAAGTCTGAATATCTGATAACTCTGAATTCAATCATCTATATACTTCAGTCAGAATGTTTGATAACCCAGAATTCAATAATATATTATCAATATAAGTGGTAAGTACAAGCATATGGTGGTATGAAACAAGATGGCTTTATTCAAGTTAATTAATATTAACAACACTTATTTATTAAACTTCTTGTTTACTAGAAGCTGGATAAACAGTTAAATTTATTATCTTAATTTGTAATAATTTTCAAATTTGTCCATGCATTTTTTTCTATGTTTTTTTTTTTTATATTGCTTCATTTCACACAGCAGTACAGTTAATCAACAGTTTTAAGTCATTAAGTGCTAATTGAACAATGTGAAGATTTTTTCATATTTTTTTTAACAATTCATTTCCCATCCCTACCTGAAAAAAAACATGTACCATGATTTTTTTTGTCTAAAATTATCATGTGAGTTATTACGAGAATATTTTTGTTTGTTTTTCATAAAAAGAATTAAGATGAAGATATAAGTGGATAATTTTAACATATTTTCTGCAATAAATCAACATTGTTGTAAGATTTGGCATACAACCTTATATTACGTACCTGTGGAAATGTGTATTATATACGCCTTCATGCACAAAACCGTTGTAATTTACCTGTAACTTCATTGACCACCATTCCATCACTGTCAGTGATTGGACGTGTTTTATGGATTGGCCCGCGATGAGTGTGAACACCGTGTTGGGACAATGGTTATTTACCGCATACATCGCAATACTAGAGCTATTTTTGTCACGCAGTGTCGGTATATACTGATGTTTTTATTTGTGTAAGATAATTACCAATAATATATATGAATGCATTTGATATGGAATAATGCTACATCGTGTGTAAGTCTACACTCACAGTATAGGTACATCTCTAAAGGATACTACTATCAGTGTAAACAGTACTTTTATTTCAATGGTGAAATTTGGAAAAGTGGAAATGATACGATATGATAGCATGGACAGGTAAGCTAAGGGGAGTTGATCTGAAATTATATTCTAACTATTGTCATTTTGATATATGCTTTTAGATGCTTATAAATGGGATAAATGTTGGAATTTTAAAAAACTTGTAAAGTTGTAAATTCTAGATATGTTTTGCATGTTTTCTTTTGATCTCAACATGAACTACTGAATAGTATATAATTACAGGTTTTGCCACAACTAAGGATAATAAAACATACAATTTTAGAAAGATATGATATGTTTAGTTATGTACAATTATCTCCTAGCATTACCTGAATTCTGTATTATCAGATTATAGCCTGTAACTTTCTAATAATAATTCATAGTGAAGTAAGTTGATGTTTGAAATGTTTGGGAAAAAAACAACAAAAAAACAGCACATTGCACTGATGTTTTGTGGAATTCTTATGAAGTGATTTCTCATGACTTATCCTTAATTAATGGGTTCAGTTTATATAATGGGTAGATATAAGCTGGTAGCACATTTACACATTGGATTAATTCTGCAATTTTTTCTGAATGATAGAACTGCTCCATGTCTGTGGAGAGGCTGAATGGGGATAAGACAATAGCAATAGATTAAAGCCTGTTAAATAAGTAGGGCTGGTCAGTCACACGTATCTAAGTGTTGAGTTCTGTCCATTTGAGATATAATCCCTGTAAGTAAGAATTGTCTGTGATGTACTCTTATGTATCAGTAATTTTAAGGTAAAAAGAGGGAAAACAACAAGTAAATACCAACATGTCAACATAATCATAATCCAAACTCAAATTTGATAAAACTAGGACAAAATATTAGCAAATGAAAGATTTACAAAAAAATGTGGAAAATTTGCCTTTAACTCTACCTAATATACAAATACCTATCTTTGAAGGTCACAGTCACTAGTTCAGTCTCATTGTGATACAAATCATAGAAATGGAACCCTTATATAAAGACCTGACCTCCCTAATGAGTCCACTGTTCTACCTTGGGTAGTCTTGATTGACAAACTATATACTTTGCATATTGGTAAAGTTGAAAATTACCTCTCCATCAAACACAATTTTGTAGTTGTGCACTGGAATCTCAAATTTTATGAGAATATTTTTCATATGTTTAATAAAAATCTTTTGTTTCACTCTAAATTTCTAGAAATTTAAATTTCAAAACCACAAAATTGAATTCTTTTATCTATATTACTTTTCCAGACCAAATAGTCTGTCAATGGAAAAGTCTGCAGAGTCCTCAAACGTGTCTAGTCCACCCAGCTCAGTGAGCAGTCCCATGATTTCTGAACCAGTCAAGCATGACCTCATAGCTGAGCTCAAGATAGCTGCAGCCAGTGGGAACTCTAACCTACGGAAAACCCGTAAACCCAGAGAGGAAGGTCACATGACCTGTATATATTCATTCGGATCAACGGAAAAAGTGAACAGTCAAATTTCCAATGGACCAAAAGCTCACAGTCAGTCAAATGACATATCAAGAGGTCAGGTGACCAGAAATGGACAACAAGAGACTAACAAAGTGACCAATGTGTCATTGCCAAATGGTCAAGCTGAATCTAAGGTATATACTATCTTTCCCAGTTGTAGGCCGTATTTTGTCGACTCAATCTGACTTCTGAATGACTTGTTTAGAACACCATTAGAATAAATAAAACCCTGAACAAGTAACTATATATATATATATATGTATAGTGATAAAAAGAAACAAGGTCAAATTGACTACTGTTCCACCATAGTGATAGGGGACATGTGTTGGCCATGTCAGTCCATCCATCTTCATCTTCCTGAATCACATTACTATTGTTGTTGTTATGGTTACCTGGTATACCAGTGTAAGTTAATGTTCTGTATACCAGTCTGTATGAAACATGCCTAGATCAATGTTAAAATGATCTACACCAATCCTCATTAGCTATGATCCTCAGTGGTGGTGGTACTTCATAGCTAAGATCCTAGGTAGCTATTATCCTCAATGGTTATGATCCTCAGTGGCTATAATCCTCAGTGGTTATGATGCTCAGTGGCTATTATCCTCAGTAGTATGATGCTCAGTGGCTACGATGCTCAGTGACTAAAATCTTCAGTAGCACGATGCTCAGTGGCTATGATGCTCAGTGGCTATAATCCTCAGAAGTATGATCCTCAGTAGCTTTGAACTTCAGAGGCTATGATGCTCAGTGGCTATCTTCCTCAGTGGCTGTAATACTCAGTAGTATGATGCTCAGTGGCTATGATCCTCAGTGGCTATGATCTCCAGTGGCTATCCTCCTCAATGGCTGTAATACTCAGTAGTTTGATGCTCAGTGGCTATGATCTCCAGTGGCTATGATCCTCAGTGGCTGTAATACTCAGTAGTATGATGCTCAGTGGCTATGATCCTCAGTGGCTATGATCCTTAGTGGCTATGATTTTCAGTGGCTATCCTCCTCAGTGGCTGTAGTACTCAGTAGTATGATGCTCAGTGGCTATGATCCTCAGTGGCTGTAGTACTCAGTAGTATGATGCTCAGTGGCTATGATCCTCAGTGGCTGTAGTACTCAGTAGTATGATGCTCAGTGGCTATGATCTTCAGTTACTATGATCCTCAGTGGCTATAATCCTCAATGGCCATGATCCACAGTGGCTATGATGCTCATGATCAGTTACTATGATCTTCAGTAGCTATGAACTTCAATAGCTATGATTGTCAGTAGTATGATCCTCAGTGGCTATGATCCTCAGTGGCTAAGATCCTCAGTGGTTATGATGGCTGAGATCCTCAGTGGCTATGATTCTAAGAAGTATGATGCTCAGTGGCTTTTATCCTCAGTGGCTATGATCCTCCAACATGGATGGAATGTAAAGTGGCTGTGACATCTCTTCTGCTTAAACTTGGTTTACCTTGATGTGCTTGGAGATAGTTGGGATTCTCTATGTATTTGAAATATTTTTAAACTGAGAAAAGAAGTAAAAAATTCTAAAATATCTTACAAATATTAAAATAAACTTTTTAATATAGATAACATAGTTAAAATCTTGAATTAATTATCTAATATTTATCATACATAGCTAAACCTTTATTTCTATTTTACTTTCAATTTTAGATTTTGCATTAACTTCTCTTGTTTTAATCTTACACAGAAGCCAGAGTCCAACCCTGATAAATCCATGGTGATAATTGAAGCAACAACATCAAAAACTACCCCTCCCCCTCAAACTCCATCAAAAGGAAATACTCCTTCAAAGACATCAAATGGAGTCAGTAATTCAAACACATCAAATGGTACTACAAATCAGGAAGCAAATAAAGTGGTGGATACCTCAATCGGGACAGACCCATTCGATCCCAAGAACTTTCTGGACAAAGTGGACCAGACAGTCCCAGACTGGAGGAAACACATGCTGGCCAGAAAGATGGCTGAAGCTGCCAAAAAGCAAGCAGAGGAGCAGAAGAAGGTGAGTATTTTTAATAGACTTTCTGTCGTTTAGAACAAATTTAATAGATATTGTTGAGACCCTTCGGATTATACGAAACTTCATATTGACCAAAATCTTAAAGTATTTAAAAACGTGCTATCAAAGCAAAAACTACTGAATGGTAAAGACAATGGCCTGTTTGGAATATCAAAAAATATGTCAAATGTAAGAGGAACATCTATTGAAACACTAACACGTTAACTGACTATTCAGAAATGTTCGTTTTGTTCACATACGATATTTTGACAAAGAAACAAGGCAAACAAGCTAGCATTAACATATCAGTATATGGTGTATCTATTGAGACTTATGACAACTGGTGAATGTTTATTGCCTGATTGGTGTATTGATCAGTTATTTGATATAATAAGTATGGAATATCTTGACCTGATTATCTTATCAAATGTGTAGTGAAACACTGTTACATATTGACAATAGACATACAAACATTCTGTGCTCTATATATGGATTGTTTGTAATAGAGTTTGGGCTTCAGACTGTGTCTGCTGGTGTGAAGAGAATGAGACAGCAAAATGTTAAAGAAATCACACTGAATTGTGCTAATAATCCTATCAATAGTTAACTTAAGGCAAACATAGGATCTCAAAATGCATTTGTACAATTCTAATAAGTTGTAAGTGAAGCAAGAATAGAAAGGATTAAAAGTCTCGATAGAAAGAAAATAATTTTTTGTTAATGAAAAAATCATGTGTTCAAACTAGGGATTTTGATTGGGTAGAAATTACTATTCAAATATTATTCTGATTCAGTGTTCGAATATTCATTTTCATGTCAATTCATGTCAATTTAATATGGTTTTCAACCTTAAATCCACCCTCTGACTTTGAATAAGAAGAAATATGTCTGCCTTGATCTGGGCTCACTGCATAAGAACATTGTAACATATCTCTGACCTGTATGTCTCTCCCCATCTCAGGAAATTCACTGTCTTAGCCCGCAGGCTGATTCTAATTGTGTTTTCATTTGTCAAATAGAACATTCTAATGCAGCTCTTTAAGAAGACAAATAAAACATTTTCATACTGGTCATTATAAGAAAATGTTCATTTGATGAGCTGTAAAGACTGGGCCTATAAAACTTTGGTTCCTTGTGTCATATTTTCTTGGATTTTACTTCCAATCTGAGGCGAAATTGATACACAAGATATAGCTAGGTTAGGAATCTGATACATAATGAAAAAAAATCAATGGCAGATATACACAGGTATTGTAAGTTCATCATGATTCAATAACACCGTCTAAAGTACAATAACACTGATATATACCTGTGCTGATCAATTCACTGTATGTCTTACAGATTGAAGAGGAGGAAAATAAGTACAAGCACCTGCCAGCATGGAAGCGTCAGTTAATGGAGAAGAGGGAGGCTGAAGCAAAGTGAGTGCTGAAACATTTCTTCTGGGGATAAAAACAGATTCCATATTCTAGTTAGATACAGTCTCCTGATCCTATTTCAAAATCCACTGATGATGTTAAATAGAAATATCACTTTCTGTGTTTTTCCTTTTGCTGTCGAAACAATTAAAAATTGTTAAATTCCAGAAAGGATACATGGTATTACACATCAATCCTCTCACAATTTTATGCTCCCCAAAATTTTTTCAAGGGAGCATATAGTCCACACTTTGTCCATCTGTTCGCACTTTTGTGTCTGGGGCATAACTTTGCCAACAGTTAAGCAAAGGTCATTGGAAATTGGCATAAACATTGTTCATAAAAAAGGCAATGTAGCAGTGTACCAAATAAAGGGCCTGCGACCCCCTCATTTACAGAGTTATGACTGTTTGTTAAAATTTGGTATCCTGAGCACAATTTCAAATTGCTTGCATTTAAACTATGCTAAGAAACTTTGTGTATGCACTTATCATACAAACACAATATGCAGTGTACAAAATTAGGGGCCTGTGACCCCTGAAATACAAAGTTATAGCCCTTTGTTTGAATTTGGTGACTGGAGCATAACTTTGCCCAGTTAAGCAAGGATCATGAAACTTGTATATACATTCTTCATACTAAGACGGTGTGCAGTGTACCAAAGTCAAGGCCTGCAACCCCTAAATTACAGAGTTATTGCCCTTTATTAGCCTTTTTGTGTCTAGAACATAACTTTGCTTTCATAAAACTTTGATGGTGAAACTTGGTGTATACATTGGTCATACTAAGAGGTGGTACAAAACCAGTACTTGAAACCCCATTTTACAGAATTATTGCCCTTTGTTAAAATTTTATGTCCATTAAAGTTGTTTTCCGGAAGCATTCAGCAGATCCACTGATATTCTTGTTCCTAGGTTGATTATCTGCTTATTAGCATATAGTTTTCTAGTAACAGATTTTGACAAAGAGGTTCAGTTGGCCTTAATCCTTTATGAAGCCTTTCTGTATATATGTTGTTGGTTTTATTGATGTTGCTGTTGTTGTTATCATTTTAGTTATGTTAACAGTGAAACCTGTTTCTCATTGCACTGTTTTTACATATCAGGGCTGAAGAGGCTAGGAAGCAAGAGCAACAGGCAGGCCAGGCCAAGAACCCAACAAAGTTGGTCATCAACACTCATCCAGTTGGTAACCTGGCGCCATGGCAACTGGAAATGAAGACAAGAAAAATGTAACAAATCTGTTTTATCCAGAAGCAGCAGACATAATGGTTAATATAAGGAAAGTTGAGCTTGTTTTTCAGTACAAAAGTGACTCTGTTACCCCAACTGTATTCAAAGTATTGAATCTGGAAGAATAATCCAGATGATGATCATCCAAGCTTCCATATAACTTTGTTCTTTAGACAGTTATTGAAATCAGAAGTAGCATTCTTCTTGTGATGAAAGTGTACCTGTTCGGATTGATGTCTCACCAGTCACAGGTGTGAGATACTTATAACAGGTGTGATATATAGATACCTGTAACAGGTGTGAGATACCTGTAACAGGTGTGATATATAGATATCTGTAACAGGTGTGATATACAGATACCTGTAACAGGTGTGATATATAGATACCTGTAACAGGTGTGATATATAGATACCTGTAACAGGTGTGATATATAGATACCTGTAACAGGTGTGAGATACATGTAACAGGTGTGATATATAGATTACATATCACATTTTCGTTTCATTTTAACCACTGGGGATGTCATGTTGCTCAAGTTCATTATGACTGCTGTGATGTATTAATTTTACTGCAATATGAATGTGATTGGTGATGTGAAATATGCTCAAAATACTCAACAATAAAGCACACAATAGCCCTTTAATGATAATGAACAGATTGAGAAGGTGACCAAAAGTCTTTATTACAAGATTTTAAGGTACAAGTATCTAATAGAGGTAATGGTAGTTTTCAGATCAGCAACTAGTGAACTGTGAAAATATGTATTCCTTAAAACAAGTCAAACTTACTGAGAATGTTTGTGGTGAAAATTTAACTTAAGATGATTAGTTATGGCTACCTAAGGTTGTTCAACATTCCCTACCAGTGGCAGTTTGTGTTTCTCAGCAAATGAGAAATAGGCCAGACTGTGTTTTCGTGGTTGTGACCTTAAGCAAGAAAATTTACCTGAATTGCTCTGAACTGCATGTGACGGGCCTCCTGTATGTTGTTCAGTCAGGTAGCCACCTGTTCTACAAGAAGACCCTGCCACAAGATAACTCTTGCTATTGACGGAATAATAAACCCAGCACACGAGAAAACAAACCTGAATTGGAGCTTACATTTAAAGGGCCCAACATGTTAAAACTTCTGACTTGTAAAGATGTTCATGTTTATAAAAAATTTACTTGTGATATTAAAATCATTTTTCATTTGAAAAAAAAGTTTGATTTAGGGAGATCATTTGTAGTGTGAGGATAGTGATATATCTGACAATGAATAAACTTTGTTTAAACTGATGTGATCAGACTTGATGGAAACTGAATATTGTAGATAAAAGGATATCTTTTGTACATGTATCATAACCTACAATAATATTCTTACTTACTTTTTGGTAACAAATGCCCAAAACTAGAGCAAATATTTAAGTGTCCAACAAAAGTCTGCCTATTACCATTGGTTTACTTATACTGTATTTCCAACTTGTTTGTATTGAAATATTGTTCACCAAATTCTTTGTACTCATTTGTATAGTAATTAGTGTCTAAAAAACTTTCAAAAATGATAATCTCTTACAAAAGTTAAGTATCTTGTCTGAGACTTTAATAATCATACTGGACAAGAGTTCAAATTAGGAAAACTTAAAATCACCAATTTGAAAGTCTTTTATGATTGCTGGTTGTCAAATTTAAATTAAAGTAGAAGCTTATTCTTATCACAAGAACACATACTGTTTAACCAACTAGGTTTAAGAATAAAAACACATCATTCCAGTGTAAGTCATAGTTTTTTGAAAATCTCATATTTGGGACCAAAGCTTTATACTTGAGATTGTCTAAACTTAAATGGAGACTTGATGGGTATGCTAATAAACAATGCTCTAACAGATGTCTTCATTGAGAGCTGTATATAATTTAGATCCTTTGGTTTTCAATCCCTATTCATCAGGGATACCCTTGGTGTCTTAGTATAGTTTTGCATACTAGAATGCTTTGATTTTTCTATGCAATGTAAGATAAATTTTTCATTAATTTATTAATTATATGAAACCTGTTGCAAGTTTTTAGAAATATATCAGATTTTTATTTTGGACAATCATTTTCTGTTGTGTAAAACTTTCCCTGTCAGTGATTAGTACTGAACACTTGGGATTATTGACAGGTTTTACTAATGATATGTATACAGTATCAGTACAGCTTGGATTGAGCGATGACCTTTAACTGAATCAAATTTAATAATAAATAATGAATACAGATCTTTTATGTAAAATTATCTACTGTAAAATGTGGGGCTCAATGTTGTTTTTTTTTTTAAATATTGATATCTTTGACACTTGATTTCTTGGCTATGTAGCTCATTAAATCTGCTTATACTAATTTTAACAGATAGTGAATATATGATTTCATTGATTAAAATACCCATTAAAAGAACAAAAATAATCCCCACAAAAATTAATAATTTTACAGCATATAAGTGCTATACGTTTGATATTGGTACCATAACATAAAACAGCAAGTTTTACATGGTGTAAAAACACATACAACCTGTCTCATGAGGTCAGTCTCAATACAAATACCTCTTTAGGTCAATTAATCCCTGAATATTAATGACCGATGTTAACGGTCAATTTCATAAAATGTCTTCCAAGTGTTTGACACGGACTCGTGTGACATGTTAGGACTTTTATAGACATTTTTATCACCAGTATCCTGATATATGAAGTATTTGTTTTCATGCCGCCTAAAACTTTTGAGCCATATTGCTTGAACTAGATGATTAATAAGATATTAACGGGATTTCGTGACATTCCTCTGTAGTAGGATTCTGGATCCTCCATTCAACATAGATAGAGATAAAATGAGATGTGCATGAGGCAAGACAATATGAAGCTGTGGCACACTTTCTGATCATGGGATGGATGTCTTGTTATGTAGCATAGCGAAGATCACCTTGTATTAAAGATACTGTAAAGCATGTTTGTTTTTGTGTTTTTTTTTTTTGTGCGTGTGTCTATAAAAAAAGATTGAAAGAATTCTGTGAGTATATTTGTGTTATTTCTATGGTATTGTTACAAATTTTTTGTACAAACAATTGTATTGTTTTATATTTCTGACATGTCTGTGACATCACATTTTAGGGATATGTACGCTGTTGATTTTTTTTTTTAATCATTATTATGAAATTTTTGACATATATATGATTATGAAAACAATTTATCATTATGAAGGTATACACTAGAATTTACATTGTTGTTGTAATGTTACATAGTTTCATTTCGTTGGTTTAATTTATCTGATAACATTTACATAAAACAATGTAAACAAGTACACAACAGGACAAAAACACTTACAACCATCAGCCAAGAAAACAAATATTCATACAGTATATCTACTTATTTCAGCAACTTCAAACTTTGGGACAATATCAGTTTCGAACAAGTAAGTGCCGCAAGGAATTTACACATTTGCAATAATTGATCGATATTAATTACATAAAGTTGAAGTGCTATTATATTTTAGCACAAAATCTTTAGTGCAAAAAGTATCAAATGATATGCATTTACAGTAGATTCTCTGATACAGATTACATCACACTTTGGACAGGAAAGCATCCTGATTATGACAGTTAAAGTACAGCATCTTTGGTTAAATATATATGTATATGTGGTCTGTCTGTACCTCAAAGAAAATGGGGATAAAAAGTAGCAATAAATAGGAATGGAAATTAATACAGAAACTGAAACCAGTTTATTTAGGTATGGCAGATACAGAATAAAAAAGAGTTTGGCAACAATTTTTCATGTTGTAATTTTTTTAACAAATCATAAAATGGCCAACCATTGAAGGTGAGCAAATGGGAGTTGTTTTGAGTTTTGATATTGGAATAAAATCTTCTGTTCATGCAGGAGATTGTTTAGAAGAGTGAACAATGAGAGAGTCTTGGAAACTTAGTAACTTCAGCAGAAAACAGAGAGGGGAAAAAAATTTGTTTGTGTGTTTCAAAATCTACCTCATGATAATCTGTTGCTTGTATATTAAAGTAACTGGAGATTAGATCATAAGAATTTTATCTAGTAATGTTAGCTTGGAAAATAATTGCAATAGATAATAGTGTAAGAAGTAATATTTTTTCATTTCAAAATATTTTATTTAATCAAAAAGATTTAACGAGAATTAGGCAACAGGCAATGCCTATACAAGCCCTCTCCCTGTGAAGAAATATGCTAAAGAGGTTATTTTTTTAACAATAATGGAAGTTGATATATGTTGAAATATTGATTCCAGAAGAGATCATGTAGTCTTTCATTGCTGAAAATGTTTTAGGATTTTATATTCCAGGCCAATATTTCTCAAATTTACCATTCTTTGGAGATCCTCAAATGTAAAATCCCTGAAAGGTGTACCACACTTTACCTAAGTCAAAGCATTATTAAACATGTTTTGCAGATCATAAAGCCTCTTCTGGAGAGAAAAATAATCACACATTCAGAAAACTGTAATCATTTGATCTCCCACATAATGGGCTACATTTTCTTTAATATTGAAATTTTTTTTATTATTTATCATTATGACTTGTTGGAGGAAGGGGGTGCTTCATATTTGCAGTCTTACTGAATGCTGCAGTGGAACATGAAAATGTTATTTTTCATCTCACTTTAAATATTACATGTATGTATAAGACATAACATATATAATGCATATGCTTGTGCATTACATATACAACACATGCAATTGTACCACTGAAAATTTGTGCTTGTTGTACATCTTTCATATGACAAAGTCATCCTTCAATCACTTCTGTAATCATTCTAGTTATATTTGTACATTGTATAATTATCAAACTGTATATATATAATCTTTTTCCACAATATTACACACTTTGTAAGATGATTTATTAAGAATCAGAAGATTTATCAAATTTCTCATTTGTCTGTTTCTGATAGATTTTTGCATTGTCGTCAGTCTCTTGGTTAAATAATCACAGGGTGTATGACCTGTAAGGAATATTTACATTGTAGGATTTTATTGTCAAATTTAACTTCAAGGCCACCTATTAATAACACTGCAAGGTATATGAATTAATAAAGATATATCAAGCCTTCCTTCCAGACCACCTAGTAGTATTTAAAGCGGTATTTTCTTGTTACTGTATATAGCAAACTATCTTTTAAACTGGCCACCATTTTTTGGCTTGTTTAACAATTTGTGCTAAAATTTCAAAAAAATCTAAAAATGTTTCAATTTGTGGTATATAAATAAGAGATCTGATGGAATTCAATGGAGAAATCACAGTGCCAAACTTCAATATATATAACTACCATCTGACCAGGATACATGATGATACTAAAGTTATCCAGCATGACATTTCAGTTTGATTTCACTGTCATTGCCTTTTTTGTTTGTTTGATGTAAATAAGGAAAAAGTATTTTGTGAGACAAAAAGAAATATTTGTACATTTTGTAATGTGTCATTGCAAGTTTCTGAAAAATAATATATTTTGCCACAATTGTATAAATGTTGCTGTATGTTAAAATATATGATGTAAGCTAAAAATCTATGGTAAGAGGTAAGATTAAGGCATCCAAATTAATGTATATAGTAAAAGGTACAAGGAAATACATTTACGAGAGATGGAGATGTTATTT
Organism: Ylistrum balloti; assembly: GCF_031769215.1. Lineage (NCBI taxonomy): Eukaryota > Metazoa > Mollusca > Bivalvia > Pectinida > Pectinidae > Ylistrum > Ylistrum balloti. The sequence continues at coordinate 847,103 of NW_026782034.1, forward strand.
ATAAAGAGCTTGTTTTTGGATACCATGAAAACTAGCTCACATGAAGCATAGGTTTATTTTAGACAATAAGAAATGGAATAGCTTATAGAAATGAAGCAAGATTATTCATTAAATAATGTCAGATGATGTGTTTGAAAAACATTTTCTCCCAGTACATATTGTTAATGTACCTACAACAAATAAAGATGAAATTTAATGGAAAACTGTCAGTCTTTCATGTATTTTGTTACACATTTGTGAAAGTCTACAATCGATATGGATGAAGCAAGCTTTATTTTACCTACATGTATTATATTGTTGAAAATTTTACAAATTACCATTGATGCATAATACTTACTTTTTCCAGTATGGCCAAGACCTATGTTTACTAATTTAATCACAAAGGTCATATTTTACACTGGTACAGACTTGTAGATAGCCAAGTCAGAGGTCCCAGAAAGTGGCGTTCTCCTACAGATATAGTTCTGTTCTTTCTTGAACAAAGCAATTAAATTATTAGAAGGTGATAATCAGCAGGAACAAAGATCTGAAGTAGTATATTACTACTAGGCTGTTTTCCACTAAATGCTTGTAGTATTTCCTACTACTTGACATGACAAGTGTACAATCCATGTAAGTAATTGGTGTTTCCAAATGAGTGAACAATACAAACAGCCATATTTATAAGCATCCGAAACATTTAACTTCATAAGGCATCATGGTTTAGAATATTTCCTAATGATGGCAGCTAAAAAAATTATCCATATTCTTCAAGTTACATATATCAGAAGTTTAACCTGCAAGTTTGTCAGCCGTCAGCATCTGTCACAAAAATATTATAACATGCCCATGCAAATTGTTTACAATATAAAAACACTAAAGATTGGAAATCAGATTTGTTACTATCAAGAAATGGGAAATTCAAAATAGAGAAAATCGAAATACGCACTTATAATACAGCTTGGTTTGGTTTTATTATTTGTTAAGAAAAACAAAAACATGCCAGAAAAAGAAGGGGCACAGTTTGTTCCCATATGTGAATAGAGAGTCGGATACCGAGTTGTCTATTGAGAGAGCTTGCCACTAAACTCGTCTCATGAGATACAGCCAGTAAAAAAGCCTATCAATATATTTCTCCTTTGGATGAGAAATAAGCCTCATTACAGTTTAATCATATACAGGTATCCCAGTTCATCGTTAAGAAAGCTCTGATCATTAAAGCAACCATTTTTCATGTTTCAAGGACATACTTCCCGTTTCTCCACTGTTCCAATATCACAGAAACGAGAAGGTAATTCTGTCCGGTCCCAGTTTACTTATCATCCGATACATTTTGTTTAAATAAAGGGATTTATCAATACTATAAAAACAAAAATTGTATCCCTGCAGAAATCTCATTTCACCACTAGTGACAATATAACCTTTACTGTATGACATGATGTTTTTTCACTAGTGTCTGACACTCTGTCAGACTTGTGAAATATATATTATTTTAAACGGGAAACCATTTAATATCCTCTATAATCAAAGATAACAAGTAAAGCATTGATTAATATAAATATTAAACATCCTAAAATATGATATGCTGTCATTGTTTCCTATGTAACGTGGGTCGCCATAAAAGACTGGAGAAAAAACACCAAAAATACCAACGTGGCAACATAAGTATAATTCAAAATCAAATTCCATAGGGCAGAATATGAACAAAAGACGGATTTACACAGAAACTCATGAAAAAATACAAGGAGAATAAGACCAGGTGTTCCGGAAGAGTAAGCATCTTCTGCTTCTTTGACAATCCAAGAAAGTAATGTCACGTTCTCACACTCGTGATAGACTTGGTACCTCCGTCCCGGAAGGGTAATCTCCTACAGGAAACTAACAATGGCCTTCAGGAATGTTTAGATTAAATATACATAATACCTTGGTATATCACAAACAGAAGTCTATCCCAATCTTGAAAAAATAACATAACTATTTTTTGTTTTCGTCTCTGCCTAATCCAAATACATCTCTCCGTTACGTTGTTACACCAAGAGGATTGCACAAAAACACAAGTGAATAACACCTTTTGATATAAACTTACAAATGGATACAGTAGAGTCAAACAATGAATTAAACTGCATTATACCGTGCTGTTTCGTCATTCTAGAGCTCGTCAGTGATGATAAGGGCTTAAATTACGAAGCCGAGGAGACGACTGACAAAAACCCTAAGTGATTGAAAAAAGTCAGTCTCTAGATGTGGAAGTGCACTAGCCCAATAATTCAATAAATTTCGTGATTTCATGTGTACCTACTGAAGCAATAGTTGAGTACCTGGTAGAACGATTATTTCGCAGTTCACAGCTTCCCTCTCTGATATCCATGGTAAATCGCAATTGAAATTGTTATTCAAACTAAAATTTTCCTTCTTACATATATGTGTCTTAATATTGTATTACGTTATTAAAAAATAAGTTTGTATAAGTTGGAGAACTTGTGTCCAGTTCCTTTCGTACAAAACACAGATACAGATAACATATGCTTAAATCAACCCCCCGCTTCAGTGTTTGACGTTATATGGCCGGACGATATTGTTGTAGGGTAACTTAGTCTGTCCAACGGAAGGACACCTCATGTTTACAAAATTTTTAAAAAAGTCAGAGTTTTCATCAAACTTCATTTTATTTGCAAACAAGCTTAATCAACACGTCAAGCAACGTCAATCTGATCGAAAACAAAATATATACATTAAGAATATATAGGTGAAATAATGCTCACCTGTCGTAGTTAACAAATTAAAAAAAAAACCCACATAAGTAATAGATATCACTACAAACGTCACAAATATGCAAGTTACACAGGTAGACCAAGGAGAACCACAGCATAGATATATGTCATTAACATGTTTACACATCCATTCAAAAACAAAGATAATTGTTAGGTGGTCAAATATCATTGTGCCTACCATTCACATTAAGACCCCTCGCGCGCTTTCATCCGGGCCAACAAGAGTGATTAGTATAAGTTAGAAAAACTTGTTTCGTAATTGTTGTAAAATAAATAAGTTTATCATTATCATTATCACAAGGAAAAGAAGCGCTTACCAATATGCTTTAAGATATTTATAATATTTCAAAAAAATCAAAACTGGCAAATAATTTTGCTTCATTTTTTTTTCATGTGTTACGCAAGCGCGTATTTGTGTGAAGGAGGACATGAGTCTGTGTTTCGTTAAATGGATGCATATTTACATCATTACACGACTACACTGTATTATGCCTAACACGAGTGTCAGATCTGACAGACGTAATGACTGAAGTTGTCATCGTTTTTTCCATATTCTGCCAGATTCATATGAAGACGAGTGTCAACAGCGCCACCAAACGAATCATTAGCTTTCCAAGACAGAACCTAAAACATACGCCAATTAACAACGTCAAGAGCAAAGCATTACAGACCCTGCACCTTTTAGGACACATGTATAGGCCTATAATGACCACTTGGTTGGTGTTATAAGTACTCCTTGGCTCTTTCTGATTGCTAGGCCTTGTCTCGCCGACAGTTATCAATTTTGTAATATAAGCAGAACTTCTTGTAAAAACTCGCACATTTCCAACACAGCCTTGCCTCAGAGCACACATTTTCTCTACTCATAAGTGTTCTGACAATACATTCGCGGTCTTATTACAAAAAAAGAAATGGATAAACAGATAAGTTTACAAGAGTTATTGTCTATAACTCTACCAACAGACAACACCAATCACTCTCAGATAAATCACCAGCATTAACAAGGGTTAAAGATAAATACTCAGTCTTTCTTCTCCCGCACCATCACCCACTTCAAGTCTAGTTACACACCAATCTCTACCGCATAATCCATAACAGTCTGGAAGTGATCTAGTTGAACTCTCCAGTTACACACCAATCTCTACTCTACCGCATAATCCATAACAGTCTGGAAGTGATCTAGTTGAACTTTCACCCATCTATTGATATGTGCCATGTATCACCATCTCCAACTTTGTGACCGGCTCTTACAGGTGTAGGGTTTTATCCTTACCTAATCTAAATTTCCAGCACTCTTCCGTCCCTGGTCAAATAATGCAGTTAAAGTTGTATATGGAAATGTTACAGATTGTCCCAGGTTTGTTGTAGAACATGAATCTGTGTAAATAAATATAACGTAAAGAAAATAGTCCATACACAAGCCGGGCTTCACATAGTACCGGGTCAAAATATTCCTCGATATTACACAACATCTGCAAAATGCGTGACTCTAAACAATAAACGAGTTTGTTGAACAGAAACATTTTCCATGTATCTGATTATTCTACCACAAGAGAACTCGCGTGAAGCGCGGTTTACCTCTTGTCCTTTGTTATTGAAGAACTGAGATGCGATCACCCGGATAACCCTATGAAAGACTAGTACTTGTCTATTTGCTATTCCACCATGTATAACGTACAACTCCTTGTATGATACAAATGTTTGTTCGCCTGTCAGTTAACATAGTAAAAAATGCCCAAAATAAGGAGTTACTGTTGCATAATTTACCTAATCCGTGCACAAATATCTGCATTTGGTGTTAGAAGTGCACGTAACTTTAGACATACCACATAATACATAAAGCTATTAAGACGTGTGTGATTATAGATTTCTTGTAAACTAACACTTAACTAACTACACTAAACAAATAGATGTCAAAAACATATATTAGTCTGCACCGTATGAACTAAAAGTATGATTAACATAGCCCATTGTGGAGTATGTGTCGGTCCAGCGTTGATGATGTTGTAATGGACGCAGTGACCCTTGTTGATCCCCATACAGGAAGCGTACGCCATCACGTGAGCTACGTAATTCTGTTCATGTACCCCGTGTATGAGGTGCGCCATGGGGCCTTGCGCGTAAACTGCTACGTCATCAGCTCCATGGGTGTCTTCTCCCAAAGGAACTGCGCTCGGGAAAACGTAGTCGTTAGTAGCTACACAAATAAAAGAGAAAATGGCTGATGTTAGTTATTATAATTATAACACTCCTCAAATATTTCTGTATTATCTACGAACCTTTCATTTAATTCATATTTGTTTACGGTAGCAAGGAGAGGGCTTGCATTGGCTTCGCCTGTTGCCCAGTTCTATTTGCCTATATGATCATGACAACCAAATATTCAGAAATAAAAAAAAAATGTCAAAGGATTTTCACGAAACGTAAATATGTGGCAAACATGTTCTCAAAATTATCACGAGGCAGCAACAACTAAGACATGTGGCATACTAACGGCCTTCATATCCTACAACGAATTATAATTTCCGCACAAAAAGCCCATTGATCTATCCCCATACAGCTATCATGTGTTGGAAGAAGTTTTCTATTTCTGAAAACATCTATCTCAGAAATCGTGATTTAGGGAACAATATATTTAATATTTATTTAACTGCAACAAGTTTTAACGACAGGTGTTACTATCAAGAAATGGGAAGTTTTTACGACAAGGAAACGCCACTCCTATCATGCATTCCTTTGATTTGTCAGAGGTTAAGATCAAGATAAGGTGCTCATACAGAGGAATCTGTATTATCAGGAACTGTGGATAAATAAAGAAGATGAGTTAAATTTTTTTAGATTTTCTTAATTATCACGTTTATCTAGGAATTTCTTTTTGTAAATGATATGGAGGATTTTACACATCTTTGATGATGTATATGTTAAAGTAACATTAATTAAAGGTACGTATATTAGCTGTGCCACTATATACAATTTATTAGGGAGGGGTGTAACATTAATTAAAGGTACGTATATTAGCTGTGCCACTATATACAATTTATTAGGGAGGGGTGTACCCAAACACTACATAGTATTTATCTTACTAGTGTCAGTAAACCGGGGGTCCGCTCTGCTTCCGTTTTCATACCCGGGACCGTTCCCGTAGGTAATGGTGGTAAACCCTTTCCGATCTGGTGGAAGGTACTGTTCAGGCACGTCATCCACAGCACCTTCATGTAATATAACAAATCAATTATTTATGGAGAGTGCGTGTTTTGAGGTCGTTACTGACACAACTTTACACGGTATTGTGTCGTAATTTTACTTACTTGGCAAGCGTGGAAGACACGTTTTCATCGCAGTGAAATTCACTGTTCATAGAATTAGTTTTATATTTCGGAACACAATCAATATTTAATAATAAAGATGCTCATTAAATTAGACAATAAGGGCTTTGTCCAATAAATCACTGTTTATTACAATCAAACTACACCAGAAAGTCTTTCTTTCTCTATTATACTGAAAAGTCTGACTTCATATACGTTTTTGTAACAAATCAAAAACAGGAACTGAAGTTTTACTGATGTATTCAATCGTTGCAATTAAACAAAACCTGGCTACATTTCATTTAATAAAATTTACAATCCATATTGTCTATTTAATGAAGGAACCTCTATGATGAAAGGAAAATCACAAATCAATCAATGATGCGTGTGTCCGCTTTGGGCAGTGATACAGGCGGTGCAACGCCGTCTCATGAAACTGCTGAGAGTCTGGAAGAATGCCAGGGGCAAATTGTTCCGTTCCTGCTGGAGGAGTCTCTGGCCTAGCTGTGTCAACGTCAACGGGGCTCCACCAGCAGCGATTCTTCTCCTAATTTCATCCCACACAAGTTCTATTGGTGCAATATCCGGTGAAAGAGACGGCCAAGGATGGACATTCACATTTTTCTGTGCAATGAAACCCATAGGTACTCGAGCAGTATGGGACGGGCGTTATCTTGCTGGTAAAACTGTAGTTGCGGCTGTGCAGCAAACAAAGAAACGACGTAAGACGTGAAGAGGTGTCCGATGGTGGTAAATGAAGGCTCTTTATACCATCATGCTGCCGCCATCCCATCTGTTAGTCTGCAGGACACAACAATCGGCATAAAGTTCGTTATGACGACACCACACACGCAATCGGCAATCAGCTTGGGAAAGATGAAATCGAGATTCTTTTGATAAAAGAACTCGTCGCCAGTCAACACGACACCATCGTTGATGATGCCTTGCCCATTGAAGACGTTGCTGTCGATGGCGCTGAGTGATAATAGGCCCTACGTAAGGACGTCTGTAGTTATTGATATGTTCACGTTTGCGACGCCGGATGGTCTCGGTTACGAAGGTGATTTCCCCGGATGTAGCTATATTGGGCCTGAGTTGTCGCCCTTAGTCTAACCCGTCCGGAGAAGATCCGAAACGGAACTTGTATGTTGGAAGCGTCCAGCAAGCCTGGTGATAGTGCTAACATGACATCCCAATAGTGCCGGAGGTACCCGCCTGCAAACTTCCAAGAGCCGTTCCTCTCTGCAATTGTGTTAAACGTGGCATAGTGTTTCGTGAGTATTATTCGCTCTACCTTCAGTGAATAATGTTTTTATGATGAACCACTTTATAAAGGACACATCTCGGTGAAAACTCACCTGTATTTGCAACATCCGTGATTGCACGTGCAGAATCCAATTTTACGCATTGCGCATGTGTCGGTGCGAACAGTGTCGGGAGTGAACAAAAATCACCTCATTTACATTCACAACTTATATTATTGATATTAACAGTAGTATATAAAAGGTCAAACTAAAACTTTTCACGTGAAAATGTACTTGCGTTTTTATGGGGTTCAGTATAATAAAACATAAAAATTGCTAGTATCCCATACATCTTTCACTGGTATACATGGAGACCAAGTGTAACATTACATCAATATTCTTCAAAATGTTGATTCCACGTCCTGGGTACATCATTACTGAAGAGTAATGTTATACCAGACACTAAGGTAATATGAGGAAGAAAGAGCCTGCGAAATATCTCCAGGTATATTACCTTCTAAGACAAGCACATCAATTAGAACATGATGACATGCAATATCAATCATTTTTTATAATGATTCAAGCTCTTTGACGAAGCTAGAAAAAGATATGCATAAAAGTAAGTTTTAGAGGGATATCTATGAAAAATGTACCAAAGGAAAATCGTCTTCTGGATGTTTTGGTTATGAATTTAGCTGCAAGTGTTACATATGGACAATAACTAACTAGTATTAAGCTGTCAGAAACCGTAAACAATAGTATCAGCAGTATACCTAGGATATCGTTTCCTCTAGATGGATACCCGCCCACCGCGAATACGTGTGAATGGTCTGCCGTTACTACGATTAGCGTGTCCTCTTCGTCTGTCAGTGTGACAGCCTCTTTTACGGCGTCCTCTAGAGCCAGGGTTTCGTGGAGGGCTTTCTTTGCCTTGTTAAGGTGGTGGGCGTGGTCAATACGGCCCCCTGTTGGTAAGAACATAATGTGCAATAAAGATGAAATCTTACATTGATACCACGGAAGATCATTACACTCTTTATCAAATAGCTCACATTACAAGGTAAATCTGGGCGATATATACCTTCTACCAGGAGGAAAAATCCTTTGTCGTTTTTCTGTAAAATTTTAATAGCCTTTGACGTCATTTCCGCCAGTGAAGGTTCTCCTAGAGGACCATTGTCTCTCTCAAGCTCGTACTGCATATGACTGGGAGCAAATAGTCCTAAAAGTTCAACAGAAGTTGCAGATGGTGCATTAGACACTTCCAAGTATCATACTTAAGCTATTACAAATGCTTCACAGAACATCACAGTAATCAGAGAGAGCATCCGATTTATTCTTCCACACCATTTGTATGAAATACGTACCTAAAACACTGTCAACATTGTTGGGATCTATGGCATCAAACTGGTGTTTGTTCCACACATATTTGTACCGTTTCCCTTCTTCTTCTCTCTGCTCCTGCCAGTACTACGTGTTGTGAGAAGGGAAAAGAGCCATAAGTTATAATCATATTAGCCGAACATCCTGCGCGACCTTTCCAATAATAGATTTCACGACACAAATCACTGCCTCAGAAAAGGGATTGTGTCAACACCGGAGATAAAGTTAGTTTACTCCTCTCCTTTATCATAAAACAGTCTCTTGTTACACGGATTTTTATAATATCTTTCCACTAAGGATATCCATCACTTTTCCAATTTCGTTAACATATGGGCAAGAATTAGCTAATGTAACCCTAAGTGTGACATTGAAAGAAAAAGATTGAAATATTCATAAGCCTACAAATTTTGTTTGAAGTATAACTTTAAATGGTGACTTTCTATGTGTAACAAAAACATCATTTTGAAACTTACTTCAGTTAAGAACAAAGAGAATTAATGAATTTAGAGCATGTAACATTGACACTGTTCCCAAACTGAGATTGGTGGTTCTTTGACCTGTTTAAAGTTTAGTATTTGGTTTGTTTATCTCAAAACATTGTCCATCATCTCGACTTAAAAAATTGCGTTTTTCAAATTTATTATGTATTTAAGATATTCTATGAAAACAGGTTTCCCCTTATTGTTCTGTCAATGTTACATGCAATTATTAGGAGATAAATATAATCAGAATTATGTTCTTGGTAAACAAGAAAAGTCTTTTTTTTTCATTGTGTTACTGTCGTATACAGAAAATTCTATCAATATTTTTGCAACCTTCTCATTTCAGTAATAAAGTAGTTACACATATGTTGCATGTAACATGGACACAAAAATTATAAAGCGTGCCAGAAATGCTATTAAAACATAAAATTTCCCCGAATACACGATCTGTATGTAAATTATAATTATACTCCCACATATCTCAAATATGATATCGTTTAAGTAGTCGCATGTAACATTGACAACAAAAAACGTGCAACTATTTATTTTCGGGTCAAGGATACGTACGGAAATCGTTCCCACCAAAAAATCGCTATCGTGACGTCAAACCTGTTTCAAATACCAGATCTACTGGGTTTTTTTTTTTTTTTTTTTTGTTTGTTTGTTGAAAAATACAAAGACAAAATCACACAACATTTTCAAAGATCATATTTTACTCCGAATGTGTGAGTAACACTTTGTTACGTGATCAAAATTACCAGATTCCGTGGTCTCCTCCGAGTTCCTCTACACCAATAGACGCTATTTTGGAAAACTGCATAGTCACGTGTTAACGTAACTGGGAGCGGGTCGAAATATCGCATAAAACATTATCGTTACACGATCTGTTACCGAAATACAACTGTTCTAAAGACAGGGGGTATTTAAGGGCAATTTGGACACAAAAATTAATTATAATTTATTACCCGATATACTTTCCGAACTCCATTTGATTGATGAAAATTACGACAATCATATCATACCTTGTGTTGACACTTCGTAAATTTGCAAATGCCGTGTCGAAGACGCGTTTCCAAACAAATTTACTGAGGGAAACGTGCACGTAACGTTTGTTGATGTAAAAAGTTACGTACATTGGTCTATTTTCAATCCTATTTTTTTGCAGCATTAATCAAATCCTGTACAAAACAAGCGTTTTTTTATCGATTGACCAATCATTTTGCAGTTGATTAACAACTTTTACAGCACCACAATTCTTCAGGCATTTAATAAATACGACTAGAAGTTTCACTACTGCAGAAATATCACACTTTTTGCCTATAATTTATCCACTGGCGGCGTACAACTTGTGCTGCTTCCTTGTCATTTAATCAATTAGATCAATTGTTTTTTCATATGACGATAAAAATAAACCAACTTTAATAGTTAAACAATGTTTATTCTCCATACTTGCATGATTTTGTTTGTTTTATTGGATAAACTACTTTGACACTAAAATTTCATTGGCGAATTCTTGCCCATATATTGAACGCAAACACATCCTTATTTCCACCTGTTCTGGAACGCTGAGCGTTTTTGGTTTTTTCAGGTTTTTAGTGTGTAACAATCAACATTATATTTTGGTAAAAACAAGAAGATATTGAAATCAATTGATCTAGGTTTGAAAGAAAGAAAAGAATGTCAATTAAAGACACTAGAAATTTGACTTCAGTAAAATATTTCTATTTTCTCATAATAAAGAATACTAACAGTGTCTCTTCCTCAGCAAGTGTTTATTTCGTGATATGCATGGCCGGAATTGTCGAACGATATTTGTCCTAATATTGTTCTACCTAGAGCCTTTGGTAGCCGTGCCATATATAATAAGATATGTTAGTGGGATCAAAGATGATGCCAGAAGTAATTATCTTTATCTGTTGGTAAAATACTTACGTTCAGAAGATTGCGATTGTCCCGTCTCTGGTATCTTGCATACGTAAAATTTGCCTCTGGATCAGGAACATTATTAGGAATAAAATGTCTCCTTCCTCCACCAAAAGCTACCTGTTTCATAAATAGACTGAGAGTCCCAGAGGGCCACACACCATAGCTAACGGGATATTTATAAATTGTTTTCAATACCGATCCAGATTATGGATTGCATTTCCTGTTCGACGTTAAAAAATGACGTTGTGTGTAAACAGTTCTCAAAGCTTCAACTCTCACGGAATCTGCGCGTGATCTTTAACCATTCGTCTGTACTGGCAAATACCGGTATACAAGCATGGTATAGTCAAATCAATGACGGCACAGATGCAGTTATTTTTGTAGTGGGCTTTTTCAGGAGAGCCCAGAAAACAAGTTCAAAACTTTTGATGAGGTCCATTACTAAGAAATGTAATGAGAAACACCAGAAAACATTTGTCAAAGACTCGGATGTCCGAGTCCAAAAATCATTACAAAGTATCAACAAATGATGTAAATAATCAAATTTACAGGGTCTTAACATTCAGTACAATACATGCCTAATGCACCAGTAACAGAAAACATTATGGTACTTCGATTTCCACCAGACGTACCTCGATGTGTCCATTCTCGTAGACGAACTGCTGTGCAATGTCCCGACAGTTGCCTGCGACGTTTGTCATTTTAACGTCACCCTCCCAATCCCTTTCTACAGAGTGCGCGTACGCCGAGCTGGGTGTGGCGTGAGTCAGACGTGTTGTCGTTACGATACCTGTCGACTTACCTGGAAATAAGATATACAGAGATAGGCAAAGTCAAAAGATGTAAATGTCGACAGAAGTGAAATTGTCATAACTAATTTAGAATTTCAAAATGTTAATGTTTGTTTGTCGGATTTTTCAACCAATGAATAATCAGAGTCATTTAGAGGCGGGAATTCTTTATTGTAGCTGGCTACTTCAATGAACAACATGCATGTTGCATGCTATACAAATCACTTGCTGTAAAGTGTACACTTTCCCAAGGATAAATCCAAAAGCATCACACGGCAGTTCATGACCTTAGCAACCTAAAGAACACAGCTGAGTAGGTTTCATCGAACCACACCAGTCGTATCATATTCAACTGTGACTACATAGTTTGTCGCTCTACAGATTGAGCTGTTATGGTTTCCTTTACAAAACATCGCATTCTACATGCAATTATACTCTAAGCGTGTAAACTGATGCACGACAAGACAGGAAATGCCAAGATGACATTTTACCTTACATGCTTTTTATTATACTTTCTTTAAGATAGATAGGTCTCATTACATCACTGAGGTCAAACAAACAAAGATTATAATTATAATATACGGCGTCGAAAATAATATTGAAGTACCATACAAGATTCATGCGACATCGTTAAAACAGTACACCATTATATAGTACAGACCTTCCTCTTCTGCCCAGTCCACCATAGTTTTAAGTTTAGCCCCCTGAGAGGACTCACAGTCCCCTCGTGTTGCCGAAGCGTCCAGACCTACGAGGTAGTACTTGGTTTTTACACCGGACAGTAACGCCGTGGCCGTGGACGCCGAGTCTGCTGTTTGTCGGTCTACTGGGTACGTCTGGCAAGTAAAAGGATATTGTAACTTAAGGACACCGTAACTTAAGGATATTGTAACTTAAGGATATTGTAAGTAAAGGATATTGTAACTTAAGGACATTGTAAGTAAAGGATATTGTAACTTAAGGATATTGTAAGTAAAGGACACCGTAACTTAAGGACATTGTAAGTAAAGGATATTGTAACTTAAGGACATTGTAAGTAAAGGATATTGTAACATTGTAAGTAAAGGATATTGTAACTTAAGGATATTGTAAGTAAAGGATATTGTAACTTAAGGATATTGTAAGTAAAGGACACCGTAACTTAAGGACATTGTAAGTAAAGGATATTGTAACTTAAGGATATTGTAAGTAAAGGACACCGTAACTTAAGGACATTGTAAGTAAAGGATATTGTAACTTAAGGATATTGTAAGTAAAGGATATTGTAAGTAAAGGATATTGTAACTTAAGGACATTGTAAGTAAAGGATATTGTAACTTAAGGATATTGTAAGTAAAGGACACCGTAACTTAAGGACATTGTTAACTTAAGGACATTGTAAGTAAAGGACATTGTAACTTAAGGATATTGTAAGTAAAGGACACCGTAATTTAAGGACATTGTAACTTAAGGACACCGTAACTTAAGGACATTGTAACTTAAGGACATTGTAAGTAAAGGATATTGTAACTTAAGGATATTGTAAGTAAAGGACACCGTAACTTAAGGACATTGTAAGTAAAGGACATTGTAACTTAAGGATATTGTAAGTAAAGGACACCGTAACTTAAGGACATTGTAACTTAAGGACACCGTAACTTAAGGACATTGTAACTTAAGGACACCGTAACTTAAGGACATTGTAACTTAAGGATATTGTAAGTAAAGAATATTGTAACTTAAGGATATTGTAAGTAAAGGATATTGTAACTTAAGGATATTGTAAGTAAAGGACACCGTAACTTAAGGACATTGTAAGTAATGGACATTGTAACTTAAGGACAACCTCACTCCAAATTATCTCACCTCTCTTTTACCTTCTTTAGTAGCTGAAAACTCACCATATAATCTCAGAAATGCTAACAACTACATTTTACCTAACTTCAGATTACAGCTTATTAACAAATCATTTTTCCCTTCTTCTATTCGGCTCTGGAACAATTTAGATATCAATATCAGACAGAATGAGTCAGTCACAGCTTTCAAAAAATCTCTTTGTTCACTAAAAAATGCCAAAGTTCCTATTTATTATACAATTGGTGATAGAAAAAGTAATGTTTTACATGCAAGACTAAGAAATGGATCTAGTACATTAAATAATGATTTATTTCATGCAAATTTAATTGATTATCAACACTGCCAATGTGGTCATTCTGTTGAAGACACATACCATTTCTTTTTTGTTTGTAATAAGTATGCAGACCAAAGAATTATTTTTTACCGAGAACTAAATGATTTTATCCCATTGAACCTGCAACTAATCTTACATGGAAGTAATAAATTATCCAAAGACGAAAACAGTAAAATATGTCTTCACACTCAGCAATTTATTATTAATACAAATAGATTTTGATCCACCTCCCCTCCTCCCCTCCTCACCTTCTGTCTTTCCATCTCGCTCTCCTTCTACTCTCTCCTTTCATCTCAGCAGAACTCATTTTCTATGATATATCTTAAAATGCCACCTTGAATATGTATATTTTGTAAATATGTTGTTGGGAAAGGGCTTAATATAAGTTGGATAACTTGTGCCCAATCCCTTGTATATAACTGATACAATAAAATATGTTTAAATCAAGGACATTGTAACATAAGGACATTGTAACGGAAGGACATTATAACTTAAGGATATTGTAAGTAAAGGACATTGTAACCCAAAGACAGTGTAACTTCACAGAGCATTATGGAAGACGGTTTGTAAAGAGAGACACCAAGAATTGAAATTAAAACAAAGCTGGAGCAGACTGGAAAGACAAATACTAGCAAATGTTGCAATGATACAGGAGTTCTTTTTCAGCCTCTTCAATGTCCCCTCAACAGAGGACATGAAAGAAACACACCTGAATCCCCGATTCTACAGGGGCTGTTCTTTTTCCTTTTACAATCATGCAGTGGTATGCATTAGACCGTGTGGAAGAATGCAGACCCTATTCAGAGGTTAAAGAAACCATTCGCGACTTACACGTGCGTCCCACTATTAGCTGCCCAATATCAGACGTATTCTATCTCCGCTCCTGTATAAAAGTAAAAGGACTTCTGAAAACCTACAGTGTACTTCATGTATGAGTTTATTCAAAGTGACAGAGAGAAGAATACCTTCAGAAGCCCAACATGTGGGAACTCTTCAAATTTCAGGACGGTTTCCTCGCCAGTTCGTCCCTGAATCTGACCTCGTCGAATTCGGGCAGCTGTTGCAGTTGATATGCTCATGCCGTCGCCGATGAAAAGGATAACGTTTCTCGCGATGTTGGTATTAGGGAGGGAATTCAATGCTTTTCTCATGTCATCCTGGGCCTTGTTATTCCAAAACTGTGGAGCTAGACAATATCAAAATCAGTTAGTATCAGCATTTTAATACATGTAAATATATTTCTAAAATGAACGTTATGTGATGAAATTGATAATATTTTATGCTGTACAAATGACTTTTTTTTGTCTGCATATTTCTGTAAAAAAAATAATAAATAAAAGAACAATACCAAAAACAAAACAATGGTTTATTCATCAAGATTTTCCGCCTGTGTCCATTTGTGAAATATATACATTTAAATTGAGCAACATGAAAAACCAGAAAAGATATCTTCCGATCAGGTCACAGCAGCCTCGTTAAATATGCGTGGAATTTGCTGTTAATGGAACTTGGGCAAGGGGCTAACGTAATAAATGTACCAACCAAGTTTCATCAAAATCTGACCAGTCCTTCAAATGATATCATGCGGAAAACAGCATCCGGGCGGACGGAAGGACGGACCGACGAAACCCATTTGTATATCCCCGCCAACTTATTGTGCGAGGGATGATAACAAACAAACAAAGCAAAAGCACTTGAAAAAAATCTTGAGAGTTTGTCCCAAAGGATATTCCGGTAACCCGGAAAATGTCGTCCGATTTCATACTGTTTATTACACGCTTTTAAAATGGCGGCATCCATAAGCATTTTGAAAAAAGTTGACACATGTTTACAACGATACGAAAATGAATTGGCAGTATTTAATGAGCGACATTGATGATATACGTATGTGAGAGAGGTCGTTACATGTGTGGTATACACTACAGTACACTACGCCGGCGAATCGCACTATATTTAATTAACTGTCGTATTTTTATATATTTCACCAATGACCCTACACCAGTACTGCTCGGATAACTAGTACTATGTATTGTGTGAATACACGACCTTTGACATTACACACGTAGTAGTATCACGCAAGCATGTGGCATGTTGCGTAATATGTAAACACAAAAGACCAGGTGAAGCTTCTTGACTACAACACGGCGAACGTACTGAAAACCACGTGGAGCTCAATGTGAATGTCATGGAAGTCTACTTACCGTGGTCCTGTTGTGGTGTACAACTCGACGTCATTAAACACATCAGTACCAAGCTTAAATCAAGTAAATCCATCATCGACCTGCAGGGAATCAATATAAATGTCACGGCTGAATAAAAATCCCACTCGGCGTGTTCTTGATTAGTCTACTACCGTTAAAGTCCTTTAGTACTTCTGTTTCCGTCTAGGTATGTCGATCGAAGGTTCTCTGCTACATTACACTACACACGCATGCACATATGTTTAACCACTCACCGCGAAGAGGAATTAAAACTGTTTTTAAAATCATTCAGGCAAATCCATATCTGATGAAATACTTGAATGACAAAGACAAAAATAAGTCCGAGCTAAAATATAGTCCGACTCTAGTAGGGTATGTTACCCGCATCATTAGTTTGTCATATATATATATATTGAAATACTACATTAATATTTCATCTCTTGTAACTCCAGGAAAAGTGTTTTGACGGATAAACTTACAAATAATTGAAGGAAGTAAATATATAATGAATGTATTGTGATTACAACAGGGACTTATTGATCAGGCACCAGAGACGATTTACCCATAACTATATCTACCTTGATTTGGAAACATCTGTTATCAAAAGGACGAGAATAACTTCGGAAAGATTATATAATCGGATAAAACGCAAAATGCTAAAAAAATGTTTAATTCAGTAACCATCAGAACGAGGCTGCACTACTTATGATCAAAAGGAGCGAGTATGTAAAACAAAGATTAATAGAAATAGCGATCTTAATTATAACCTTTGCGATATTCAAGAGCGGTGATGGTCATTTGGGGTTATTTAAGTAGTCGCAGTTTCATTTCAATGGCATAAAACATTAAGTAAGTCGGCACAATGAGGATTTTTCTTGCTCTATATATAGAAACGGTGGCCTCATTTCCCCCTGAAAGTAGATCGTGTATGATGAAATTGCTTTTAATAAGTGCGTATTATTAACTAAGACCAATTTACAACTAAAGCAGATAGAGACAGAAGTCCTATGTATAAATTACGAGAAAAAATGTCCTGATTTCAAAAAAAAAAAACAAAAAAACAAAAAAAATGAACGCGAACTCGCAAAAGAGGGTTGGAAGAGAAACGAAGTTTTATCGGGTAGCAACTTACGTGATATGGCACGGGCGCCATTCAGTTTCATAGATAGAGAGAGATATTTGGCTCCGGGTCAAGACACCACATAGTTCAAGAGTTCATGGTTCCAAAAAATCATGACAATTTGTTGTGGTAGGGCAAGGACGTGCATTCTATTGGTGGAAACCAAGTGACTTGATTTCGACCTGATGAGATCGATGTCTGAAACGTGAACAGGTAACGACATGACGAGTTATTTCTTTATCTCCTCGAAATACTCCGGGAGAGGTTTTAATTTGAATGATGGGTAATAAACGATACATGTTATGCTATATCGATCCGCCCCCTGATCAGCTGTAACATTACAATACTTCATTATCTTTTATTTACATACTTTGAATCAAAACACGTGCGTATGTTTACGATATAGTAACGGGAAAAATCCGAATGGAAGTGTATGATAACTCCAGTTATGTTCATATATGATCTATATTAGCCATAGTTTTAGTCACACTTTGTTGTAGATTCGCCATTTTTTTCAAGTCCCCATAGAGGTACACAACTGATCATGTTTTGATAATCTTTCACCTTCTTTCATAGCTCACACATCATTGATTAGCTTTGTCGTAACTCGTAACGTAGGGTTTTAAAAGATTAAGGTTGATAAGAATTACGTGGAAGTTTTACGGTCGTCATAATGATCACATTGAGAAATATTCTATTTCTTTGTGTGATGTGAAGCTGGACGTGTTTGATGCTCGTTAGTTTGCCTTTTGGCTCCGTTGTTTTATACCTTGTTCTCAGCTAAGAACTTGACAATACTGACTTGCTCTTCCGGAACATCTGGTCTCAATCTCCTTGCACTTCTTCATGTGTCTCCGTGTAAATATTTCCTTTGTTCATATTTTGCCAAAGTTTTATTGTTTTTTAAGTTTGAATTATGATTAAGTTGACATATTGGTATGTTTTGTTGTATTTTCTTCATTCTTTAAGCACTCATAGGTATCCAAATTTTTGGAAAAGATACAGACCCTCGAGAAAAAAGTGCTGTCGTAGATTGGGTGTTTAGTATACTCTTATGGTCATATTTCCTCTACAATTAAATGGTACTGAATGTTAGATTTCCTACAACGACAACTTTCTCTCAAACACGATATTAAGCATGATGATTTCGATTGTCATATTGTGAATTTTCCATTTCTATATTGCATCCTCCCTCCTTCCCTGCTATGGTATATGTATGACGCACTTGATTCGATAATCGATGTCTTGTTTCCAATATCGCAATTTTCGAAGATGTGGACAGCTGACAGATATACACCCACAATATGATTATGTTGTATTGTTGATGTATGCAATACGCTGACAAATTAATTGAATGTGGAAATGTTGTTGGCATATTGTTTAGACCTTTCTATCAAAATCCAAAAAATCCCAAGTATATACGCTGTTTCCTTCTGTTTCCTCTATACCTATGTAGACAAAGAATCATGATTCCGATTTCAATGTTATAAAAAATCCTCCTTACACAATTACCAGAATTTCGTGCATTCAGGACGATGTGCTAACACTCGAAAAGTTGTCTTCCTCCTCGCGTACAGTTGGCTTGCATACGCAGAAAGCCGGACAATGCCACAGATAATCAGATGTTCCATCTCTTCTAAAACTCGGTGTAAAGGTCTGGGTTTGTTAACTGAATCAGCTGCTTAGCTAATCAAACTTAACAAATTACAATCAAACGACTGTTTTAAAACCTGCACTACTTTCTTCCACTGTCCGAAAAATCTACATGTGTTAGCCGAAAACAGAGTACCTGTCATGATCGTCCATTTCTCGATGCCATGTTAAATATGTCTATATTTTTACAAACCAGTTTGAATGACGTAGTCCTGATATTCGTACTAATAGGCCCTAGATCATAACTAACAGTTTAATAAAAGTATTAAAAGACGGACCATGTTGGACTCGCAAATCTCATATAGTTTAAATTCGTGTACAGAAAATAACAGAAATTCATTAATGGATACCATTAGATAAGGGAATTGTCAATATGCATCCAGAAGGATTCCCAAGGGTGTGAAGAAACTCAGCAGACCGTAACGGACATACCACGGCCACATCTATATAGGCGATCAGTAATAGGGATAAGGAGAACACTGTTATCGTGAGCTTTGTTCACGTGACAACCCACACTTGTCAGGAAAGTCACACTTGGCTTCTTTTTTAAGTCATGTTTTAAACTCTCTTTTGTATTCTATATTTACATTATTGGAAATCTTAAATGCGATGTTTCAAATAAATTTATTTCAAAATACACCAATATAAGAATACCAGCGAAATCAGGCAGTGAGCCGATGTCGGGTATTACGTTTTATAAATTTTGGAATTAAAGTTCGGTCTTCGCCTCAATTTCACTAGTTTTATTTAATTGTTTTTATGATATCATTGTGTATCACGGGATATGTAACGTATGTAAAACAGAACCGCTACACCAGAAAACAATAGCTTCAAAATCTCGCCATATTTCAGCTCTTTCGTGAAAATATTGTTACGTAGATTGTTATTTCGTTTTTTCCTTAATAAAAGATAACATATCGTATTTTGGGAAGTTTTCAGTGTAGGAAGTAGGGTGCATGACTTGCTAATATACAGACATTTGGGTTTGTGTGATGTTATCATAATCGTTCATTTATGTAATCTTAAGACATCCTTTAAACTACCGGTCACATGATGTCATCTTTGGTTTTCTGTGTATATGTGTGTACTTCCCACAAATACAAACACATGATGTAAGCTTTGGTTTTCTGTGTATATGTATTTAATTTCACACAAATACAAACACATGATGTAAGCTTTGGTTTTCTGTGTGTATGTACTGTCATATTTGGTTTTCTGTGTATATGTGTGTACTTCCAACAAATACAAACACATGATGTCATCTTTGGTTTTCTGTGTATATGTGTGTACTTCCCGCAAATACAAACACTTGATGCCATCTTTGGTTTTCTGTGTATATGTGTGTACTTCCAACAAATACAAACACATGATGTCATCTTTGGTTTTCTGTGTATATGTGTGTACTTCCCGCAAATACAAACACTTGATGCCATCTTTGGTTTTCTGTGTATATGTGTGTACTTCCCACATCTATAAACACAGAATGTGTTCAAAATTTGGAGGGAATTACATATGCAATAACATTTCAAATTTTTCACTTCATCGTGTGTATCGTAACGGTAACACAGTGGTAAGCTCTCCGTTCTCGACGCCAAAGGTCGCAAGAGTGTCCCATATTTATCATGCTTTTGTTTTTTGACCAAAAGAAGGAAATTATCACGAAAAGCAAAGGCGGAAAGGTACATAAAACATTCTTTTCTGTTCACCCTATTTTTAAAAGTAGAAATGTCATCTTGTTATATCTAGAAATAATGAAAGAAGTCAAGCTGATCAATACATTTTCTCGTGTAAATATGTCCGAAACATTAAAAATGGCAACATCTATCATTCAGAACAGAAAAGGATATGAAATTTCTTTTTATCTGATTGCTAAATATTTTGGCATGAATTACTACAAAGATATGTTTTTTTAATGATAACTAAGAATTAAGATTGATGTAATTGTTATCAGTTTCAGAAATCCTTGTCAGCGTTGTGGTGGCTTCATTTCTTGAGGGAGTTTGGCTGGGGGAAACAACTTAGAAGAAAACATATGATATTTTGGATAAGCATGAGTTTCAGGGTTGTAAGGTCAATGTCAAAGTTATTATCACTGTTTGAGTCATTGATTCATACTCCATTCAGTGCTTCATTGATGAAATTCTAACTTAGGATTGAAACAAATCCGTGACCGGATATACTGATACACGATTTACGCCAACTGTTCCGGATACAGCTATACGGACTGCAATTTAGTGTCACCATTAAACAGGAAGTAGTAACACATCAACATCAAACAGCGAAGAACGACATGGCGAGTCCTAGTTAGACATTATTTGACATTTCAGTTCAGATTTGCTTTTAAATACACCAGGAAAGCAAATCCTTATTCAGCTATACGTACATGGTCAACTAAGTGAAGAAGACAAACGTAAGTATTTATGTAGAGATCACCGTCCACGATGGATATCAATACATAAACAGCTGATAATCCATATTGACAGATTGTGTGTTACCAACACAGCTTTGCCAAAAGTAAACCAACTGAAGTTTTAGTCTAACTCATGATCGCTAATTAGGGATTTTACCAAGTTAATATGAACCGTCTTAATTGATTAAGTACTCTGGTTTGTCTTGTTGAACCTCAGAATCAAAAAGCAGATGGCCGCACAAGAGTGCGTTAAGCAAATTGGGGCCAAAATGACACCGCATATGAGCCTGAGGGAACTGGTGAAAAATCGAAAGGTTGTTAGTAATGCGTATTGCGAAGTACACGACATTTTATTATTTTTTAGAAGGTACAAGGGTACATCAAAGATATATTGCTTATCTGTTTGAAATATGTCTTTCCCATTTTGTCTCATGAATAATATTTGCTTTGAATTGCATCATTCATTTTTCAAAGCGTTAATTGGCTATATACATAGTAGATTAATTACGCAGAAATGCTATTAACACAATCCAACATTTTAGATTCTAGAGCACTAAGAAGGAACTTACTATTCAGTCTCGAAAATGGCATGTAGTAAATTAAACTGTTAAAATAAAGGGACTGCAATATGTCAGTCGATAGAGTGTACCGGCCCGGTAAGTCTACATGTACATATATAACCTCAGGTGTCTGGTTTGATGCTTCCTACCTGTTGCATTTTGTGTTTCTCAGGAAGCTAAGAAACTAACCAGGCTGTGCCCTCAAGGTACTGCAGATCATCACTTTATCCTAATTCAGAGGTTTTCCCTCTCCATGACTTATCTAGATGTAGTCCCTCTGATGAATGTCTGTGTTCTGGCTATGTGTCATTTACTTTACCCAAATTGCTCAGGCCTCCTTTATATGTTATTCAGTAATTTGCAGCCATCAGCTTCGGCAAGGGGACTCCATCTCAAAATCAATTGATTATATTTAAGATAATGTATCGGATGATTTCCACTTTAGTTAGATATCATTAAGGTACAAAAGTGTTGACCACTAGAAGTGATTCCATATAATTATCAACAGGAAATATTTTATTTTTTAATGATTGAATTCAATTCATATTAACCTGGACCAATATACATTACAGTAATTGGTCCTAAAATATCCAACTCACTATGGGAGAATTTATATTTTCACCATAAAACCCTATATATATTGTGAAAATTGTAATAAAGTCTCTTTTTGTAATTTACCCCGTAATTTGTAAATGAAGGATAAATTACTTATCAGGGTTTATTGTCAATAGCATTACATTTTAATTCTTATTCATCCTGACATAAAATAGTGTGAAATACTTTTTAAGTAGCATTTTATTATTATTTACT
Source organism: Ylistrum balloti (assembly GCF_031769215.1). Classification (NCBI taxonomy): domain Eukaryota; kingdom Metazoa; phylum Mollusca; class Bivalvia; order Pectinida; family Pectinidae; genus Ylistrum; species Ylistrum balloti. The sequence goes on from NW_026782034.1 coordinate 869,908, forward strand.
TCTCAATGACATAAATAATGTGATTTGTTTTCCTTATCAAGATGGCTTCCAAAAGAGTGAATACTACGGCCACAGGAAGGCTGAAGCAGGACTACCTGAGAATCATGAAAGACCCAGTTCCTTATGTTAAAGCCATACCTTTACCAAGCAATATTTTAGAATGGTATGTACCTAGAGTAATGATATTGGGAGAGTATATAACCATGAAATTAATTGACAGTTCCATTTTATGTGTATAACTGGCTTTAAGTTTGCTATTACATCTCCTTTATTACTTTTAGCAGAGATGTACATATATATATGTGATATATACGTCTCTGCTTTTAGTAGACAAGAATTTGCAACAAAAATTCCTTGTGCAAAAAATATAAGGGTTACCTATGTAAATTTTATTTTATTTTTCTCTTCATTTTTTTCCAAAAGGCATTACATTGTGAGTGGTCCAGAACAGTCTCCTTATGAAGGTAAGGAAAATGAAACTTGATACTCCTGGAGTTTTACTTACTATCTCTCTATGTACCTCTGGAACATTTTATGGCAAAATTGAAGTGTCCTCATGTAACACTGTGTGAATAAGATGACAAGGCTAGTTTGATCCTTTCATGTACATGAAAAGAATTTGAATAAGATGAGAAGGCTAGTTTGATCCTATGATGTACATGAAAAGAATTTGAATAAGATGAGAAGGCTAGTTTGATCCTTTGATGTACATGAAAAGAATCATGTGGTTACTTAACACTATATTGTAGTGGCTTCAACATTGGGTGTCACTGCTTTGTAATCTTCAAAAGAGAGTATCAGTCTGTGATTGGTCAATTTTTTTCCTCTGAAATCTACTTTAAACCAATCATATTACTTTGCTTGTGCCTTCATTTTGGCAAGGAAATGTTCCAGGGGTGTAGAGTTATAGGGTAAGTGGAACCCTTGGAGTAAAGAGGATATGACAGATTATGAGACTGAGTTGAGTAATCTAATTGGCAATAATTGCTAAACTAAGGCCTGTTGTGAGATACTTTTAGCAGTTGTTATAAGATAACAGTATATGATATGAAATGATATCTCACCGATGTTGATTGATCTGAGTTTATTTCATGTATGTCATTTGTAGATAAATATTCATGAATTATCATATACATGAATCGGAGATAAAAATCTTCAGCTGATTGGCTGATTTCAGCTGACTCTCAGAAAATAGATATAGTGTAATTACGGTATACAAGTCTGCATTGATAGATGACATTTCAGCCTTTGGGATGTGGGTGGAGATTTTCATTACTTATGAAGGCATAATTACAGCATGATTCTGTTATCAATCAGACAGGCAAAGTAATTTCATGCTTTTCAAAATTTGAAGATTTTTTTTTTTTTTGGTTGGAATTTTTTTGTCTATTCTTTTTCCCCATGAGGTAACCGTTGAGAAAAATCCCACGGGTTACATTGATTTCCCTCCAATAATGTCATATAGGACCACCGATGTATGTAAGTCGTAACGCCACGTTTCTTGTACTCTTGGTCATGCTTGTAATAGGATGTTTTATATTTATTGTGTGTACTGAAGAAATAATTTAGTGGACATTTTTCCTCAGTCAGGAAATGACTTGCATTGTAATTCAATTTCAGGGGGTATTTACCATGGAAAACTGATCTTCCCTCGAGAATTTCCCTTTAAGCCGCCAAGTATATACATGATCACTCCTAATGGCAGATTTAAGTGTAACACAAGGTATGTTTTCCTCTCTGTATCAACATTTCTCACTAACCTGACAGGGCAGATACCCTACAGAATCACTGTTACCCCACTAACCTGACAGGACAGATACCCTACAGAATCACTGTTACCCCACTAACCTGACAGGACAGATACCCTACAGAATCACTGTTACCCCACTAACCTGACAGGACAGATACCCTACAGAATCACTGTTACCCCACTAACCTGACAGGACAGATACCCTACAGAATCACTGTTACCCCACTAACCTGACAGGACAGATACCCTACAGAATCACTGTTACCCCACTAACCTGACAGGACAGATACCCTACAGAATCACTGTTACCCCACTAACCTGACAGGACAGATACCCTACAGAATCACTGTTACCCCACTAACCTGACAGGACAGATACCCTACAGAATCACTGTTACCCCACTAACCTGACAGGACAGATACCCTACAGAATCACTGTTACCCCACTAAACTGACAGGACAGATACCCTACAGAATCACTGTTACCCCACTAACCTGACAGGACAGATACCCTACAGAATCACTGTTACCCCACTAACCTGACAGGACAGATACCCTACAGAATCACTGTTACCCCACTAACCTGACAGGACAGATACCCTACAGAATCACTGTTACCCCACTAACCTGACAGGACAGATACCCTACAGAATCACTGTTACCCCACTAACCTGACAGGACAGAACCCTGACAGGACAGATACCCTACAGAATCACTGTTACCCCACTAACCTGACAGGACAGATACCCTACAGAATCACTGTTACCCCACTAACCTGACAGGACAGATACCCTACAGAATCACTGTTACCCCACTAACCTGACAGGACAGATACCCTACAGAATCACTGTTACCCCACTAACCTGACAGGACAGATACCCTACAGAATCACTGTTACCCCACTAACCTGACAGGACAGATACCCTACAGAATCACTGTTACCCCACTAACCTGACAGGACAGATACCCTACAGAATCACTGTTACCCCACTAACCTGACAGGACAGATACCCTACAGAATCACTGTTACCCCACTAACCTGACAGGACAGATACCCTACAGAATCACTGTTACCCCACTAACCTGACAGGACAGGACAGATATCTCACATGATCACTGTTACCCCACTAAACTGACAGGACAGAAACCTTACAGAATCACTGTTACCCCACTAACCTGACAGGACAGATACCCTACAGAATCACTGTTACCCCACTAACCTGACAGGACAGATACCCTACAGAATCACTGTTACCCCACTAACCTGACAGGACAGATACCCTACAGAATCACTGTTACCCCACTAACCTGACAGGACAGATACCCTACAGAATCACTGTTACCCCACTAACCTGACAGGACAGATACCCTACAGAATCACTGTTACCCCACTAACCTGACAGGACAGATACCCTACAGAATCACTGTTACCCCACTAACCTGACAGGACAGATACCCTACAGAATCACTGTTACCCCACTAACCTGACAGGACAGATACCCTACAGAATCACTGTTACCCCACTAACCTGACAGGACAGATACCCTACAGAATCACTGTTACCCCACTAACCTGACAGGACAGATACCCTACAGAATCACTGTTACCCCACTAACCTGACAGACTAACCTGACAGGACAGATACCCTACAGAATCACTGTTACCCCACTAACCTGACAGGACAGATACCCTACAGAATCACTGTTACCCCACTAACCTGACAGGACAGATACCCTACAGAATCACTGTTACCCCACTAACCTGACAGGACAGATACCCTACACTGTTACCCCACTAACCTGACAGGACAGATACCCTACAGAATCACTGTTACCCCACTAACCTGACAGGACAGAAACCTTACAGAATCACTGTTACCCCACTAACCTGACAGGACAGATACCCTACAGAATCACTGTTACCCCACTAACCTGACAGGACAGATACCCTACAGAATCACTGTTACCCCACTAACCTGACAGGACAGATACCCTACAGAATCACTGTTACCCCACTAACCTGACAGGACAGATACCCTACAGAATCACTGTTACCCCACTAACCTGACAGGACAGATACCCTACAGAATCACTGTTACCCCACTAACCTGACAGGACAGATACCCTACAGAATCACTGTTACCCCACTAACCTGACAGGACAGATACCCTACAGAATCACTGTTACCCCACTAACCTGACAGGACAGATACCCTACAGAATCACTGTTACCCCACTAACCTGACAGGACACACCCTACAGAATCACTGTTACCCCACTAACCTGACAGGACAGATACCCTACAGAATCACTGTTACCCCACTAACCTGACAGGACAGATACCCTACAGAATCACTGTTACCCCACTAACCTGACAGGACAGATACCCTACAGAATCACTGTTACCCCACTAACCTGACAGGACAGATACCCTACAGAATCACTGTTACCCCACTAACCTGACAGGACAGATACCCTACAGAATCACTGTTACCCCACTAACCTGACAGGACAGATACACTACACTACAGAATCACTGTTACCCCACTAACCTGACAGGACAGATACCCTACAGAATCACTGTTAACCCACTAACCTGACAGGACAGATAACCTACAGAATCACTGTTACCCCACTAACCTGACAGGACAGATACCCTACAGAATCACTGTTACCCCACTAACCTGACAGGACAGATACCCTACAGAATCACTGTTACCCCACTAACCTGACAGGACAGATACCCTACAGAATCACTGTTACCCCACTAACCTGACAGGACAGATACCCTACAGAATCACTGTTACCCCACTAACCTGACAGGACAGATACCCTACAGAATCACTGTTACCCCACTACCCCACTAAACTGACAGGACAGATACCCTACAGAATCACTGTTACCCCACTAATTTGACAGGACAGATACCCTACAGAATCACTGTTACCCCACTAACCTGACAGGACCGATACCCTACAGAATCACTGTTACCCCACTAACCTGACAGGACAGATACCTATCACTGTTACCCCACTAAATCACTGTTACCCCACTAACCTGACAGGACAGATACCCTACAGAATCACTGTTACCCCACTAACCTGACAGGACAGATACACTACAGAATCACTGTTACCCCACTAAACTGACAGGACAGATACCCTACAGAATCACTGTTACCCCACTAACCTGACAGGACAGATACCCTACAGAATCACTGTTACCCCACTAACCTGACAGGACAGAAACCTTACAGAATCACTGTTACCCCACTAACCTGACAGGACAGATACCCTACAGAATCACTGTTACCCCACTAACCTGACAGGACAGATACCCTACAGAATCACTGTTACCCCACTAACCTGACAGGACATATACCCTACAGAATCACTGTTACCCTACTAACATGACCTTAGAGGTACCCCACAGAGTCACTGTTACCCTACTAACATGACTGACAGTAGAGGTACCCCACAGAGTCACTGTTACCCTACTTACACTGTTACCCTACTAACATGACTGACAGTAGAGGTACCCCACAGAGTCACTGTTACCCTACTTACGTGACAGTAGAGGTACCCCACAGAGTCACTGTTATCCTACTAAAATGACAGTAGAGGTACCCCACAGAGTCACTGTTACCCTACTAACATGGCTGACAGTAGAGGTACCCCACAGAGTCACTGTTACCCTACTTACGTGACAGTAGAGGTACCCAACAGAATCACTGTTACCCTACTAACATGACGTTAGAGGTACCCCACAGAGTCACTGTTACCCTACTAACATGACATTAGAGGTACCCCACAGAATCTCTGTTACCCTACTAAAATGACAGTAGAGGTACCCCACAGAATCACTGTTACCCTACTAACATGACGTTAGAGGTACCCCACAGAGTCACTGTTACCCTACTAACATGACAGTAGAGGTACCCCACAGAATCTCTGTTACCCTACTAAAATGACAGTAGAGGTACCCTACAGAGTCACTGTTACCCTACTAACATGACAGTAGAGGTACACCACAGAATCACTGTTACCCTACTAACATGACAGTAGAGGTACCCCACAGAATCTCTGTTACCCTACTAACATGACAGTAGAGATACCCCGCTCTTTTTGTTTCCCACTTACCTGAGAGCTCACCACATTTTATTATCAGGTTACCTTATCTTCATCATGAAATAATGTACTTAAAGGATGTCTAATGAATCACATGTTGAAAAATTTAGCTCTCAGTAATAAGATTTGAGTGTGAAATACAAAGGCAAAAACCACGCTAAATATTACATGTATCTCACATAACAAACTTCTATATCAGGAAATATCAATATCAACACAAAGACATCATATAAACCAATTTAAACTGAATATACATTACAGTATTTATCGGCCAATAAACCCCAGCCTACAATTAAGTCCCCATCATTGTTACAGTCAATGTTGAAATAGTAAGCTAAGAGCAGTTCACAAATAAGCTCTCCCCACACTGAAATATTTTTTAAAGAGCTTATTTTAGGATACATACAATAGTATTTGTTACCCATGGAGATGAGATGGGGAGCAGATTTCTGTATTGAAAAATACAAGGCTTCGGTGAAGGTCATCCCATCTAGTATTCCTATATCAATTCACAGGTAAATGATGCATTGTCTTACGTTGTTGTCATCCTCTGCAATGTTGATGGTATAGACTTTGACAAAGTGTACAATTATTGTGACAGGAAATTCCAATTATCTGAACCCAAGCTTGATGATGTAAGAAAACTTTAGGCATCTTCTACCATATTTATTCTAATAAGTGACCCTAGAGCATGGAATTATTCAGTAAGATGGAGCTAATAGGACAGTCCTGGACCCTGATTCTTGTTAGTACTTTTGTAATTAGAAATAGTGTTCATTTATCAATTACTTGACATGGAGATTTATTTTACAAAGTGGTAAGTCATACATAGAAAAACTGGTTTTGTTCTTTGGGGGTGGGGGAGATGTTTATTAGAATAAATATGGCACATGTGACCTGAAAACATGATGATGATGATGCTTCTATCTATGTGATCTGGAGTTCCTTATCATTTGCCTGCTGTTGGTATGTATTATAGAATTATTCAGTTTGATTTTTGGATTGACAGGTTGTGCTTGTCCATTAGTGATTTCCACCCAGACACTTGGAATCCAGCTTGGTCTGTGTCTACTATACTGACGGGTCTACTCAGCTTCATGGTAAGTCAGGCTACAAACAAACGTAATGTAGGGAGTTTGATTCAAAGGATTTAAAATTTCAATAACTGCCAAAAGTAAACACTGCTTTCGCCAATTCAGTGTATTTTTCTGTCTCTGAAGATGTGTAACCTCAGTTTTGGATCAGGTTGTAAAAATTCTGTCATTTTTTTGTGCTAAAACATGCGTTTTTCATGCACCAGGTTTTAGTGCATGTGGTTTGCACTTTCATGTCTCAACTTAACCAATATAATGTTCATCATGCAGCATGATGTCGTTGTATACCAGTGAATTAGGAAAATCAGGACAACATCTCTGTTGGTTTGGTTGGTTTACAGGCCAACCTTGGCTTTAAAGCCAAGAAAAGTAGCCTTTATAGACAGATGGTCTTATGTAAAGGTGCAGTTACTATGATTGTTATTGAATTGGAACACGAAACCAGTGACCTTTATAGAGAGGTATCTGTTTTATAGCGACAACCTTTATGGACAGGTATTCATTGTATAAAGATTGTCTTTATAGACATCTTAATATTTATATATATATAATACTTATTTTCAATATACAGATAAGAGATGGTCTTTATACACAGGTAATTGTTATTGGTGACTTTTATTGAGAGGTATTTATTAGGTACATACCTATTCATATCTTAAAGGCAGGTTTTATTGTATACTTCTTTCATGCTTATATTTTTTTCTATGCGTTGATTTTTTAAGTCATATTTGTGCTAAATTTTCTTTTCCAGTTAGAAAAGAGTCCCACCTTAGGCAGTATTGAAACATCAGATGCTACCGTAAGTCACCATTAATGTTAAATTGATTTGAAGATTTTATCAATGTCAACATGCTTATTGGAATTTAATGATTTTAAGTCTTTCTGTGCAAAGACAGAGCTTCATAATGAAGCCATCTTATTTGCAATGAAATCACACTTATCAAGTGCAGAAACACGTTGAACTTTCCCTTTGTCAGCGTATAAGTTGATGTTTTATCAGATTTTGATATGTCAAAAGGTTAATATATTGCTTAATGTATTCACATGAATTTTGGCATCAGTACGCAAGCTTTCCTCTTCTCTAACAACTCTTTTAAGATTTTTGAATTTTACTTGTAAAAAATGATATTTCTCTTTCCTCTGCAGAAGAGACAATTAGCAGCAGCTAGTGGGCGGTTTAACCTCAACGACAAAATATTTACTGAACTGTTTCCTGATGTTGCTGAGGTCAGTATAGGTTGTTTTATTTCTCTTCGGTTTCCTGTCAGTTTTATGGAGGGAGGTTGGGATTGGGTAGGTGAGATATAGTGTTACCCATGTCTGTTTGTCCTATCACCTACTGTTCCAAATTGTGGTCTTATCTTGAGATTTGGTTCATATTTACCCTATGGTATCCTAACATCAAGTTCTACACCTTATTAAGGTGTTCATCATTTGAATGTTCAGAGGTTAAATTTGACAACTTCATCATACAGTCATATCTAATATGCATGAGAGTTCGGGCATTCATGTCTTACAGACATATATTGATATGTATGTAATACACGTACAGTTTGATATGATAAAAAAGTCTTACTTTTTAAAAGGTTGTCACGGGGGTGAAAAATTAGCATATTTTAATTGATTCAAACAATGTTTACTTCAGAAGTTTTATAGAATAGACTGGTTGCTACAGATGATGTGCACTTCAAAATTTATAATGGTAACAGGACATGTACAGTGGCAACTTCATACCTGACAGAACAAACTGGAAACATTATACATGATGACAACATCTTGTGGTGCAGAGTGAACAAAACATATATAGGTTGTCTCATTTTCTTACTGTGTTTCAGGGTATAAAAGAGGAACATAGGAAGCGAGAAGAAGAGCTGAAGGAATCTACGAACTCACGACTTGTAAACAATAGATCTAGGTCCTCAAATGGGAACAACAACGACCCCAACCAAAACAACCAAGGCATTATGGGAAGTGCAGTGGCCAACATATTTGTGATAATTGGACTTGCAGCCTTTGCTTACACTGTGAAATATGTGCTGCGTAGTGTTGTTGAATGATATTAACATTTCTGTTATTAACTATCTGCTTCACATTTGGTACTGTAATTACAGGGGGGGGGATGGGGCGGAGCTACAATGAATATGTTTGCTTCAGGACTTACTTAGTTGTAGCCGGAAGCATGCATACCTTGTGTAGGTCTCTGTCCTAAGGATACTCTCTATGTTTACTGAAAAAAAGACTGATATTCTCACAATAACACTTTCGCAAACAAGTTTCTCTCAATTACTGATATCTTTCAAAATTTTCTTAATAGGAGCTCAGGGGTGAATTTTGTTTCTATAAGTGTTTTAAGCAGTTGCTCTCAGTGTGTTTAAAATGCTCAAGAAGCCTTTCAATATCCACTATTCTTTGTATCCAAGCTCTGTAATTTTTACTCCTACTTCATCAACAGCATTATGACAACAGGTTGCAGTGTTTAAAACTAACAACAGACCATCACACGGTCTGCTGAAAGTCTGGAAATTTACATATATCTTAAAGGATGAAGAGTCTGTGTTTTTAGTAGTTTCCAGTGATGCATAGCTAGAGCCTTTGTATTTCCAGAGTGGTATTAGTGCAGATTTACCCCTTTGTGTGGGTACATGATTATACAATATCAAAGGGAGATCACTCAACAAATCTACATAATATGATATAATAATAACATAATGTATCTGTAATGTAACTATTCATTAGATATGAATACATATGGTCTTGTGAAAAATGTTGCTTGATGATTTCTGATCATAAGAAGGACATACCAAGGATTTGCATGGCATTTGTCATTGCAAGTGGTTACATACACAACTATCAAGTCTGAGGACAGCCTGGGTCTGGTTACTGAAGTCCTGAATTAGACTACCATGTCGGGTTTGGTTTAGATTTATGTAGTAAATCTGGTACCCAACAGCTGGCTATTTTAGTGGGGATGATAATTTTTGCTACTTTGCTAACATTAACATGAATGCAAAAACTTTTTCTGTGAAATAATGAAAACTGTGTATTAGATGTTCTTTTACATCAAGATTGCAAAATTCTCATTTGTTAAAATATAATTCAACATTTTACTATCAAATTTCAAAAATTTTGACCTCTGAAAGTTACCAGCTATATTGTTTAAACTAAAATGTTCGCTCTAATCCCAGGTCAAAAGTTACAGGTCAAAAGTCAAGGTTGTAATTTTTGAAGGGTTTGTAATCATGCTATTTTTGTGGATTGAATAAAATCACAAAAGCTTAATTAAATTTAAAAAATGGAATGAAACCTTTGACTGTTTCCCTACTTCAGTGAAAAATAGGTCTGTTTGGCTTTTCGTGAAATTGTAAAAAATTGAACTTTGGAAAAAGCATAGTTACAGTAGTTAGGAATACTTTTTTACATAGATTGGATAAGCCCTGATATATCTATATCTTATTACTGCCACCATTATCAAGGTTGGTAGTGAGTTGCTCTCCATTTTCAACTCTTTGTTGTTCAATAGCATAATTATGTAAATGATGCACTGGTGGAGAAAAATCTTTCTTACTTGTTTATTATCTGAATTACAACTTTGGATTGAGTTTGAGATTTTGTGGTATGATAGAAGTACAATTAATTTTTTCTGTTATTTATTAATTTACCTTGTTAACGAGGAATTTTTAATTCTCTTTAATTGAATGTCATTACTTGTTAAACATCAAAATCAAACATGAGATATTGTTGAAATGCTGGATGATTACCAGTGATAAAAACTCGTCACTATCCAAAATCACATTTTTTGCTTTTGTTTTTGAATCCGTCTGGTTACACTGTAAAATCATATAATCGTGAGGCTCCACTTTCGTGGTTTTCCAAAAAAAAAAAAAAAAAATCCATTTTCGTTGGCACTTGATTTCATTGTTAAATCTTGTTCACAAAATCCACTTGTGCTATAACCAATGTCAACTATAAAAATTAGTTTATTATTTTATGGGCATATATATTTGTGGATTTAGAGTATCCATAAATTAAACAAAAATAATTTCCCACGAAAGTTTATGATTGTACAAAAGGTTAATTTTTGGGGTTATTTTACATCTGTACATAAATCTATACATAAAATCTTTTTTGTTGATTTGATTCCATTTCTTGAGACTCCATATTTGGTATAACATATTTTTAATCCCTTCTTTTGTTGGACAGTACTGGTCTGTATTTCAGTATTGTATATCATAAGTACTTATATTTATAATTATTTGTTAAGACATTTGCTGTTTGTATGACTATATCCAGATATGAAATAACATTTAAATCTATGACATATGTAATGATAATGTTTAAAAAAAAAAACAAAGGAAAACATGGCTTGTTGATCATGGCTGAGCAAATATCAATTTATAATTATTCAGAATTATTTAGAATTCCAGAGTAGTGAAAAAGCCTCTTAATGTCACATTAGTTAATATCACATTTTGGTTAATATCACATTTTGGTTAATATCACTTTTTGGTTAATATCATGTTTCTTGTACAAGTATTGCTGGCATTATCTATCATAGAGAGAATGCACAGTGAAAATGAAATCATATATTGGTATATCCACTTGGTTTTCTGAACAGCAGTAAAGTTAATATAAATAAGGCTGATTTATCTGATTAAAGCACAGAGGTGATGGTTACAGCTTACCAGGTATCTGATTTCCATATCTCTACATAAATATTGAAATATCATTTCACCAACAAAGTACTATTCATTTTTGGTAGAATGAAAAAAATGCTTCACTGAAAAATTTTAATTGTTTTAGGAATACAGTGTTTGTATAAGAAAATATGGCAATTCTTTGTTTGATTAATTACAGCTAATACTTAATTGTGATCTTTGCTTTTTATCAGACATTTTGTATCGTCACTGAAGTGTCAACTTCATGTGATAATGGTTTTGTTTGTTATTATAAAGAAATATTTGTCATTATGATTAAATTGTTGAATGAAATGTATGGAAAACAATCAAACTTGTTTTGTTCTTGTATGTGTTCTTGATTTTGTTTGGGACCTCACCCATACATTTTTTCTGATAAAGAAAAGCAATGGAAATTTGACCATTTTTGTATAGGAAACAAGATGTGTTTATGAATCATAATGCCCTTAGTTGCAACAAAATTCTGAAGTTGGACATTATTACTATTGTGTAAGGCATATGATAATCACAACACTTGAGTCTACATTGTGGTAATGATTTTTGTTTACTTTCAAATGTAGGTCAAATGTCATGGTCAAGGTCACATGGTTAAAAAGTTTAGTACCACCAGAAAGGTCTTGTCACAAGGAACACATACCAAATATGAAAGCCATACCTCATATGGTGCAATAGTTATGGCCAATGTTAAAATTTTTCAAATGTAGGTCAGAGGTCACAGTCAAATGTTCTAAAATTTTTGTCCCACCGGAAAGGTCTTTCTGAAAAGAAACACACTTTGTAAATATGAAAGTGCAGTAGTTATGGGCAAGGTTAAAGTTGACAGACAAACAGCACAAAAACAATATGAAAATATATTGCAAAACCAAAATAAATATTTGTCCGTACTGGGACTACTTAATTTATCTGCCTGTGCTTGGAATCTTACTTAAGATAATGCCTTAAAAGTGTCTTCACCTTACTGTTCTGTAGTGGACAATGTCCAGATAAAATTCTTGCTTTGCTTCATGTTAAAAAGTTCAGCGAAAAAAGGGAAAAAAATACTGCAGCGCCAACAAAATTTAAATAGTAGAAGTGAAGATGTCTGCCAAGCAGCAATTTATGATTCTCCAACCAAACTCAAATTAATCACAACATGGAACAAAACTAGATTACTACTAAAATTTGACAAATACAATTACTGACTGTGGCAAGAGAAAATAAACAAGAGAAATAATCTGAGTTGGGTATGAAATCTAGAAAGTTAAACATGTGTATGATATTTCTTAATAATTAGGGAGTTATTTACAACCCACCATTCACATTTGTATAAAATTTAGGTTTTTAGAAAATAACTTATTTTCCAAACATTTTCCAGTGAATTGTTTCATTGTTGAGGTGTCACCAAGTCAATTAATTAGAATGTGGTAATGTGAAAAATAAAAACAGAACTAGAGAAATACTAAACAGTTTAACATGTCTGTTGTTTCATTATGTGCTTTCTTATATAGATCAGCAACAATGCCTTAAGTTTTAAAAAAAACACCAGCTGTTCAGAAATACACGACTCAACACATCTTTTTTCCTTATTTTTTATACAGGTACATAGATGATAAATCAATCGGTTAAGTTACAGTGATCGAATGCACCACCTCTATCACAAGGATAAGGCATTCATATGGGGTACCCACAATAAAAGCAAACTGGACCTGAACTGCTCATCTGGACTAAAGCTCAATTATGCTACAGGCTTGCTATCATGACCTTGGACTGTTTTGTTATTCAGAGGTCAATCAAGATTTTAGGACCTCTTCAGCTTTAAATGGTGGTCAAGGTCATTGAGTCTTCAGCAAACTTGAAAGTCTTATCATCCAAGTGTAAACTGACCAAATATGACCAAGGGCTCTTTGTTATTCATATAGTATGATTTAAAGATTCCATCACATTTGACCCTTTTGAACAAACTTGACTGCCAGTCACTAGTTATTGAGCTGCTGCACGTCAGCATAAGTGCAATTACACTTCATGTAGGTGAGCTAAAATCCCACTCAAACAAACGAGCACAGTCCAGCATGGCAATACCTGAGGAGTTGCAAAATCCAAACCATCAAACTATAAATAACACACTTGTGCTGCAAGTCAGGCAAACGTGGAATCCTATTGAATTTGAGAACGATACCGAATAAATTAATTTACTGCAATTAATAGATATACCATATAAAATGCTTAGAGTGATATAACTGATCGATAGTGGTAAAATGAAAAGAGACAATGTAGATCTTTACCAAATTCATATCCAGCAATAAGCCTATATCCTGTAATAAGACCACCCATATAAAATGATGTTTAGAAGCATTCCCTACAAGAACTATTTCCTGTAATGAGAAGGACTTGCCCTGATTTTGAGCCCAGCATGATATTTTGATTCCATGGGATTGTTGTAAGATAAATATGGTAGTTCTTCAGCTACATGGTATTTCTATATCCCAAATGAAAGTCAAAAGGACAACAAGAGTCACACTGACCATGACAATATTGATGTTACCAGTTTAAACAGGTGTGTCTTGTCTGATCATCCATTGCACTTCTCATTACCAGCAGCCAACATAATGTTGTGATCTGATTTTCATGAAAGGAGTTGTACTCCCTTAGACTGAGACAGGTATATCCATGACTTTTACTGGTGTGAGATTTCTTAGACTCAACCTTGGGATGTGACAGGGAGAATCCACTTACATATCCATGATGTCACATCAGCTGTGCAAAGCATTGGGACAAGAATAACATACCTAAGAAGGTCAGAGGGCATGAGGAAAATAATCTGAGGTGTTTATTTGGAAATAAGCCAGACATGCCTGGTAGTAACCCTGCCCATATCTGTTGCTGTTCAGTAAAAACAATAACATAGGCTACTTTATCTTACCTCTATGTATGTGTTTGCCCTGAAAGCTTATTACAAATTTTCTATTCAGCCTTCTTATTCATAGGACTAACAGGAAGCCACATCAAACTGTGCCTCCAGCACTTGTTTTTAAATCAATCTCAATTTAGACAAGCACAACTCAAAGCTGTGGTGAGGTTGACTCACTCTTCTAACACCTGTATCTGTGTGTTAGAGAAAACATACTTAGGCATTAATAAGTAATATAACAAGAAAGATGAATATGATGCTGTCAACAAGAATCACAGACAGAAAACTAATGGTGACCTCACATCTTTGAAGTCCAAAAACAGTTTTGTGTCGCCTGCAGAGCTGGCGGACACTTAGGAATCACTTAGTCTGTCATCACACGTCGTCGTCAGTACAAAAGTTTTCCAGACTTTTTTTGGTAATGCTTTGAGCTATAAATATGAAATTTAGTATATGGCAAGGGTTCATTTTTGTTTGTCCCTTTCAACTTAGAAAAGGAATATTTGTTTTCCAGTCTTTTTTGGCTTATGCTTTGAGTTATCAAAATGAAATTTGGTATATGGCTTCTTGTTGCAAGGGTACAAATTAAGTTTGATTCCTGGCTGTCTGTGACCCTTCTTGGCTGAGTTATGTCCCTTTGAACTTGGAGAATTTCTCAGAAATATTTCTTTGTGCAGTTTTCCCTTTATGCTTCAAGTTATAGAAATGAAATTTTGTATTACAACTTTATGGTTGATCGTTGCACATCCAGTTCAATTTCTTGGTGACCGTGACACTTTATGCAGGCAAGACATACAGTTCGGAGGAACTCTTGTGATATATATGTTTAAGAAAACTGAAAAGTTCTTTTGTTTTCTGATTCAATCAGCTTTATTCATACAAGTAATTCACTCCTGAGGAAAATAACACAATATAAATACTGTAGGAATATGGATCACCTGTATAGCACCTTTGTTGTAAGTCTCTCCATACAAACTTATATTGATTAACACTTCACAGATCCAAACTGTTTAGTCCAAATAGTTTGAAACCTTGTCTTGATTCATTCTATTCTATAAATCCTTATACTGACAATAAGATCCATGCTAAAACATTGTCTTTGTACCTTAATAAATTTCCATGTAAACTGCATAGTAGAGTAAGAATTTGTTTACCTTAAGAGAACAAATATTCCTTATTTTAAATTCATGATGGTTTTGCAATTTAAATGTACCTATACAACTATTTTGTATCAGGTATACACAAAATGTACACTTTTACAGATATACATAAATATATTTAACAAATAAATTTCTGTTTTAATATTAATTTACTTTAAATTGAAAACATTTGGATTTATGCCTTGATCCCTGTTTTATAGTGAAGATCTAACCATGTACATTGTACTTTCAATATTAGAGTAGCACTGGTCACTGTACATTATAATATAACCTTTGTTCTGCTGTGGAACAAAATGTTGTCCAATTTTTTGTATGTAACACTGTCTATAACCACACTTTCACTCAAATAAAAAAAATGACAAAGGTCAAGATATTCACACACATTTTGTTTTGAAAGCAAAATATTTAAATGCAAACTGAAATGCTTTTAAACATTAAAAAATTCAAATGGTCCTTCAAAAAGAAAAAAGCAATAAAAAAACCCCCAAAAAACCAATATTGCTTGATATTTTGATAAAATTGACATATCACTGAAATCTCTCCGATAGTGGGGTGTAAGGAACAACAACTCTGACAGAGTGACAGTACTGTGGAAATTAATCTTCTATTAAAAGAATAAAAAATTCAACAACATAAAAGCAATCTGCATAAGCAGGCAAGACGGTTGGAACTGAGGACAGAATCTGTTATTTACTATAGTACTTCACCATCTCAGAATGACACACATATATAGCTTTTATAAAAACCATTAAGTGACCTCTGTCACAAAGCAGGTTAACATTAATGCCATACCAGAATATGCCAACAGGTTAATCTATTATGGTAAAACCAGGCCACATCATGCTTATGCTTTTATGGCAGGAGGGTGGGGGTAGGGGGAAAGGTATAATAGTCAACATCTGATGGCCCAACTACAAGTTAGGTAGTTATACACTATGTGTTTGGTAGTGGTACAGAGTTGACTTGCCTGATTCCATTAAGTCAACCTGATATGATTACTTTAAGTAGGAGAAAGACTTGAATCACCTAACATCTTGACTATTGCTTTTGAGCAGGAGTAGTAAATTAAAAAATAGTTTAAGGATTTTCTCTGATGTGAGAGGAATTGAATTAATGTGACTATAATCTAGGTACACATAGTTTTTATAACTAAACAATGATACTGATTACATGGTCTATTTAATTCCCTTCAAATCTAGTTTTCATTAAGTCTTGTTGGGAAGGACTGGAATTGAATTTCATAGAAGTAAGCTACAATGTCACTTTTCAGTAAGAACTTAAATAAGTGTGTCATTCTCAGATTGGGTTGTACAAAAGTAAACTGGTTATTGATGATTGATGTAATACAAAACTCATTTTTACAAAATATATTTTGTGATGATTTATAATACATACTTAGAAATATTGATTTCCATATCTTTAATCAACAATGACAATAATGCTTTCAAAATATATTAAGGTAAATCTGCTACAATTCTTATGGAAGAAAAAAAAATGAGAGAATTAAAACAAAACTTAAAATATCTATATATATATATATAACAGAACAACACAGAAATTCAACCCAGCAATAAAACACTGCAAAGTTTTGAAATTTTTACAAGATCACATCTCAGAAAAAAAGACAAACAATGCAACACTTCCTTAACAGAAAAGAAAGTTGTAGTCTGTAAAACTATACCTTTGAACAGAACAAAGGTCAACACACTTAAGCATTAGCATGATTAAAAACCATTTTTACCTGTCAAAAGAACAGGTTTTCAAATGCAGATCTCATTGGTCTTAAAAAGTTGTTAGTTCACTACTCATTTCACTATTCATGCATATTATTACAATCTTTTTCATAAGACTGTTACATCAACTATTCCATCTCAATGATAATACTGAAACATGAACCTGGTGTGAAGTTATAAAATGTGGAAAACAAACATTTAAATACATTACAATAAGAAACATTTCAAAAATGGAGTTAAACCTTCTGGAAATGGTTAGGATTCAAAATACTACAAATATTGCATACATACCAGATTAACATGAAAGCATCCTCTTATCTCTGGTATATTGAAAACTTTGACAAAGGTTGATAAAGAAACCCCATCAAATATGTAGTAGTCCAGATTGAAGAATCAATTAAAAAAATGGATAATATCAATGATTATCATCTATTCAATGAACATCCAATAATACAACTGGAAAAACAGGAAAATGAATAAATGCAAATGCAATATCTCTGATTTTGAAGTCGCTTGATGAAAAATGTCAAAAAAAGTTAATGAAAAATCATTATCCTGTTTAAACAGCACACACATGATTTTTTTTCTTTCAAAGATCTAAAGGAACTTCATGACCATTTAATGTGTTATTGCACTTTTTATCTGATGTTCTGTCTATTTCTAATGAAATCAAGATTGATGATCGATCAACATGGAACACACCTCTAAAATTTTTGTAAATTGGTTAAAGAAACTGACAAAATGGAATGCACAATGTTAATAAAAGAGGATTTTCTAAGTAAAGACAAGAAATTTGGTTAGCTGCCTTGTCCCTGGCGATGTCTGTGGCAGAAATCATGACCTGGCGGTGACTGGAGACGACATGGTGTGCCTGATCTGGTTGTACCCAGACACCGAGAACTGGTGGTACTCAAGGGAGTGGATGATCTGTGTAAATTAAACACCAGTATTGTTAAGCATGAAATGATTATATATAAACATGTACTAGGTACCTTTTTTACAAAGTATGTAGCTGTTAAAATTTAGACATTATCAACGATTTATATCCCATATATAACAAACATTATGTCAACAAATTTTGACCTCTGATATATATTAACCTTTTGACCTTAAAAGTGAGTCATTATTGTTCCTCTGTTTTTTCTTGGAAATGTTTCTTTTGTGTGCTGGTATTTACACCAATCTATACATCTATACTTACCTGGATGTGTGTCTGTAGGATGTGGAAGGTATTGGAGTAGCAGAATGACGTGACGAAGTAGATAACCTGTCATCTAACTCGTTGATGTAACGCCGAACATTTTCTAAGTCATCAGGCTGTATACAGAAATCGCATAATTTTACAGGAATTTCACTATGAGCATTATTCAATAACAAGAGTACCACAGACAGAACAACATGCCCTATCTATGCTAAAGAAGTATTCAGGATTAATTGTATCTAAAATAACTATGAAAATGATAATGAGTCAAAACATCAAAAGAGAAAACAATTTCAGAAAAGAAATTGATTTAAAGCTGAGGGAGATATCTGGACAAAAACAAGGGCAATTACTCTTACCAAAATTGTAAAATCACAATGCTATGAAAGAAAGAGCAATGTTCTGTAATGGTTATAAACTGTACCCAATTTCAGAGAAATTGGTGAATAACTAAAGGGCGATTACTCCTTAAAAATTTGTTGAATCTAATTGATTTGTAGGCAAACACAAGTTTGTGTCATAGCTGTAAAACCAACAAACTTAGAAAGAAACTGATTGAAAACTGCGAGAAGACATCTCCAGACAAGATTTACATTACAGAAACAAGAAGAGGCAGAAACCCTTCTCTACACAGTCAAACCAAATTTCCATTCAACAAAACACAACTTCATTATAATGGATGTTAAGCCTACCAAGTTGAAAAGAAATCAGTTGAAAGCTAAGAGAGGAGATTTCTAGACAAGACTAACATCATGAGAACAACAAGGATCAGTAACTCTTCAAAACACAATTGAATCAAACCACTGTTCAGGAAAAGATAACTTCATGCCATTGTGACTAAGCCTAACTACATGAAAACAACAACAAAGATTTACATTAAAAAAAAACAATGAGGGGATGTAGCTCTCCCTTATACAGTCAAACTTAACAGCCATTCAGCAAAAAAAACCACCTCATTGTCATGGCAATTAAGCCTACCAAATAACATTTAACAGAAATCAGTTGAAACCTAAAAGAGGAGATCTCTTGACAAGATTAACATTATGAGAACAACAAGTAACTCAATTATACAGTTGAATCAAACTGCTGTTAACAAATAGATAACTTTATGCCATGGTGAATAAGCCTACCACATTTGAGTTCTGACAATATTAGAATTATGAAAAAACAATTCTAAATGTAAGTCATGAAAACACATTTTCATGTCATTGTGACTTAGCCCGCCTAGTTTGAAAAAAGTCAGTTGAGAGATATGGGAGGAAATCCCCAGACAAAAATTTAGTACAAACCATAATACATTGTGTTAAAATCTTTAGTTTCAGACTTGTCTAACCAAAACATTTTGAGGCAACAACTAGGTCATGGGTATAGTTACAGGTAACAGGCTAAATCTAATAAGTAATGCGAAATTATTGAAATGTATGTAGAAAATTTAAGGCTTTGTATTACAATTTAAAGACTTAAAAGACTATTAACAAATCTTTCCAAGCTCTGTCATGCTGTCTTACCATGGTAGAAGAGTCTGGCCTAGGTGTGGGAATGTTGCTATCAGGAGGTCTGAATTCTGGTGTCTGACCATGTCGTACACTCGTGTCACGTAAACTGTCATTCACTGAAAAAATAATCAATTAAGATATCACCATCAGCAAATTTAAGACTTGATTCAAGGTAGATGTTAAAAGTCATTGAAATAAAAATCTATTCATTTGTACTCTTGGATTCTGAGTCATCTATCTTGATGTCCATATTGGTGTTTAACCAGTAAAAATGAAAAATAAAGATTTACGTGATTGACAAAGTCTCCCAAGAGTTGTGTTAAGTTCCCTCAAGTCTTCGGATGTGAAATCTGTATTGAGAGAGTTGTCTCCTCTTAAATCTGTTTTGTCTTTCAAAGCAAACGGTCTTGAAAATGTTGCCATATTTTTCTGCTTCCAAATATGATAAGCACAATTCCCTACAAGAAAAAAACAAACAAACAACAAAAGGAATATTTTCTAACACAGATAAGAAGATAAATACTACAGAAGGGGTTTTATATTGTCACCTACAAATTTGCCAGTTGGTGTCAAAATTCAGAATAGCCAATATCAACATATCATATATTCACCACTAAACAGCAGGAACTATGAATATAGAATGTGACTTTTGCTCAATTAGGATTTGTCAATTTAAATTCACTATGCAATCTCTGTTTAAACAATAAAGAAAATTAGGCACTGGTGTTATTATATGGAGTCATAAAGTTTATGTATTATCACTCTGATAACAGGATGGTGACATGATAAAAACTAATTCTGTAATAACTAATGGACAATGTAACTTAATGACAATTAAGATTTCTTGTGATTCCTCAATTCAAAATCTGGTGGATAAGGCTTTTGCTAATTTCACCAATTTTCTTAATCTACCCATTTTTTGGACAATATTAAAGGAAGAACTGTTTAATTCAGACAAAATTCCTCCTTTATACAATGTATAGCAAAAACAGTAGATAAAAAACATACATACCAACCCATCTATTTTTTCTGGTATGTTAATTGAAACTTGTGCATTATCATCTTTTAGCCATAAATGTAATGGCATTTTATTACAGAATACATACCACCAATTATAGCGAGACAAAATGCTGTGAGCTGCTGAAATCCAACTGTATACTCAAATTGGAGTTCTAATATGGTACTGGCAACGACACCCATCAGCAATGCCAGTCTGGAAAACCTTGGAATTTGTAGAAAGACAACAACCAGTGCCATGATGACAAAGTATCCAACATGTTGTCCTAACACCAACAGAAATGATAGCTTTTCCTCTGAAAAAAGAGACATCAAATACAGGAAGCAGGTTTAGCTTGCATTTTATTTTGGTTTTATGTTGATTTATGTGCTATCACCAGCTTTCGTCATTAAAGTTTTGAAACAGTTAGATATTTTGGGAATTCTGGCTTGCCTCCACAAACCAAATCTAGCATGTCCTTCAATGACCCTGGCTGTTAATAGGATGTAAAGCAAAAATAAAACAAATCAATCCAATATATGCAAGGTGTGTGTAAATTTATAAAAACAGATTCAAAGACGTTCATTGATGGATTACCGGTAAAATGTGATTAAGTGTTATACAAAGAAAATTTGTTTTGAGAAAAAAAAACTCAGATATATACCAGTTGCTCCTAAAATGTGTGTGAACCAGCCAATCTTCTTGTCCAGCTTGTCCTGCATGGCACTGACAGTAGACAACAAATTCCCCACTGTAGCGTTGATTTTGACAATGTTCTCATACAGCAGTTGATAGTGTTTCATCATCTCCTTATGATTCTTGAGGAAATACTTGGAACTGTTGTCTGAATAAATAATAAATTATAATTAAAAATTTTCTTCTTTTAACTAAAGGAAAATAAAATTTCACATACTTATGTAGCTAAGAAGTGTTAAAATTGTATATCACCTTTCCAAGTGTTAAGGGGAAACATTGTCATTTTTTTGGGTTTCAAATAACAATAATAATAATATGACAGTTAACTGACCAATCAGTTAGCAGAATTTAAAGCATACCATAGAGGGCATTATTGAAGATTCATAGTATATGTAATACAGCACTGTACATTGAAACAAGACAGCAAACTCAACATGATGTTCTTAAATTTTCTATAAAATTTCTTGCTAAAGTGAATTAAAGGGAGAAGAATTTTTTCTAAACACATTGCTATTAATGTGTCCATCCGAAAAAGTAATATATGTCCTGAATCAACAATAGTATTAATCCTATCAGATGGCTATAAGACATCAGCTTACCAAGCTTAGATAAAGCTTCTTGTGCTTTCACATGGATTCCATTCAAATCTTCCATTATCTGTCTGTGATTATTCTTCTGGTCACTTTCTTGCTCATTAAGTGTGTTTGTTGTAAGTTCTGTATCGGTAAAATAAAAGAAAGTTTAGATGAGATAATACCATGAAGTAGATTCAGATCTGGTGTATGTTTGTGAACAACACAGATATCCCTGTATCAACCTCTATAGCCATGGGACTAAACAGTCTTACTGATGATTAAGATTAAATATTGAAAACTTTGTAAATTTCAGGAGAGTGAAAAGAAATAAATATACAAGATGTATACTAGGGTGGTACTCATGATATAAAGACTGATATACTGACGTAATTTAGACATGAAGTTATACCTTCACATCTATCTAGCAATGAGCTAATGCCCATCCAAATATATCTAACTATCCATATATGTGTTGCTGTTCTGTAAATTTCTTGTATTATAGTGATGGAGCTTAATACAAAGTCTATATTTTTGAACAAGGAGGTGCAACCACAACACAACCTGACAAACTCTGTTGACAGTGCTTTATTTCAAGCACCATCGACAGAGCTCCTTTCCTTCTTTTATGAAATCTGTATTTATTGACATCGTATCAGTAGATTGACTAAGGAAAAAGATAAACTCTAGATGTTGTGTATATGATTTACAATGTAGTTTGATGTGCAAACACATCTTATTTGACATGGGATAAGAAGTGCTCTCTGAAATTTTATCTCGTTTGATAATGCTCATGTACTTTCAACCCATCACCCTGTCATGCCTTGTTATAATAAAGAATTCAGACAACTAATCAGCCATACCTAATTTATTCTTGATACTTTCGGTCATATCTGCAAGTTCTTTGTTTCCTGAAGCTATCAGGGATTTTTCTTTCAGTAGATTGTCAATGTTAGAAGTGACGTGTTCCATGACATCTTGGTGAGCTAGCTGCAGCTCTCTGTGAGTTCCTAGAAGATCCTGTTGGCTCTCGTACAGTTTCTGAACAGTGTCAGTTGTTAAGGAGTGGAGAGTCTCCTGTCCTTTCTGAAGCAAAATGGAGAAGAATGTTTAAGCTAATTCCCAGAAAATTTAATATCAATATACTGTATACTTGAAGCAGCACAGTGTTCAATATTTCATGTTATTTCATGGTAAATCAAAACCAAATGACATCTAATGTTTGTAACTGAAATACATTGTACTTTTTGTATTCAAAGTGGGAAAATAAAAAGAGGTGGAGGAGTCCAACGTCCTGTGAGTGGTACTAGATGGTAGATGCATCGGTAGAAGAATCCTTGTATTCAAGTAGAAATTTTGAAGCAAGCAAATTTAAGAGATCCATACCACAGTAATAAATTCTGTTCTTGTAACAACACTCCCACCCATTGACACTCCTTACAATATGTTTTATATACTTACACATACAAACACTTAATAACATACAAAATTACACTCATGAATAACAAGCACAGATACCATGCTGTTATACATGTATGAAAAAAAAACAACAATACTAACCATTTGTATGAAAATTTACCTCTAAGTTATCCATGGCACGCAACTGACTTTTAGCAGCCACTGCAAGCTTTGTAACCGCCATCTCTGTCATTTTTCGAAAGTGCTGTTGTTGGGTTGCATAACACATTGCACGTGCTCGGTTGTTCATCAAGTGATAAGCATTCCAAGTAGAGCCATCCATATTTTCTGTACACCGCCCTAAAGTCTGTGACCAAGAAAAAAAATAATGATAATAACATTCATTAAAAAGAGACCCACTCTGATATTCCACTTGTTTTAAATATTTAACAAATCTCAACTCTAAATCATTCATAGTAAATTATGTGTAATGATAAGGACCTCAAATTAAGCATCTCCGAGAAAAAAAACCCCACAGCCAAATCTTTCATCCTAAGGATATGGTTATCAGAAAATTAAATATTTCAAAACAACAAAACAATTATTATATAAATCTATTACATTCTAACAGAATGTTTACCAATATATCATATGATCCCTCATATAAAAGTGTCATTTTGTTTCTGGTTTATGGGTATTATACTTTCGTATATTAATTTAAAACTATCAATATAATTTTATCATTGCAATACCATAGTATCTGTGCAGGTGAAA
This sequence comes from Ylistrum balloti, assembly GCF_031769215.1. Taxonomy (NCBI): domain Eukaryota; kingdom Metazoa; phylum Mollusca; class Bivalvia; order Pectinida; family Pectinidae; genus Ylistrum; species Ylistrum balloti. Next base: position 894,484 of record NW_026782034.1, read on the forward strand.
ATAGGTCTGTTTTCCGACTGCGACTGACAGTTCAGCAGATGGACAGCAAGCTTACTCAATTGTTCTTCTGTCAACTGGCTACATTTGGTATTTGCTGTATATTTGTAAATCACCTGGGGTGGAAATATGCAGGTTCATGTATCTAGTACATATTTATGTATCAATATAAATATAAAAACATGAAAAGATAATTTGAATCATCTAGAACAATATAGTATCAGTATACTTTAACGAAACACATACTACATACACATGGTACTAACCACAAGAGTTAAAATTTGCAGTGTCTGGTACATATATAGAAATCTTCAAATACTTTACAATTAGTTTTACTTGCTCAGTAGGCCTAAGTAGTTGCCATTATTGATGACGTCATATTGCGTTACCATGTAAACAAACATGTATGCCTACTGAGGTAGTAAAACTAATTGTAAACCATCTGATGATTTACTAAGAAGAAATGCTTATGCATACATATATAGCAAACAGCAAATTCTTGTACCAGAAAAAAGAAATCATGTGAACATTTAGATGTTTGTTGACAAACAATTTTTTTAAGATATTTCCATTTTATAAACTCTTTTCAGAAAATTCTATCAAAAGGAAGGAGAAAATGAAACATGTTATACAGACATTCAACCAAAATTAAATAGACTTTGATAAACTTATACACAATCATCTCCTATTTCTATATCATAATAGACTATCAAGCCATTATTGATGATGGCTGACCAGTACCAAGCTGTTTTGGGTAACACTGGACAGTACAAACTTGTTCCAGGCTGTTATTAGTGTCACTGGTAATGACAGTGCAATTTAATTTTTAAATCAAAGTAGAGAGAAAAAAATACACCAAAATGGCTTAAAAATAGCAAACTCTAATGTCTGAAAAACTTGGTAAGGCAAATAAACTTGTTTTGCTTTGAAATGAACCCAAGATTTCTGGGTACATATATATATAGTGATTGTTTATTTTACCACGTCTATAGCGGATGTCTCTTTACCACTTCTATGAACACCTCTGTCCTGTCTCTAAACTGAGCATAATCGATTAAATGTAAATATCAACAATAGCATACACTAATTAACGAAAATATTGACATTAAATTATCATTTTAGAGACAGAAATTTTGGTCTACATTCAGGGACGTGTAACAGAGGGATAAAAATCTAGGTACAATGAAGACTTCTCTTCCATTAGCTTTTGTGTTAATTCACTGAACTTATAAGTCATCAAAGACACTTCTCCTTACTAGAGCTATTATCTAACCTTAGATCTACTTCAGCCTCATTCACTTATTGTTGCCAGAACACTGTCAACCAATCGACCATGATATAGTTAGTGCAGACTTGCATTTGGCACTGACAAGAGCCATTTTGAAGTCCACAGAGAAGTGAGGCTAGTTAACATAAATTTCTTTGCTGCAGTTTTGCAGTCTCCTGTTCTTTTTTATACGTCTCTCTTACAGTATGCCTATAATGACCTGAGTCCTGTAATAATAGATTACATTATGGAAAGCATTGTTATTAGCAAAAAGCTGAAGATAGCCCGAAAGGTTCCGACTATCTATCCACAATTTCTTTTATCAATTGCAATCAAGACAAAAAATAAAATCACGATAGATATATTCATGCTGAAACCTTTGAGCTAGGCTAAATGTAGAAAGGACTTGAGAAATAAAATTGTTGATTGATCGATGAAACGTCACCAATAATCAAAACTTTCGAATCCCGATTGGATAATCATCGGAGGAAAAGTGAATGTGTTTATAATCATCAGGGACGTATATGACAGTGTCTGTAACTGTTCATAACTGATAGATTTGGAGTGAGCTGAGAGTAAGAAGACCATTGCCCATCTCAGCCACTGTCATATACGTCCCTGTAATTATGAACTAGACAATAACACATTGATCCATATTCGGGAAAATAATTTCTTTTAAACTCTGATCTGGATATATAGGCTTAATAAGCCTGCATCCAGTATATTATTATTATTTAAAGGCAGTATCAGTGAATATGATTGGAAAACATATGTTTCTTCATACTTTGTGAAAACATAAACCAAGCTGCGACTCCATTTCTGTCTCCATGAGATATTTTGAAAACTCCGTGAGGAACTGCTCGTCTGTTGATTGCATTTCAAAATTAGCACTCTTTGGAACAAGTCCTCTAAATTTCCCATCGCTCCTTGACGTATCTGAACCAAATATCCAGTCAAGTAACCCAGTCGTTGATGGAAGCAAACATACTATAAGGAAACTAAAGGTGCGTCGTTTCATTGCCTGTGATGATAGAAAAAAGTTTTTACGAAGTCATCTCTCAAATGTCGTTCCTATACGTTTTCAGACGACAGGAAGTTTTGAATGGCCCGCGATGAATAAGGATTGGTTTGTGATTGGTTATTTTTTAACAGGTGCTTGCAGATTTGACAATTTTGTGCTTTTATCTGCATCTATTTCAAAGTCACTTACACGCATTTCATATTAGTGTTATGACATACTTTTATCCCCTATGCTGTCTCAAAATGAAGAGGATGGCTATATACAATATTTCATTATATACTAAAGTTTCCGGATGTTCGATTGTCTTTCGTTTCTAATTTTGTTTTCTTGTAATAGTTACCTCCCCTGACATATAAAATTGTGTCGTCCGATCCTATCTGACAGGTTATTTGTAAAATGGAATGTGGTTAAGTGTTTGGAGTAAGTATTCAGTACATTTTTTGTTGCATTGACATTTAGTCTTACTTGACTATTGACGTAATTTCTAAACCTTGTTCTTATGTTGGAATAATTTTCACCTGAGCGCACACCTGTGACATCTTATGAATGGATATGTAAGGTATACTATACTGTTCATGTCATGTCTGTCAGTCGGTAAACATGATATTATTGGCTATGTATAACAGTTAGTGTTGGTTTGGTACATTTCCTGTTAACTTTTCATTGTGTAGCCCGACTCATTTCTGAGTCTAATGTTGCACTAGGATTTGTATACGATCCTCTGCGGTCAGATTGTCACACTGTATAATAATAATTAGTCTGAAATTACGGCTCCACGCATGCATAGTTAATAAGCTTCTTATTACTGGTAAATAATAATACCAATAAATATATACACAATATTGAAAGCTCGCATACAATGACTAGATAACACCTGTTAAATAGCAACTACAAGCTATCATCCCTGAATTCATGAAAAAAATGTTGCATGATGAACCTACAGTACCCACAGTTTATAAAATGTAACTTCCATGTATAGTGCTGTTTTATACTATATCAATAACTTTTTGTTGTCACAAGGTTCAATCTTAGTGTACTCGTCAACTTTGATATATGTTGTACTTTACAGTAAACCAAAACAAATTAAAGGATTATTAAAGTAAAAAACACAGAAAAATTATAGGGGTAGGGGGCTTCATGATTACAAGCATGAAAAGTTAACAAACATGTCATAAATAAAAAAAGGAAAAACGTCACATTTCAACGATCCTTTCAACTGTTACATACAGACAAAATGTGAAAAATAATAACAGTTTATAAAATAACAGATTCCAACGAGCTAGACGGTTTCATTATTGAGATAAACCTTACTGAAAAGATATCATAAATATTTATATATACATTTTCATTTGATGAGTTCACCATTTACTTTTTACAAAAAGAAAAAAATGCCTTGGCTGAGCTGAACAAAGTTCAAAAAGGGTATCTTCAGGGATACTGTGTTTATATCAGCCGTATGAATATTGATCATGATATCTCATTAGGTATTTTCACAACAATTTGAAAAGACCTCTTTTGCATTTGATGCAATTAATTAATTTCTACCTGTCTTAAGGAAAAGTATGTTATTTTGCAGAAAATGCATGAATTGTTTGCCCAAGTGTTGAACAAGAAGGATTTATCAAAGGCAGGCGACCTTTTCTCTCTAGAGGACCGTGACATCAAGGGTGACCTTATAAGTGTCCTTCAGAAAATCGGGGAGATTATCGACAATAAAGACTATGCTTCTAACGACAATGACCAAAGTGTGGTGGAAATATGTGTTACCAGGGTGACAACAGCCATCAGGTAAAAACATAACATGTACCACCATAGGTAAGACAAAGACATGTTAACATGGTTACAATACACATAGACTCATGCCATCAATTAAAGCAGAAACACATTTTTCCTGGGTTATAATACAGCTGGTAAAAACATTGGCTTGAGTGAGTGAGTAAAGCATGTATCACCAGGATAACCACAACCATCAGGTAAAAACAGAAATGTTTGTTACCTGCAGAGTTTTCAGGCAAAATTTAGATTGATTGTGTTACCAAGGTTACCATTGCTGTCATGTAATATACAGAACTATTTGTAACCATGTTCAAGTTATACATATCTGCATATAAATTCATTAGATAATTATGAGTTGACAAATTTATGTTTTTTATATAAAAAGATATGATAGTATATACCTAATTGTTTAAATCTTTATTACTGGCAAATTCTAAACACACACTAAAGGGCCAACATCCAATTTCTTCTTAAAAGTGAAATATTCAGCAGCCCCCATCTAAAATTCCCTAGAGAGTAGATATCTGGCTCGTGGAATGGTAACCCTTACAGAAATGTGAAAGTGTATCTAGAGCTTTATATTCATTTTAGGTCACAAACATTACTGTAACTAATTAGGTAATCTGTTCTTGGTTTGAAAACGGTGGTTCAACAGTCTGCTGTTGTCTGATAAATGCAATTACATGTAACATTTGTCTTTACTCTGTGAAGATTGACCCTAAATATTCTTGAATATATCAGAAAAATAAATGCTAAAAATTCAGCAATACTTTCCTCCAGGGAAACTGAGAGTATTGAGGAGCATGCCATTGCCCTAGTACGCCTGTTGGAGCTATGTCAGAAACACAACCTGAATCCATCATCCCAGGAGAAGGATCCACCCCATGCCAAGATTGCCTCCGACATCATGAGCTGTCTCTTCATGGTCAGGTTCAAATCCTAATTCAGTTTTATCATTTGGATGTGTATGTATATAGGGAAGAGCCAAATTACGTTTGTTTCTAGGGCTTTGGTTCCTCAATGGGTAGAGCATTGGTCTGTATCATCTCTGATGAAGATCAGAGGTGTGGGGTTCAACATCCCTGTTATGTATATACCTAGTGATGTGGCTGTCAAATTTGGTTCAAACTCAAGGCAAAGATCAAGTATGACATTGTTGTGTTTCAGGCAGTCACATCCTTGACAACAGGGACATTGATGTCTTACAGACATTTTCTTGTTAAACAATGCATTAATTATTTACTACATCAGTTTAATTTTTTAAATGTTTAAGCAATTTTATGTATGATTTAAGAGGTAGCACAAAATTTTCAAAGAGAGGTTCTACTGTAATTGAAATAGAGTTTATTTTTGCAACATTTGTTTTTATCAATAAGATAATGATGAAAACTAAAATGTTATTTTTACAGCACTATGGCAAAGGGAAAGTAATGATCCTAGCAATACCAGTGGTTGTCAACTTTTTATGCTGTAATAATAAGGAACTGGGCCGCAATGTGTCAAGTTACTTATCCCTGGCTGCACTGGACAACGCTGACCTCCTGGCCAGACACATGGACCTCATCCTCAACAGTGTACTCAGAGGTGTGTAAATAATGCTATCTGGAATGTCTGTTTGAATAGCTATTTATACTTCAGAAAAGTAGAATGTCAGAGACTAGAATGTTTTCATCTTTAGTTTCAGTGTTTGGTTTACTTTGAAAATTGCACAATGAAAATAGCATGTTATAAAAGAAAAAACCACATTTATCTTTTCTGTATTGCTGACTTTAGAATGCCTGACATCCAACATGTATATTTGAATGCTCACAGGTAACTACATCCTGAGTACTGTGCTCCCCCAGATATTCACACAATGTCGACAGGCGGTCATTGATAAGACTGACCGTTTAGTTAAAATTGTGGACAAGTGTGAGCCATCCGAGAGACTCAGTCTGTTTCAAGTATTTGGAATGATTGCCAAGACTGACACTAAAGTAAGTTATTGATGTGTACTGAACACCTGCCTGTGTAACGGATTACTGCAAATTGATTACCCTGTCTGTTATGCAGTAAATGATTGTTAGGAATTCTGTCAGGAAGTAAATAGTTGTAGGGAAATCAGCCTTTTAGTAGTGATTGTTGGGAATTCTACATTGCCTTAAGTGATTTTAGGAATTCTGCCCTGCAGTAAGCGGTTGGACTCCAGCAACTAAATCAAATACTACATGTTATTGCTTATCATTTAAGTAATAACATTGATATTTAAAGTTTAACATAAGTGACAACTCTAAATTCATAGAAATCTACCTGTCAGAGGCTACAAATGGGATAATTCATTTAGTTAAATGACATCTAGGATTGTCATCCCCTTCAGACATCAGCAACTGGAAGCTTACAATTGAACCTAACCACCCACATATATTGAAATGTGTAATACCCATACATTTTCTTAAGTCAAATAAATGAAGGTTTCTTTTACCAGACACCAATTATAAATTTAATTCCCAAGAGTGTGCAATATTTTCCCAAATCTAAATTCAGGAAGGGACTCTTTAGTAGATAAAACAGAATTCCTGGCAGATTTAGTGTCATAGGTCCTGTACAGATGGTATCGCACCTTTGTTTAAGTATCAGTGTAGTCCATCTCATAACTTGAGTCAGAGGTCACCACCAAATTTCATTGTAAATACTACATACAGTGTAATTGAAATTCCTGATTTCCTTGTTTTCAAATAATTAAATACCAATATATGTTTTTGTTTCAGGTGCTTGAAAAGCATGTACCAAAGTTTGTAGAGTACCTGTCCTCAACTCCATTGTCCAGTATGATTTTGTGTCTGTTTGTTGACATGGCAACAGCCAATCCCTTTATATTTGTTGACCATGTGCCCACTCTACAGAAGGCTGCTGAGCAACAACCAACATTCCTTATACAAGTTATACAGATAATGGGTGCCCTAGCAACCCTTAACAAGGTAGAGTTGCATGTACTGTAAGTTTTGTTTTGTGGTGGTGAGATGAGGGAAGGGGGATTAGATTTTGAGAAATAGAAAGAACCTCTTTTGAAATATATTTGAATCAACTTGAAATTATTTACACATATTCCTTGAACAATCTTAGTATAATATATTGAACATTAAAACTGTTTTTTGACTTATTCATTCAGATTCCTACCCCCACCCCCATCCCACCTTTTTTTGGGAGGGGGATATTTTTTTGGACATGTTTATTTTCAACAACTTTAAGTAAGTGTTTTAAGATCAGCTTTTGTATGTTTTGTACAATAGAAATATTGATGTCTGTTTTAGGACTATGCCAGGAAGAGTATGGAGTACTTTGTGTCTCAGTTTGCTAGTGCAGACCAGACAGTACTTACTGTTATTTTACAGGAAATCAAGGTAGAGTCACAAGCTAGATGATTTGTAGAAATATTGTAACAGTATTTATCTTGTAATAAATTTGTGAAGGCAACTCATATGCCAAACTCCACCTAGGGAGGTGGGATTATGAGAAGGCAATGACACTGTCAAAGCATTTATTGGCATGTGTTTCAAAGTGTAGATAGGCATATTAATAGACATGAGCTTACTGACAGATTGAGTGACTAATTTTGAGTACAGAAGCGATTAAGCCAAAGTTGTAATCAAGGTTACATATTACATAGTATCTTATCAAACAGACAATTTAAAACATTAACTTTAGTCAAATTTTCAGATTTTTGAAATTCCTTTACAGAACTTTAAACCATCAGGTAACTTTGAAATATAAAACAGACATAACTCTCATGTAGTCCAGTGCTTGTCCCTTACTAACACGGACATATGTAATGTGAGTTGTGCTGCTTATGAAATATAATCCATGTGTACATCAATTCCTGATATACATATATAATCCAGAGATTTTAAACAAGATGCCTGTAATCACAGTCCTTATTCAGCTACTCTGTATCAAAAGTGTCCAGACACAATCATTTTTATTTATTTTTTTTTAATTTTTCCATTTTGGAGAAAAATCAGTTGGCTTATCATAATGGATTTGTTTCATATAGATGCTTTATATTATGAATTTAGGCACTCAGCTTAAACAACCATGATCTCCTGGCTTTGAATCTTGAGGAAATCTCAAAGTTGTCTCAAAATGGGTCCAGTGCAGTCAGAATCCTTGTCCAGCAGCTGAAGGAAGATAACAACAAATAGTTGAGTACCAGATTCAGAGATACAAGATCTAGTTCCATCTAACATGGAGTATCGCTCCATGTTGCTAAGATTTTGTCAAGAAATGCTTTAATGTTGACTGTGATAATGTTGATTTCCTTGAAAGATGAAAGTATTATTAAAGTATATTTTATCATTGTTTTCTTCCATGAAAGAGGAATGAAGATGTTGTTTCTTATGATAACCACAAGGTAAAATTAGTATAGAAAATGATAGTAATATGATGCATTTACTTCACATTTGTGACACCTTATTATTACATAGCTGTTTGGTTACTGATAAGATGCAAGAAAATATCTTTTTGCCTCTTAGCAATCTTTCATTATGAGCCCACCATCATCCTTCCCTCCGTCCATATGTAAACAGTTTTTGTTATCGCTGCTTCTTGAAAAGCGCCAGATTGATCTCTCTCAAATTTCCTACGTAGCTTCATTTTAGTCCTTGGATGATCGCGATTGATTTTGGGACTGATCAGAAAAACAAAACGGCCGACAGGGGGCCATCTTTGATTTTGACTTTGCAAGTTTGTTATTGCTATTTCTTGAGTATTACTGCTTAGATCTTTCTCATATTTAAAGTGTGGAGGCCCCTTGGTCCCTGGTTGTTCACGTTTGATTTTAGGACTGATCAGAGAAACAAAATGGGCAATAGGCAGCCATCATGGATTTCGCCTTGTAAAGTATGTTATCCCTATTTCTAAAGAAGTATTGGATGGATCTCTCAAATTTCAAATGTCAGTTCCCTTTGGTCTCTAGTTGTGTCTGTTTGATTTTGGGTCTGATCAGGAAATAAATAGGCTTCTAAGGGATCATCATTATGGATTTGGTAATTAAAGATTATCATCACTATTTCTGCAAAGAAATGTTTAAATTTCTCACCATTAAGAGCAAAAACAGAGAGGAAAAGAAGGGAAAAGATCCAACTATCAAAAAGCACATAAAGATCAAACAATGGTGGATGACAAGATACCTCTGGGATCTTCTCGTCACTTTTACAATCACATAAATTTCAGGTTTTACAAAATCTTAAATGATTTAGTCAATATATATATTATACAATATCTACATAATTTGAAAATTATAAAAATATATTTCAATTAAATTTCTGGTAGGTTGTGGTATTGAGCTTAACAATTGCTGAGATATACATGCTTTTTACTAACAGAAAAAATGCTAACATTATGCATGAAATAAAGTGTTTGTTCTTATTCAGCTCATCACCTGCTCCTGCAGAAAACACCAAACAGACACGATCAGTGTCAAGCCAGACAGAAGGGACAGTCACCATCATCACTGTTGGTAATCCTCCTAATGCTGCCTATCCGAGTGGTGCAGTGGCCATTCGTCACACAGCGCTGCCACCCAGCAACATGTCCAGCCAGCAGAGTCTGACCAAGTCATCACGGTATGTTGGATAGTTTCTGCTTCTACAGTTTTTCTTAAATTATCATGATGTATTGAGCACTCAATCAGTGTCTGAGTCTTTTTTATGTTTTTATACCTCAGCTCAGATGAAGATAGGGGTATAGTTATGGTTTGCTTTGTCCCTGTGTCTATCAAGCCATTTGACAGTTTCTGGAACATATCTCAACCACAGATTGGTGTGTGGTCTTTTGACTTAGTGCAATGATGCTCTAGATATCTCTGTCAAGCACCAAAAAAGAAGTCAGTACGACTTTGTTTGACATTGGACATTTTACCTTAGTTTGGGAAGTTTCCAGAGCATATCTCTGTTATTGTTTGGGTATGGCTTTCAGATCACTTTGTATGTGAGTACAGTATATGAAATGAAGGCATGACATCAGTTGAAGACATGGTAGATTTGGTAGGAAAGTGTAATGTAAAATTGATTATTTTGACCTCCTTTTGACCTTTGACATCAGATAGAATTGATTTTTGGTTCATATCTTGGCCAAAATTTCATGTATAGATATGAGGCTGAGTATGCCAGTACATGTACAAGTTTTTATCAGGAACCAAACTGATATTTGGGCTCTGACTTTGACCTTGACCTGAGAGCTACACAAATGACTATGGAAGCAGAAATGCTAATTTAGGTGATGTTGGGTGCCTCTGTATCCATACTGTATAACCATCAGTCTTTATTGGGGGATTAAGTTTTACTGATTTCATGGTTACTCAGAGTCCACAAATTCATGTGTCCATACACTGTTCTAATTAGTATTAGTGGCTTTATATAGCTGTATTTATCACGAAAACAAGTGCCCATGAAACAGTGATATTTTTTGGAAAAACACAAAAATTGAGCTGCATGAAAATAAATGGTTATACAGTCAGTGTTTTTGTGCTGACAGTATGGTTTTTATGATGTGTCCAACCAAGCATGATCTCCAGACCATTTTACTCTCACGTACAGGTTTGAGACATACTTGCATCTGTGGTTGTTTCCCTTCTGATGACACATTGTTTTTCCTCCAACAACCAAAATAGCATTGCTGCTTTAGCAGTGTCATGATTAAAAGCTCTAAAGAGCTTGTGTTGATTGTTGAATTTGTCAACAGCATGAAATAAAAGTAAATTTCATGGATAACAGGTTTATATTGATCTCTGTATGACCAGTTTTGTTGTTTTGTTTTGAACTTAGAACAAAGGGAAGTTTATTTTCAGTGAAAGTTCTATATTCATATAATATGTATGATGAATTTGGATGAATTTCAGAAGCCATTGATGCGACCAATTTTAAAGCTTGTGCAGATCATTCGTCATAATATGAATATCTTCCATGCTGTATTGTGGTAGAGCTCAAAGACAGTTGACTATTGAAAGTCTTGACTTTAGGCATATGATTATTTTGAGACTTAATTTTGACTGAAAGATGGTTATGAATGTTGAAAATTAACAGAAACATAGGTGCCAACATTGCTGTACAATAAGATTGATGAGCACAGCAGCATCAGGGCATTCAGCGGACCATTTGAATGTCCAGAACATTACTCTCTGATTTAAATGGAATGTTTGTATCCAGTTTATGACATCATATACATTTTTGTATATATTGGAAACTGTTTTATCCAAATCCTTAAGAGAAAAAAACCATTAAATCCCTATTGAATATTTATACTTTTACTTTACATAGAACTGATTGATATTTCTTTTCAGAGCGAGTGCTTCCCAAGCACGACTAACAATGGATCGTCCGGTCAGTCCATTGTCCAGCCAGTTCTCAGACCGCCTATCAATGACAAGTGCAATGACATATGGCAGTACACAGACTGGTCCACCTCTACCGGTAGGTATTCTGTTGTGTATAACAGTACACAAACTGGTCCACCTCTATCGGTAGGTATTCTTTTGTGTATAACAGGACACAGACTTGTCTACCTTTACTGGTAGGTATTCTTTTGTGTATAACAGTACACAGACTGGTCCACCTTTCCACCTTTACTGGTAGGTAGTCCACCTTTACTGGTAGGTATTCTGTTGTGACACAGACTTGTCTACCTCTGGTAGGTATTCTGTTGTGTATAACAGGACACAGACTGGTCCACCTTTACTGGTAGGTATTCTGTTGTGTATAACAGGACACAGACTTGTCTACCTTTACTGGTAGGTATTCTGTTGTGTATAACAGGACACAGACTGGTCCACCTTTACTGGTAGGTATTCTGTTGTGTATAACAGGACACAGACTGTTGTGTATAACAGGTCACACCTTTACTGTATTCTGTTGTGTATAACAGGACACAGACTGGTCCACCTTTACTGGTAGGTATTCTGTTGTGTATAACAGGACACAGACTGGTCCACCTTTACTGGTAGGTATTCTGTTGTGTATAACAGGACACAGACTGGTCCACCTTTACTGGTAGGTATTCTGTTGTGTATAACAGGACACAGACTGGTCCACCTTTACTGGTAGGTATTCTGTTGTGTATAACAGTACACAGACTGGTCCACCTTTACCGGTAGGTATTCTGTTGTGTATAACAGGACACAGACTGGTCCACCTTTACTGGTAGGTATTCTGTTGTGTATAACAGGACACAGACTTGTCTACCTTTACTGGTAGGTATTCTGTTGTGTATAACAGGACACAGACTGTGTATAACAGGACACAGACTCCACCTTTACTGGTAGGTATTCTGTTAGGTATTCTGTTGTGTATAACAGGACACAGACTGGTCCACCTTTACTGGTAGGTATTCTGTTGTGTATAACAGGACACAGACTTGTCTACCTTTACTGGTAGGTATTCTGTTGTGTATAACAGGACACAGACTGGTCCACCTTTACTGGTAGGTATTCTGTTGTGTATAACAGGACACAGACTGGTCCACCTTTACTGGTAGGTATTCTGTTGTGTATAACAGGACACAGACTTGTCTACCTTTACTGGTAGGTATTCTGTTGTGTATAACAGGACACAGACTGGTCCACCTCTACCGGTAGGTATTCTGTTGTGTATAACAGGACACAGACTTGTCTACCTTTACTGGTAGGTATTCTGTTGTGTATAACAGGACACAGACTGGTCCACCTCTATCGTTAGGTATTCTGTTGTGTATAACAGTACACAGACTGGTCCACCTCTACCGGTAGGTATTCTGTTGTGTAAAACAGTACACAGACTGGTCCACCTTTACTGGTAGGTATTCTGTTGTGCATAAAAATTTTGGGCCATGTTCAAATGTGAATCGTGCACAATAAAGATCTTTCAGTGTTTTCAAAAATAGAGCAGACATGATAATGCTAGTTGACAGGTTAGGCCTAGGATAGCATTAGGGGCTATGTATCAGGAAATTAACACTGACATCCAATATATCTTAGACATATCTAAATTCCTGTAGAGTAGGAACCCTTCAACTTCTGTCAATGGGAGGTCATCATGTGTGTATCCCACCCTCTCCAATCACTCCTAACTTCTGTCAATGGGAGGTCATCATGTGTGTATCCCACCCTCTCCCATCACTCCTAACTTCTGTCAATGGGAGGTCATCATGTGTGTATCCCACCCTCTCCAATCACTCCTAACTTCTGTCAATGGGAGGTCATCATGTTTGTATCCCACCCTCTCCCATCACTCCTAACTTCTGTCAATGGGAGGTCATCATGTGTGTATCCCACCCTCTCCCATCACTCCTAACTTCTGTCAATGGGAGGTCATCATGTGTGTATCCCACCCTCTCCCATCACTCCTAACTCCAGGCTGTAACAGTGAACGTAAAACTTGTTATATAAACAAATAGATACCTTTACCATTATTAATTTATTTTCTACATGTTAGTGTTTAATTGGATATCTGCAGGTACCAAGAAAACTAGAACATTAGAGGACAAACACAAATATCAATTATTATCAATTAATGATTATTAGGTGTTAATTATGTTTTGATCTTATACTAATCTGTAAATAACAACAAATTGTCTATGATGTATGTAGTAACTCAGTTTCTATCTATCCTGTTTTTAATCGCTTTCCATTTGAAATTGTTTTCTGCTTTTGTGTAATTGTGAGTATAATTAAATGATCGAGTATGCTGTGATTAAGCTTCCTACGAGTCCTGGATAAAATGACACATACTTTTCTAAATTGTCACATGAAAATCAGGAATTTGTTGGTGATAAGAAAATGCCTAGTGATAGAGTCACAGAAAAACTGTAAACAACCAAGTCTTTGTAAACTGTATATTACATTGTTGTATTATGTACTTGAGTATTAAATAGCCTCTGGGCTGTGTGTAATCCTCATTTAAGAATCAATTATGTCATGCTTTGCACCTTTCCATGCCCCTGTAAATGTACCTTTTTTGTTGGTTGGTGTTCAGAAAGGGGAAAAATTGTGTGTATATTTAGGGTCTGTAAAAGTCACTTATTTAAATGATTTGTTAATGTAATATTTATTCTCGTAACTATTTGCCTCTCTCATCTGTCCGATTAAAATTAACGTTGATTTGTGTTCTCTTTCCTTAAACTATGTGAAGCAGAGTGTGGTTTATATAACATAGATGTATAGATAGTAGTTTAATGAGATTGCCTCTCTTATCTTCCAAGCCATGAAATAGCATGCTTCTGAAATTTTACAATTTTATTTCAAATTCAAATTTTATTTACTTATTCACATTTCAGCATGATCAATGTCAGGAGAGTTGATTCTTCCATCTCAAATTAATTTGTGAATGTGCCATGTTTCATAGATTTACATTAGTGCCAAAAATTAAAAAAAAAAACCCATAATTATGGCTACAACAATGTCTGATTACATATTCAGCGCAAAATTGCTTTAGAGAATATATTGAACATGTTTTTTAGACAGATATGTTATGATAATTAAAAATACAATTATTGTGCAGACATCTGTTAATGTTGACCCTCGTGGTATGTTGTTGTGTACATTTACTATTTACTGATATTTGTATAAAGTCCTATGTCCGTTTATATCAACAGCCAGAGCCTCTGCGTGACGGGGTCCAGAACTTCTGTGAAAAACACATGCCCATCATTCGGAATTTCATAGAGAGTATCTCTGTGCGTATTCCTCTGCCTTCTAAGTGTAGCATTATCAGTAAGTATTGTGTTTTTATAAAATGTACTAACTAGTAAGGCTGTTTTTTATCCATTTATGACACGAAGCCGAAAGGGAATGGTGCCTGTTTGTAAACTTAAGATTTGAATGACGATTAAAAAAATAAAAAAAGTTTTAATTATTTTGAAATAGTGTTAAAATTTTTACAGAGGATAAATCCTGTATGTAGTAGTAATCTTACCACATAAACGTTTTTATTGTAATACTTAAAACGGCTTCAGCAAAACTTACTTATTTTTTGCTGACTTATGACTTATCTAATACCTGGGTACTTGTATTAAAAAAGAAAACAAAAAGGAAAGAAAAATAATAATGATAATAATATTGCATGGATTTTGATTAAGAGATAATTCCAAGGCTGATTTGATTACTATTGCAGCATATGTGTTTTGAGTTTCAAAAAGGCTGCTTTAATTGGTCACAGGATGAACATAATTGGTTACAGGAAAATGGACAGGCAAGATGTTGTACCTTATATACTTATGACAAAAAAAAAAAGCTTCTTGGTGACAGATATATATTTGATGTGTTGTAGATGGGCGCCACAAGCGGTATATAAGACTCAACTTCCTGTGTGGTGGTCAAGGTGACCAATGTCTCTATGGCAACACCTATTTTTCTCTCAATACCAAAGTACCAAAAACCTGGATCCATGTAATGTTTCTGGCTGTACAGGTATATCCATATAATATATTACCATATAATTCATATAGTACAATATTTATCCTGCAATAAGCCCACACATTTACTCTGACCCAATTTTGGAAGATGGGCTTATTACAGGTCAATAGCAGTTTCTGTCTTTTAGCCGAATTCGCAATTGTTGTAAGTCAGGGTTTATTGGCAGGAGTGGGTTAACTATTGTGTTGTATTGATCGGGTACATTTTGGTTTAGTTAACCAATGTACTACATTGCTGCAGAAAGATAAACAGACAGTTATAGTTTTATATTGTGCTAAACTAATTTGTTGTAGTCTAGATTTTAACCCTTAAGAATTATAACAATACATATCCTTCTTTATGATATAATGTTTATATCAATCTTAGAGTGATGCAATGGCAGAAAATTTATTGAATTTTCACAGGCCCAGTCTACCTCAGCGCTGAATCAGAATGATGCCAGTATCCAGTCATTACGGGGCTGTTGGGACAGTCTCTGGGGTGACCGGAGCAGTTTCCTCACCCTTGTCACCTCTTCATTCCCCTCACCTAAGGTTGGTTTTACCAGGGACGGCAACGGGATGGTCTAGGGGTCTCATGCCCAGGTCTATTTATAGAAAACCGTCCCTTTGAGACTTACCAGATCTAAAAATGATTTGATAAGTATCAGTAATTTCATGGAATATACATACACTCATTTTGAATATTTTTATACATCCAATCTCTCTAAAAAATAAGGGGAAAAGTTAGCATAATTAAAGTTTGTCCAATTATTGGGTAAAGCTGAAATATTAGAGTAAGAATTTATGTTATGGTTGAATAATCATAATGTGACTTATTTAACTTCTTGTAATATGAATAATAAAGGAATATTAATAAAGGAAGCAAGAGTTGATTTCCTTGTTTAAACTTTGTTTCATAAACACAACAAAATTCTACAGTATCAGGGTTTCCTTATTGCAAACTGATACACAAAATATTCCACCATTCCATAAAAATGTTACATGCTAGGCTGGCAAGAAGAAATATTTCCATGCTTATAATGCCAACTTTTACATCCAGACCACAGTTACTCATAAATTTTTGAGGCATTTTTGACTTGTAGTACAGAGTATTTCATGCTGAAAACCCTACTTAATATTATGCTATGGATAATAGTTGTAAAAAAGTATCTATATTTTGCTTTATTGTTGTATAAACTTCAGGACCAGGACATCCTTTTACAAGAGCTTCAGAGTTCTCGGTTCTTTGATGTATTTGAGTTCAATGCTGCTAAGAAGTATTGGGCCTGTTTCATGTGCAATCACCCAGAGAAGATGTTAGATCTGCTGCAGAATGGCAACCCTGTGATAGCTGTAAGTGCTACATAGTCTGCTTAGATTGACAGTAGAATAAAACACAGTAGAAAGTCTAGTCAATATGAAAGACTGATAGCCCTGTAAGAGTTCATATGATCCTTGAAATTTTTTGTTAAGCAGCATCTAACTAGTGAATGTCTTTCATCATATCTTAAAGGAATGTTCTCAACAAGAAATCTGTGGATGTTCTGCATCTTTTAAGAACCTCTCCTGATGGCTTTTCAAATCATTTTCATAATCAAATATTATATGTGCAGTGAATTCAGAAAAAACAAAATTCATGGTAGTAACCCTGGTCAATTCAAGATTATATTAGATTTCCAAAGAGAGCACATTTCTCATATGACATTTTGAAAACGAAAGTAGAAGCATATATCCAATCCAAGCGACGGTGACTCTAAGTAAAATGAAAATGGACCATTTTCTCTCGTTTTTTTTTTATTTTAGACACGCACGCTACATATATATACAACTCAGAGGTACTTTATTTCATGAAAAATCACTAGTAACTTCACAATAAGGATTCCATCCAATGAGTCATCATATTTGTTTGTAGTGCATTTGCAGGTGCAAGTTATCCATTTTATAAATTGATCTGACTAAATACCGTAAATGTTGAAATTTTTGACATAGAATTTAATTGAGCTGACTAAATACCGTAAATGTTGATATTTTTGACATAGAATTTAATTGATCTGACTAAATACCATAAATGTTGAAATTTTTGACATAGAAGAATTTGAGCTGACTAAATACTGTAAATGTTGAAATTTTTGACATAGAATTTAATTGAGCTGACTAAATACGGTAAATGTTGACATAGAATTTAATTGAGCTGACTAAATACGGTAAATGTTGAAATTTTTGACATAGAATTTAATTGATCTGACTAAATACCGTAAATGTTGATATTTTTGACATGGGAGAATTTAATTGAGCTGACTAAATACCGTAAATGTTGAAATTTTTGACATAGGAAAATTTAATTGATCTGACTAAATACCGTAAATGTTGAAATTTTCACATGGGAGAAATTCACATTAGATTTGTGACCATCATTAGTCTACGAAAATTCCCGAACAAATATGGTTTTGTGATGTACATGTCTATGGTACATGTATTTGTGAAACAGGTTTGCAAAATGAACATCCTGAATGATTACAGATATAGAAATTAAATGCAATTAATATAACATAATAACATCTTGTCATACACAATTAATCAGGGTGGTACATGTATTTTAATTAACAATCTCCAAACAGATTTTGTGAGAAGATCTTGTTGCACCCTGAAGCTGAGAAGCTATTAGATAAAAGTTACCTGTGTAATTAGATGTATTTATACATACCACATGTTGTAAAACATGTTAAATAGGTTGGAATGATTATTTGATGCCTTGGAGTTAAATTACATCCAGCTATTGTGGTAGAAAGTCACTCAGGATGCTATATTGTAAAAATACTGCTGTAAAATTCTGTCATTAATGACTGGGCATTCATCCATTACTCTCTCACAGTGTAGTCAGACTTTACACATTTGTCATTAATGACTCAGCATTCATCCATTACTCTCTCACAGTGTAGTCAGACTTTACACATTTGTCATTAATGACTCGGCATTCATCTATTACTCTCTCACAGTGTAGTCAGACTTTACACATTTGTCATTAATGACTCAGCATTCATCTATTACTCTCTCACAGTGTAGTCAGACTTTACACATTTGTCATTAATGACTCAGCATTCATCCATTACTCTCTCACAGTGTAGTCTTTACACATTTGTCATTAATGACTCGGCATTCATCTATTACTCTCTCACAGTGTAGTCAGACTTTACACATTTGTCATTAATCTCAGCATTCATCCATTACTCTCTCACAGTGTAGTCAGACTTTACACATTTGTCATTAATGACTCGGCATTCATCCATTACTCTCTCACAGTGTAGTCAGACTTTACACATTTGTCATTAATGACTCGGCATTCATCCATTACTCTCTCACAGTGTAGTCAGACTTTACACATTTGTCATTAATGACTCGGCATTCATCCATTACTCTCTCACAGTGTAGTCAGACTTTACACATTTGTCATTAATGACTCAGCATTCATCCATTACTCTCTCACAGTGTGGTCAGACTTTACACATTTGTCATTAATGACTCAGCATTCATCCATTACTCTCTCACAGTGTGGTCAGACTTTACACATTTGTCATTAATGACTCAGCATTCATCCATTACTCTCTCACAGTGTAGTCAGACTTTACACATTTGTCATTAATGACTCAGCATTCATCCATTACTCTCTCACAGTGTAGTCAGACTTTACACATTTGTCATTAATGACTCGGCATTCATCCATTACTCTCTCACAGTGTAGTCAGACTTTACACATTTGTCATTAATGACTCGGCATTCATCCATTACTCTCTCACAGTGTAGTCAGACTTTACACATTTGTCATTAATGACTCGGCATTCATCCATTACTCTTTCACAGTGTAGTCAGACTTTACACATTTGTCATTAATGACTCAGCATTCATCCATTACTCTCTCACAGTGTAGTCAGACTTTACACATTGATTTATATCCTGATCAGGAAATGCTTTTGGATTTTGAGTTTTTCGTATAGAGAAGCTTTTTATTTCATTATGATAAATTTGAACTACTTTTTTGGACTTTGCCATTAGCTCTGTTTTCATCAACATAGTAAATTACCATATAATTCAATCTCTTTGTTATGACATAATCCAGAATTTCTGCAGACAAATTCCCAGCAGTCCAAGTCATGCTGGTAAATATTGATCTGAATATGTGTGTTTGCCTATCTCTGAGAGTTGGAGAGTAGAACCACTACCCAGAAATTTGTGTAATTTTCTTCTCAAACTTATACCATTCCATTCACAGGGACAACTCAAAGAGAAGAAAGGAAGATGGAAGTTTTTAAAACGTTGGAAGACAAGATACTTCACATTATCAGGGGCACAAATCACCTACAACAAGAGTCATTCTGTTAGTACATATTGACAGTTTAACAGAACACATACATCAACACTGTACTGGAAAACCAAAGTTTATATACATTTTCAGCCTCAATACTGGAAAATAAATACTGTAGCACAAAAACTGAAAATAATGTCAGTGTCACAAGACTTACAATACTTTATCAAAATCTAAAGTCTTTGACAAATCTTCATTATACTGTCAAGAACTCAAATGTATTCTGTCATCTTTTATATGGTCACTGAGGCACCATTTTTGTGTTGCTTCCCAAGGCAACAAATATGTATTACTATGTCATGCATCCCCGTCAGTTTTTCTCGTGATAACTTGTGTTCATTTTGGCTGATCTACCTCAAACTTTATACAGTGCTTCCTTATCAAAAGTGCTTGCTTGGGATTGCTTTTCAGGTCTGATTGTCAAAGGTCAAGGTCACTGTTACTATAAATAGGATTTTTTTTTTATGATAACTTCAATGCACTTTGGCCGATTTACCTCAAACATCATATATTGCTTCCTTATCAGAAGTGCTTCCTTGGGATTGCTTCGGAGGTTTGAAGGTTAAAGGTCAGGGACAATGTTATCATATATAGGAGATTGGTTTTCATGCAATAACTTGAGTTTTCTGTGGATAATTATACTCAAACTTCATGCAGTGCTTCATGAGCCTTGCATGGGATTGCTTTTTATGTTTAAAGGTCAAAGGTCTAGGTCATTGTTACTATAAGTAGAAGATTTGTTTTTGTACAGTAACCTTAAGAAAGGTACTTGCGTTTTAGGTCAAGGTCATCGTAGCTGTAAAATGAAAATTGGTTTTGTGTGATTACTTTGAGCATTTTTTGGAAAATTAGACTAAACTTCATACAATGCTTCTTAACCAAAGGGGTTTGTTTGAGATCGCTTTTCAGTTGGGGTTTCCCTGTTCCTGCTGTATTTAGTCAAACAAATTATATATGGAGTAAATACAAGGAATATCTGTGGCTATTTTTCAATAAAACTCATCTTCAGAAACCTTGCTGGGCAAGTGACGCATGCACATCCATGAAACTCTTATATTCATAACAGTTGGGTGATTCTGATGTGTCTTTGATATCCTTATATATAGATATGTATATATATATATATTCAGTTGTAGTGATATTCAAAATAAAGTATTGTAGCATAATATTCTTAAAGAGAATTAGAAAAAAAAAATACCCAAAATGTACGAGATACTTGTTATTTAAGGTATGACCTTGTGTTATATCAGTAGATCATGGTTTAACTCATTTTTTTCCCTTTTTGTAGAGAAAAGAAACACTTCCAGTCAGTAAGATTCAGAGTGTCAAAGCTGTTCGTAAGGGAGTGAGGGACATTCCAAAAGCTTTTGAGATCTTCACAGGTGATCAGACCTACACATTCAAAGCTAAAGGGCAACAAAATATTGAACAGTGGGTCCAGTGTCTGCACATAGCTGTGGCTCGGGTCCAGACGACAGATAAAGACAAAACAATGAAGGAGAGTGAGGCAGGTGTTACAGATAACAATTCTATGCCAGCAGCCCCAAACAATGGTGAAGTTAGTCCCCAAAACAATGTTGTTATTGAGCGACCACGCTCTGTGATGGATACCAAGTTATAGCAATTACAGTAAAACCTAGAGAGGTTGTGATTAAGTCAACACTCTTTAGAGGTTTTGGTTGAATGAACACTCTGTAGAGACTCTAATCGTGCAAACACTCTCTAGAGGCTTTGGTTGAGTGATACCTAAGAATGTTTCGGTTGAACACAAGCCTAACAATGAACGGTTTTGTTGAGTAATTCTGTAAGTAACAGGATTGCCTTGGGAGGATTTGGTTGAATGACATAGATACCTTGGGAAGATTTGGTTGGATGACATAGATACAGATGAATGGTTTGGTTGAAATGAAGTAGATAGCTGAAAAGAGTTTAGTTGAATTACCTAGATACTTTTTATTGGGTGTCTCAGAAGGATTTGTTTGAATGAACTAGATGACATAAGAGAGTTTGGTTGAATGACCTGTAACTGAGAAATGTTTTGTTGATTGACCTATATACCTAGAGAAGGTTTAGTTGAATGACCTAGATACCTAGGGAAGGTTTAGTTGAATGACCTTGATACTCACGGAAGATTTTGTTGAAGAAACTAGATACCTAGGGAAGGTTTCGTTGTATGACCTAGATACCTAAAGAAGGTTTAGTTGAATGACCTAGATACCTAGAGAAGGTTTAGTTGATTGACCTAGATACCTAGAGGGAAGGTTTAGTTGTATGACCTAAATACCTAGGGAAGGTTTAGTTGAATGACGTAAATACCTAGGGAAGGTTTAGTTGAATGACGTAAATACCTAGGGACGGTTTAGTTAAATGACCTAGATACCTAGAGAAGGTTTAGTTGTATGACCTAGATACCTAGAGAAGGTTTAGTTGAATGACCTAGATACCTAGAGAAGGTTTAGTTCATTGACCTAGATACCTAGAGAAGGTTTAGTTGATTGACCTAGATACTCAAGGAAGATTTTGTCAAATGACCTTGATACTAAAGGAAGATTTTGTTGAAGAAACTAGATACCTAGAGAAGGTTTCATTGAATGAACATGATACCTAGAAAAGGTTTAGTTTACTAAAGGAAGATTTTGTTGAAGAAACTAGATACCTAGGGAAGGTTTCGTTGTATGACCTAGATACCTAGAGAAGGTTTAGTTGAATGACCTAGATACCTAGAGAAGGTTTAGTTGAATGACCTTGATATCTAGAGAAGGTTTAGTTGAATGACGTAGATACCTAGAGAAGGTTTAGTTGTATGACCTAGATACCTAGAGAAGGTTTAGTTGAATGACCTTGATACCTAGAGAAGGTTTAGTTGATTGACCTAGATACCTAGAGGGAAGGTTTAGTTGAATGACTTAAATACCTAGGGAAGGTTTAGTTGAATGACCTAAATACCTAGAGGAGGTTTAGTTGAATGACTCAGATACCTAGAGAAGGTTTAGTTGTATTACCTTAATACCCAGGGAAGGTTTAGTTGAATGACCTAGATACCTAGGGAAGGTTTTGTTGTATGACCTAAATACCCAGGGAAGGTTTGATTGAATGACCTAGATACTCAAGACAGAATATTTTGATTGACTTGTGTTACCAGGAGTGGTTTGGTTGAATAAAGTAGATACCTGAGAATGATTTCTTCGAATGACCTAGGTAATAGTTGAAGTTTTTGGTTCTGTTACAGTTTCATTGAAGGCTTGCTTTGGTTGAGTGGTCGAGAAAAGGTTTGGTTGAGTAACCTCCATTTGTAAATCTTCAGTTGTATGACCTATATATTGTGAGACTGAAAGGTGTGAATACCTGATGCACATATTAAGGTTTAAATGAGTGACAAAGGAGTAGCTTAAGGAACATGAATATTGAGGAGGACGTTTTGGAGGTTCAAAAATATTTAAACTTTGTGGGATCTTTTATGAAACTGCATACATATATTTAGATGAAGGTTTACTGACAGTTGGACTTTGACAAACGTTGGTTTAATGATTTGTTTGAATATTGATTTGGTTTAGATATATGACTACAGTTTCAAAATTTTGATTACCAGGTAGATTTGGATTATTGACTTGTTGTTGACATATATAAATTTATAGTTTGGATTGAAATCACAAAATCTGGATTAGGTTTTGATTAACATATTCAAAATCCAGATTTGGTGTGGAATATGGAATTATGAAATATTGATGTGATCAGATAATTGCTTGTAGCAAGAACAAAAATTGTATAAAGTTTGAATTTGCTTTTCAGAATTCTGGATTTGGTATTGATTGAATTCACGAAACTACAATGTAATGTTGGGCAAATTTAGATTTGCTAGGAGAGATTTTACCTGGATATTACATATCGTAATTTAAAAATCTAGGTATATGAAAAATCATGGAGCTGATAGATTTATGAAAAAGCCTTGTGAACAGTCATTTTAAAGTTGGGTTTCATTTTAATAGCTAGTGGCTACATCACTGAACAACATACAGGAGGTCCATCACATGTTATCAAAAGCAATATGGATTAAGACTTGTTGCCAAGGACACAACCCCTATAAAAACAGGTAGTCTGTGATCTCAATTTCAACTGTAGCCGCTAAGGATCTTACAACACAACCCCAGATATTTACTTGAGGTTGTAAATATTCATGTTCTATTGATAGAGCTATATCAGTTGTCACACTTTGATGCTTTCAAGTGTTATTAATTACCTGTGTAGGTGTATGCAGAGTTGCTTGTTTTTACAGAAATTATTTGCTCATACTATATTTAGAGTCTGATTAATCAATTCTAAAGCCTAGTGAACCATTTGTGAAAAAAAATACTGATTTTTAAAGTTACTGTAGTAAACTGCATAATATCATTGAAGATGCTGATAGTAAGTACGGGCCAGTAGAAACATTTAGGGATTTGACCGGTCTCACTCAGGTAGGCATGTGACTTATACGAAGCTATTGTTTCTATATCTCACTATCCGTGAGTAATCCTTGTGGTTGTTTTCTAAGCAGACTGAATGGTTGTGGGAGGAATATGTACCTTCATATATCAATTCATGTTATACACGTGATTTTCATGTTTACAAATTTGTGATACAATAATATAACATTCTTTTTAGTCTTAGATATGTAATAACTATGAAATATAAAATTTTATTTTTTTGTGTTACGATAATTAAAACTCCTTTTAAAGGTAATTATTTTTGAATTCGATTGAATATGCATGGAAGAACTCTCGCTGCAAAAGGATCGAGAACTTGTCTGGAAAAACGACAAATTGCAAAAGAACATCTGTTTTCTTATAAAGTATTGGCTGTTTTCAATATCATGTGATCATGTTATTTAAATGCATTGCTCTGGTTATCTTAATAGCAGATTTAATCAGAAAAATTGAAAGCATGCATTGATGTTGAGGTCAGTATTTTGTCTTTTTCATTCCTATTTAGTTTCTTAGTGTGTTGTATAACCTGATAAAATTTAATTGAGCTATATTTATAATAATAAGCTCATGCCTGCTAATAAGACCACATGTCTATTGTTAATATAAATTCAGATTTTATCCTGTATTAAGAATAAGGCCATCCCATACATTCATTCTTTGGCTTATTAGAAAACAAGTATGGCAATTGGTAAATTTAGAACAGAACCTAAAGTACATATTGGACTGTTATTATACCATGTTTAGCATTGGAATCAGCAGATCTGCATGTCTATTAATGCCTTAAGGTTCACTCATATCACATTAGTATTTCTCATGATTGGCAGCAACTTTTACTTTCATTTTATTTGAATTGATGTGTAATATGTTTTATGCAAATTAGTGTAAAATTATATAAAAACAATGTATAGCAATTCATGTTATGGTTTATATTAATTAAGTGCATATAATTGTCTCCTGTAAAGTTACTGCTGTTATATATTTTGTTGAGTAGTGCTATTAAACATTGCCTGTATTTGTTAATGCGTTTGTAAGGGCCTGTTCTAGTAATTTTACTCTGCTATGCTATCCATTCCACTTGAAGTGTATTAAGGTGATAAAACATCTTGCACATGGGTTCTGTGATTTTTTAAAATTCTAAGTGTTACCAGAAATAGACACCAATCATGAGGTTTACATAATGAACAAATGCTTGTATTTGTTTTCTCATTATCATATAACACCCAGAAAAAGTTGAACTTTCATTGATGTATACATGCAACATGAGGTCTAAAACTGACAAGTATAGTGTTTTACAAATATTAAAGAAATAATTAGTCTGCTCTATGTAGATTGTCATTTTCACTTACTGTAAGGAGCTCGATTCATGTATGTCAAAGTTTGCCTTATTAATTTGCTATGCAATAACCTAATATTTGTGATTACAAGATATTTAATATGGGAAGCCCTTTGTATATAGATCTGCAAAATGTTTGATTTCATTTCTAGAAAAAGTGCTGGAAGAATTAGAAAAGTGAAACTTGAGTTGTTGATATATGAAAATGTTTTTGTGAGTGTTGTTACGATACTAATTGTTACCATGGTAACTTGGACAGTTAATTATGTACTTAAATATTGTTACTATGGTAACTTGAATACTAAATGATGTACTTATCAGTTGTTACTTTGGTCATTTGAATACTGTATTGTATACTTGTGAATTGCTACTATAATAACCTGAAAGTGCATTGTGTGCTAATGTCTGAAAAATTGTTACCATGGTAACTCAAAGATTGTATTGTTTACTTGTATTTTGTTACTATGGTAACTTCTACACTGTATGTTGTACTTAATATCAATTCTAAATAACTTGTAATTTGTACTTAAGATAAATTGTTAATAACTTGTGATTTGTGCTTAATATAAATTGTTATCAAACACACTTGTAATTTTTACTTACTGTAGATTGTTATTAAATATGCTAACTTGATGAATAGCCTATGAACCTATCAAAAATCTATTAAATGTTATGTTATTCTAATTTTCAAAATATTACCTTTCATTCTGAAGTATATAATAGTAAAATTATATAAACTGTTAAATAATATATTTACTAATGGTTGATGTTCAGCAACTCTACATGTCATATATGTCTTTCACACCGGGGCAGGGCACGTGAGGTATGGACTTGTATAGTGTTGAGGGTACTTAGGCAAGGAATGCCCATAGTGTTCCCTATGTATTACTAAATGTGTATGGTGGAACATGAGTACCAAACTTCTTTCAAACACTAGCCTATACATAACGTGTTTGCCCCTGTGGTCTTCCATTGCACTTATGCATATTCCTGCAATATTTTTATATCACATGTAATGCTGTATTCATATTACTTCTCTCCTGCATTAAAGTTTTTAACTTATTTCTAATTGATATGTAAAGTAATAAAGAATACATATTGTTTATCATTTATCTGGATGTTTTGTTTGTTTGAAAATGAAGAAAATATATCTACCTGTTTGCTGAATCATACCATAAACCTAAATTAGACAAAACTAAGGCAAATATGAACAACCTAAAGATTTACATGAAAAAAATAAAAAGGGAATAAATTTTCTAAATAATTTCCAATTTTCACATTCATGTAATCTGACAATCGTTGTTTATACGCTGCCGGAGGCGGTCGTATATTGGCGTCATCTTCTCCGTCTGTCTGTCCGTACGTCCATTTCTTGTGAATACAATTCCTCCTAAACTGATGATTAGATTTTCATAAAACTTGCTCAATGTCACTACTACAATGGTTTGATGTGCATGAAGGGGCGATTTTACGGTTCATTGATTTTTGTAAGATTTATGCCATTTTATTTTGATCTTTATATTATGTGGTGGTGTATATTGTGTCCAAGGCACTCTTGTTTATTCTTAGTGTATCTACACTTGTCATTTTATATCGTTATAGTGAAAAGGGAATGTAGAGGTAGACATAGATGAAATAGAAGGGGATATGAATTTTGCATTTGGGGGGTTTTAACATCCTCGCAACGGATGTCAGGGGGGATACCAATAGTGGGAAACAAAACAGAAAGAAATGGCAGACAGGAAGGAAAGCGAAATATCAAATCCAGTATTGAAATGGGGCATCAGATTTTTTTTGTTACGTCGATGTCCCCATGCAGAAAAAAATGAAAGAAAACTCAACTCTGCAACGGCCCACGATCATACGCTTCCAACAATCATGCTTTGGAATTCAGCAGACCGTATTCTTGGGCTGTCCCGTGTATCTTGAAGAGAACGCATTAGAGAACCACGACAAACATACGGAAGGCGTCCCACAATTAGTCCTCTCTTACGACTGACAAGTGAACACAGCAGGGAGAATTGCTATTCCAAAATACAGAAAAAACAAATCGAAATAAAAAATACAAAATAAATTAATAAAGGGGAAAAACACACACACAAAACTGCAATGATGCTGCAGCTGCATAAGGAATTGGCTTTTCCTCCCGACGATCGCTTCATTCCATAAGTCATCATCTACATCTCCAAACAACACTTTGCATGGCCATGTTCCAGAGATAACAAAACCTGTAAAATATCTCGGTGTCACTTAACATTCTTACCTGAAATGGGACTCCCATTACTTCCAAAGTCAATCAATCACTTGGTTTCCTACGACGAAATTGAAGAGAAAATTCTTCACATATCAAAGATCATGAACAGAAAACACTAGTTCGTCGTAGACTAGAGTTTAGTGCAACACTCTCTGGGACAGACTCATACAACCTTAAAAAATCAGTCTGAAAAAGTGCAACGCTGAGCTGAAAGATAGTGTTTAGTAACTAGGCACCACTATACAAACTCTGTTACATGACTGAATCCTTTGCCTGCAAACCAGACCAGTAATGTTCTACAAAATACTATATGGCCTTGTCGAGATCCAGAAAATCTCCTGCTTGTCGATCTGCCCATTCATGTAAGCCATCACGGTCCATAAGCATTCAGACACACAAGACCTTAAGGAACTTCTATAAGCAATCCTTCTATGTATATATATATATATAACCAATTAAACGAAAGAACTCACAGCCTCCAGTCTTTCGTTTATTTATCACAATGTCATTCTTTTCTCGTCACTAGAATACCATGCTTTACTTTCTTCTTTAAGAACATACAAACAATACAAAAATTCTTATATTCAAGAAGAAGGATGTGAAAGATGAACTAATGCCTTGGAGTTCATCATCAGGATTGAAAGCTCCCAAGTAACTCCTTGGTGACGTCATCAGACAACAAGATTCATCAATATAGCATCAGAAAGATGAAATCATTTGCTCTCAAGCATTTGTGGTGTATTTCTCCAAATGACTATATTTCATTTTACGCATACTGTATTACTCTTATACTGTGAATGATTGAAATCGTTTTACATATCTCCACAAAGGACAGCGTTGTTTAGTTATATATCTTCTATCGTAATAAGATACTTTTCTCGTGTTTTTAATTGAATCTGAATATTTTAGAAATTCTGTACTTTCAGAAGAAAACTATAACTCTGGTATACGTTTCACCAATGTTTAACAAGAACTGAGCAAACTAGTCCAACGTTCTCAAGATGTGTCCTTTATATAACTACTTCTCTGATATAGACGTCTCAACAGCACATCGTAAGATTAGCTATACAAACGACCTGTCCGAAACCTTGTATAACAAAACTCTCTACTGACCACTGATAATACTGCTCCACACAAGGACATCACGATGACGGACAGATAGCAATGAGCCTCTACACGGCAATACATATTTGAATATATAAACTAATTTCGTTTATGACTAAATCCAACCAATTAACAAAAACTTGATACTCCTCGTTATATTTATATATAGAATATATTTTTGTTGGCTTTAAAATACAAAATTTCAACTAAAAACCGATTGTTTTTGCAATATTTGCCCTATATAATTGGAAGTCTCACCTTATCTAGAATGATGGTCAAGAGCCTCGAATACAGGAATATATATAACAACGATATGACGGATTATCAGCACTACAGACTTTCCCTGTTACAATGATCAGACCATTTCTCTGCTACGCCGTAGTATTAGTGTTAGTTGTCGATCTATCACATGGCCAAGTGTTCGGAAAAGGCAAATGTCCCACAGTGACAGTCCAAGATAACTTTGATTTACAAAAGGTAAGGATGGAAAGAAGAACGAAATTATTTTAACAAATGCTTAAAAGTATTAAGTGCACAAAGTGAACACAGTAACTTTGATGCTGAAATACTTTCCTGTGTCCTGAAGAACACAAAAGGTAGGGTTGATTTAAAAAGGTAGGGTTAGAAAGAGAAATAAAATTGTTTTTAACAAATTCTTTAAAGCAGCTAATGTACATAATGCACACGACATAGTAACTTTGATACTGAAATACTTTCTATTCTCATGTCGTGACGGGGACACCATTGTGTGTGCCACATATGGTGATGAGAATATGTCGGGAACCGCAAGTGGTGACAAAGTGTGCCTGAATGGGCACAATATGTATTGCGGGAAATCATCGTTTTTCCCCATTTCATCTGCATTCACCTGTTACCAGTGTAAAGAGTACATTTCGAATATGGACATTGTTTAACCGAGTTATCGCATGTACTTAAAAATCTGCAGATATATAAAATCCTAATTCAGGGGTTTACCATCTATTTACAGTACCTCGGTGACTGGTATGAAATACTAAGGTTTTATGTTGGTTTTGAGGACAATTCCAAGTGTACAGTGGCGAACTACCAGCTGAAGGATGACGGACATATCCGAGTGGACAACAAATGTATATCGTAAGTTATCTACAGCAAGCGAATCATTTTTATACCTACTTATTCTACAAATACTTTTGTATTTGGTATTTTCTAAAATATACGTGACATTTCAGCTCACCTTCGTATACGATAAATACACTTACGCAATCGATTCGTACCACAATAGAGACCAGTGCATGGTTTGGACGGCATGTGTCTGTCCAATCAGTCCGCAACAGGTTGAAAGGGCGGCTTCCATTCACTGAACACATTTTGTTGCGACGTCAATGTGGTAATCGCTATAACTGAACAGTGGTCACCGTCACTGGGCCCTTCGACAATGGAACAATGCTTTGTTTTCAGATCTGTCCCGATTTTGACTGCACCATGGAGATTGCGGCATAGCAGAACGGGACCATGTTGGTGGCGAGAGCGAATTTTTGTATTACCAGCTTACGACCAACGGCATGGGGGTATTGCAAGTAATAATAACAAACTTTACATATAATACCGTGTGACAAGACGAAATTGGACAGTAAATATTTAAGCATTTAAATGCTACTAGTTTGCTTTTACAGGGAAAATAAACACCTCCTGTATATATAGGTGTTTTGAATTTGTCCTCACCCAGTTGGCACTCATACCTTTTGTAGATGCTGACTGAAGTAGCTCGAAGCTGAAATGATTTACTGTGTGAGGAATACATGATATTTTTGGTTTAGTGAGCTGGCCATGACAACAGATTTTCTGTGTGAAGTATATATGATTTCGTTGGTTTAGTGAGCTGGCCATGACAATAGATTTTCTGTGTGAGGTATATATGATTTCGTTGGTTTAGTGAGCTGGCCATGACAATAGATTTTCTGTGTGAGGTATATTTGATTTCGTTGGATTAGTGAGCTGGCCATGACAATAGATTTTCTGTGTGAGGTATATATGATTTCGTTGGTTTAGTGAGCTGGCCATGACAATAGATTTTCTGTGTGAGGTATATATGATTTCGTTGGTTTAGTGAGCTGGCCATGACAATAGATTTTCTGTGTGAGGTATATTTGATTTCGTTGGATTAGTGAGCTGGCCATGACAATAGATTTTCTGTGTGAGGTATATATGATTTCGTTGGTTTAGTGAGCTGGCCATGACAATATATTTTCTGTGTGAGGTATATATGATTTCGTTGGTTTAGTGAGCTGGCCATGACAATAGATTTTCTGTGTGAGGTATATATGATTTCGTTGGTTTAGTGAGCTGGCCATGACTAGATTTTCTGTGTGAAGTATATCTGATTTCGTTGGTTTAGTGAGCTGGCCATGACAATAGATTTTCTGTGTGAAGTATATATGATTTCGTTGGTTTAGTGAGCTGGCCATGACAATAGATTTTCTGTGTGAGGTATATATGATTTCGTTGGTTTAGTGAGCTGGCCATGACAATAGATTTTCTGTGTGAAGTATATATGATTTCGTTGGTTTAGTGAGCTGGCCATGACAATAGATTTTCTGTGTGAGGTATATTTGATTTCGTTGGATTAGTGAGTTGGCAATGACAATAGATTTTCTGTGTGAAGTATATCTGATTTCGTTGGTTTAGTGAGCTGGCCATGACTAGATTTTCTGTGTGAAGTATATATGATTTCGTTGGTTTAGTGAGCTGGCCATGACAATAGATTTTCTGTGTGAAGTATATCTGATTTCGTTGGTTTAGTGAGCTGGCCATGACAATAGATTTTCTGTGTGAAGTATATCTGATTTCGTTGGTTTAGTGAGCTGGCCATGACTAGATTTTCTGTGTGAGGTATATCTGATTTCGTTGGATTAGTGAGCTGGCCATGACAATAGACACTTTATTTTGACCGTAGGTTAGATGGTGATGGCAAGCTTATCGAAGCGATTGGTGACGGTTACGTTCCGGACAAGACAGAACCAGCAAAACTTCAAGTAAAATTTGGAAAAGGTATGTTAAATTACTAAAATCTTATAAAACAACAATAGTAAATTTGAAAATGCTTCTTATTGTTTTATAGAAGACCAGTTATACATTTTAACGTATACTTCTCTGTATAAAAGGTACTTTAGTTTACAAACATAATCTTTTATTTGTTTTCGTCTCCTTTGAGATTTTTTGAAATGAGGTCTAATTTGCCATTTTACCGAACCTCGAATACTGAAATGACGTATCTGCATTATTTCATCTGTATTACAGATATTCCGTATGGTAATTACTGGATATTGGATACAGACTACAAAAACTACACACTCATCTACTCCTGTAAGGATGTCCTTGACCTTACCCACGTCGAATTTTGCTGGATCCTGTCAAGGGAGCGAACTCTGGCAGCACAAACCAAGGAAATGCTTTATCAGAAACTGTCTGCATTTGGTATAAAAACTGAAAACTTTTTGAAAACACAGCAGACCGACTGTTAAAAATCTTACCCAGTTGTCACTAACCCATTCGATTTTGTATTTATTCAAGTGCAGTAAATATTATGCTTGAATTACCACAGTTCATTATTGAAAACACTGCCTTTGAAAACGATGAAAATCGGCCAAGTGACTATCTAGGTTACAGTGAGCGTGATCCTGTAAATTTTTGATTAATTTCTGATAGCATTAAACAATGGCATGGCTGACGGAAGTTCAGAGGCGTCAGGCCATTTCGATGATTATGCAAGGCCAAATGCAAATACAGGTTGCCAGACATTTCGGTGTTCACATCTGCACTAATGAACGCCTAAAGGAAACTGAGCGGGTAGCTGACAGACCTAGGTCAGGGCGTCCGCGCATGATGTCACAACGTCAGTACAGGTTTATTCGTCTGTCGCTTTTGTGCAATCGGCACCATACTGCCACTGAATATGCCTTTCATACCATATGTACTTATAATCGCCTATTCAAGGAAAAATGTTTGAAAATGATTTGGGGATTTTGATTGATCGGCAGATACGCCACCCGTTTGTAGATCTACCCCTTACTGCTCCTCGACGTCAGCATCGTATGACTTGGGTGGCGCCACATACCCCTCCCCCCTCCCCACTGACCGAGCAGTTTTCGTGGAGAACGTTTTGCCGACTGTTGCGTAGTAGAGATGGATAGGTTTGAGGGTGGATCGGTTATGATGTGGGCAGGAATCTCACATGGGTTTAAATCACCACTGGTTGTTGTAGTTATTATTAGTAATTAAACTTCCGCTAGATATTGAGATGAAATCCTCCGACCCAATGTTGTCTCATTATTACAACAAAACAACCTCACATTCCAAAAGGATAATGCTCGGCCCCATGTAGCGAGGACTTTCTCACTAATAACAATATCCACCCACTGGACTGACCTCCATACAACCCCGACCTATCCCCTATAGAGCACTTGTGGGGCCAGCTGGATAGATAGGTTCGACAACGCCAGCCTCCCCCTGTTACTCTGGCCCAACTGAGAGCAGCCCTCTTGGAAGAATGGGCCAACATCCCAACCCTTACTAGATATGTTTGCAGGTGCAAGGGATGGGAATTGGGAATGTTAGAAGACTGACCTTGAATATCAATAAATCTTGCTGTTTGGCGGTTTTTCAGAATATTAATATATAGAACAACCAGAAAACTATTATACTGTGATTCTAGGAGAAAGTTTATTCATATAGAATTATACATATATTACATGCTAGCAATGACGAAAGAAGGCATAAAATATAGTATAGTAAAATAGTAAATAAGGATAATAGTAATTATCAGAAGGGGGTGGGGGTGGGGGGGGGGGGAGGAGATACATTTATGATTGTCATCAGAATAGTATCTAGGGTGTAATGCTCTAGAATTACAGGGTAGGGTGGGGGCTGTGGGTGGGTGGGGGGGTATTTGATAATCCTTTACAGTGTGTGTTTTTACTTTAAAATGTCCTGCACCTTTATTGAAGTCAAACTCACTAATACATATACTTAGTACCACACATTTACCTCCCTTAACACTTAATGTATAAGGCCAAAGACCAGATAGTTCCCCTCTGATAGACAACTACTCAGAAATGAAACTGGTCAGGATCCATCATCCTTATGGAAGCCTTGAATCCTTTCAGTCTTATAAAGTGTAACTACAGACAGTGTACTGATAACAATTACAAAAGACTTGGCTTAACATTAATTCATCACTGTCTTTCTCTTTTGATTCCCAGAAAGAGATTATATAATCAGATTGGTCTCAACTATATAAAAAATATGACCTAGAAATAATGTGCCTTGAAGTGTGCCACACCCAAGGGTCAATTCTAACATAACAAAAAATTGTGTTTATCTCACGATGCCAAGCAGTTCTATATATAGATGGTTTATGGGGTGGGGATTTCAAATGTTGCAATGATCATATATGTACCCCCTATATTTATGATAAATCTCCCCCTGATACTTTTCTGATGGCCATCAAATGCCATATAAATATGTTACGTGCCTTAATAAAAAAGTAAGATTTGATTTTAAATATCTGTGTGTCATCAATTTCAGAACTGCCAGTCATCAGTAATATGTCTCATATATTTGATATACAAATTTTGTACACATCCATACATCATACAATTTTAGATAATGAAGCTGACAGAATTACAAAATGGGAAGATAAAAAAATCTTTATAGAGAAGTTTGGTTCATCAATATCTTTATGTACAGTGTGATAGACTGAAACACAGGTAAATTTACCTGTATCCAGCAGGTCTCCTCACTGGCAGGTGTGATCCCTGATCTCCTGGTATATAATACCTGTACTGGGACTCATCAGTGATGATAAGGGTATAGATTAAACAGAAAGATAAAGAAATATGATGTCAGAAGTGGTTTCACATATCTCCTCGGTTCTAATTACAAGAACAGCCTTTTTTGTCAAGCATTGCTAGTTTATCTATTGGCTGGTCTCATTTTCCTCGTGTTTTCTAGATAAAAAAAACATGACCTACATTATACACCAGGAAAACTTGTGACTTCCTACATCCCAAACGTTTCAATGAGTTTTAAAATCAGACATTAACACAATCATGCATTCAGATGATGAAATGATTGGATGTGAAATGAAGTTAGAGATTTAAGTTAATGGTTCTTATATAATCGTTTTGAGTAGATAGCCTTTTGAACTAGGACTATGGCAAGATTTCCATTGTGTTCCTCGTGCCCACAGATAAAAAGCTGAGACACGGAGCGTGACAGTGCAAATAACAAGTTATAGATCACGTTTCTGTCTCCGTTCATTAAAATATCGAATTTTAAAATCACAATATGTCGTATTTAACTTTATATTCGGAAGGTATATATACACGTTCTGTTCATTTTAAACATTTTTGAGTGTGTGGTTTCATACTGAATAATTTCAAGTAAGTTTAAGGTGATAAATTTACCTAGTTAAATACTTATGCAGAAATTGTGTGACATTACATTTAGCCATGTAACCAAGTATATATACACTGTTTATCATACTACTTAAATACAAAACAACAACATGTGCACAAATAGTTACAGTGTACCTCGTGAAGATCGGTAGGTAACATTATTCCTGCGAAAAAACGTATCGTTACAATAATTCATTATGCACCTTATCAACGGCTTTGTATGCATGTCAACTCCCAAGGTTCACACTCTTCTTTGCTAATATAAATAGTTCGGGTGTCCGGTTTTAATAAATGAATCACTTATCTACATCTCGACAACAATCCGATTTCCTCGTCAGAGTCTGTTGTTTAATACTCGTTCTTTCCCCTGTAATAAAGACGGTTTTGACGCTCACGGGTTCGCTGTATTATAATTAGACTGGACATTGAACAACTTGATACCGACATGATAAACATCACTACAGATTCAAAATTCGATATTGTTTTGGAATCTGATTTCTTGTTCTATAGAGTATTGTATAAAATTGAATGACACATTGTAATACAATGTTTAGATACATAACCGAATAATGAAACAACTTGAATCACAGAGCTTTGTCGCTATGTTAGTGGTGCCGAGGGCCTAAGTCTATGTCGCTATGTTAGTGGTGCCGAGGGCCTAAGTCTATGTCGCTATGTTAGTGGTGCCGAGGGCCTAAGTCTATGTCGCTATGTTAGTGGTGCCGAGGGCCTAAGTCTATGTCGCTATGTTAGTGGTGCCGAGGGCCTAAGTCTATGTCGCTATGTTAGTGGTGCCGAGGGCCTAAGTCTATGTCGCTATGTTAGTGGTGCCGAGGGCCTAAGTCTATGTCGCTATGTTAGTGGTGCCGAGGGCCTAAGTCTATGTCGCTATGTTAGTGGTGCCGAGGGCCTAAGTCTATGTCGCTATGTTAGTGGTGCCGAGGGCCTAAGTCTATGTCGCTATGTTAGTGGTGCCGAGGGCCTAAGTCTATGTCGCTATGTTAGTGGTGCCGAGGGCCTAAGTCTATGTCGCTATGTTAGTGGTGCCGAGGGCCTAAGTCTATGTCGCTATGTTAGTGGTGCCGAGGGCCTAAGTCTATGTCGCTATGTTAGTGGTGCCGAGGGCCTAAGTCTATGTCGCTATGTTAGTGGTGCCGAGGGCCTAAGTCTATGTCGCTATGTTAGTGGTGCCGAGGGCCTAAGTCTATGTCGCTATGTTAGTGGTGCCGAGGGCCTAAGTCTATGTCGCTATGTTAGTGGTGCCGAGGGCCTAAGTCTATGTCGCTATGTTAGTGGTGCCGAGGGCCTAAGTCTATGTCGCTATGTTAGTGGTGCCGAGGGCCTAAGTCTATGTCGCTATGTTAGTGGTGCCGAGGGCCTAAGTCTATGTCGCTATGTTAGTGGTGCCGAGGGCCTAAGTCTATGTCGCTATGTTAGTGGTGCCGAGGGCCTAAGTCTATGTCGCTATGTTAGTGGTGCCGAGGGCCTAAGTCTATGTCGCTATGTTAGTGGTGCCGAGGGCCTAAGTCTATGTCGCTATGTTAGTGGTGCCGAGGGCCTAAGTCTATGTCGCTATGTTAGTGGTGCCGAGGGCCTAAGTCTATGTCGCTATGTTAGTGGTGCCGAGGGCCCTATGTCGCTATGTTAGTGGTGCCGAGGGCCTAAGTCTATGTCGCTATGTTAGTGGTGCCGAGGGCCTAAGTCTATGTCGCTATGTTAGTGGTGCCGAGGGCCTAAGTCTATGTCGCTATGTTAGTGGTGCCGAGGGCCTAAGTCTATGTCGCTATGTTAGTGGTGCCGAGGGCCTAAGTCTATGTCGCTATGTTAGTGGTGCCGAGGGCCTAAGTCTATGTCGCTATGTTAGTGGTGCCGAGGGCCTAAGTCTATGTCGCTATGTTAGTGGTGCCGAGGGCCTAAGTCTATGTCGCTATGTTAGTGGTGCCGAGGGCCTAAGTCTATGTCGCTATGTTAGTGGTGCCGAGGGCCTAAGTCTATGTCGCTATGTTAGTGGTGCCGAGGGCCTAAGTCTATGTCGCTATGTTAGTGGTGCCGAGGGCCTAAGTCTATGTATGTTAGTGGTGCCGAGGGCCTAAGTCTATGTCGCTATGTTAGTGGTGCCGAGGGCCTAAGTCTATGTCGCTATGTTAGTGGTGCCGAGGGCCTAAGTCTATGTCGCTATGTTAGTGGTGCCGAGGGCCTAAGTCTATGTCGCTATGTTAGTGGTGCCGAGGGCCTAAGTCTATGTCGCTATGTTAGTGGTGCCGAGGGCCTAAGTCTATGTCGCTATGTTAGTGGTGCCGAGGGCCTAAGTCTATGTCGCTATGTTAGTGGTGCCCTGGGCCTAAGTCTATGTCGCTATGTTAGTGGTGCCCTGGGCCTAAGTCTATGTCGCTATGTTAGTGGTGCCGAGGGCCTAAGTCTATGTCGCTATGTTAGTGGTGCCGAGGGCCTAAGTCTATGTCGCTATGTTAGTGGTGCCGAGGGCCTAAGTCTATGTCGCTATGTTAGTGGTGCCGAGGGCCTAAGTCTATGTCGCTATGTTAGTGGTGCCGAGGGCCTAAGTCTATGTCGCTATGTTAGTGGTGCCGAGGGCCTAAGTCTATGTCGCTATGTTAGTGGTGCCGAGGGCCTAAGTCTATGTCGCTATGTTAGTGGTGCCGAGGGCCTAAGTCTATGTCGCTATGTTAGTGGTGCCGAGGGCCTAAGTCTATGTCGCTATGTTAGTGGTGCCGAGGGCCTAAGTCTATGTCGCTATGTTAGTGGTGCCGAGGGCCTAAGTCTATGTCGCTATGTTAGTGGTGCCGAGGGCCTAAGTCTATGTCGCTATGTTAGTGGTGCCGAGGGCCTAAGTCTATGTCGCTATGTTAGTGGTGCCGAGGGCCTAAGTCTATGTCGCTATGTTAGTGGTGCCCTGGGCCTAAGTCTATGTCGCTATGTTAGTGGTGCCGAGGGCCTAAGTCTATGTCGCTATGTTAGTGGTGCCGAGGGCCTAGGTCTATGTCGCTATGTTAGTGGTGCCGAGGGCCTAAGTCTATGTCGCTATGTTAGTGGTGCCGAGGGCCTAAGTCTATGTCGCTATGTTAGTGGTGCCGAGGGCCTAAGTCTATGTCGCTATGTTAGTGGTGCCGAGGGCCTAAGTCTATGTCGCTATGTTAGTGGTGCCGAGGGCCTAAGTCTATGTCGCTATGTTAGTGGTGCCGAGGGCCTAAGTCTATGTCGCTATGTTAGTGGTGCCGAGGGCCTAAGTCTATGTCGCTATGTTAGTGGTGCCAAGGGCCTAAGTCTATTTGTATTTGGTTTTCTGACAGTCCTAAAAAACGTCAATATCCGGAATATACGCTTACTAACCATTTTGTTTCTCCGACCAGACTGAAAATTAAATGGACACAACAGAGAAAAACCTACATATGGAATTTGTGACAGACCCATCCACCACTTCCAAAGAAATCACTATAAGAATTTTTCATTTTCAAAGTCAAAGATGGCCATCTGTCAGCCTTTTCCGGCACGAAGGGCACACCTCGGGGCCAAGAGAAACCTATATATAAAACTCTGAAATAGATCCATCGAGTATTTTTTAAGAAAAGGAGCTAACAAACTATTAATTTTAAAAATCCAAGATTACATCCTTTTGGCCAAGGTTTTTTATCATCTGGTCCCTACATACGAGATCTGGAAAGAAGACCCATCCAGTATTTCTCTAAAAATAGCAATACTAAGAATTGTTTAGGGACATACAGACAAAAGGACAGAATACGGACGCAGGGTTATTGGATAGCCCGACATCTGATAATGGTAGGCTAATAAATGTCATAACTATTGCATTGTATCAGACAATTATCATTAAAAACCGAATTGGAAGAAAATAACCTGAGCATGGACTTAATTTTTTTTATTATTACGACTACGCGCTCTATAGACTGATATATACTTACTATATATACGTGTATGTTTGATTACGTGTAAGTTCAGGGGAAAAAGAAGGTAATACTAACTCCATGTATTTTTTACCGGTTACAGGTCCGCATATCCGGTGACTACATTAACCTATATCTAGGCTTCAGTAGTTTGATAGTATGTCCTCTGTAAGTGAGGATTTTAAGGAATCTCTTTGATGCAGAAACAGCCTAAATGATCGCACAATAGACACAAAAGTGGAATTTAAATAAGATTCAGTAGAGCCAATCAACGAATTAAACTGCAAATTACAGCTGTTTCGTCCTTCTAGGACTCGTCAGTGATGCTACATAATACAGCTGTTTCGTCCTTCTAGGACTCGTCAGTAATGCTACATAATACAGCTGTTTCGTCCTTCTAGGACTCGTCAGTGATGCTACATAATACAGCTGTTTCGTCCTTCTAGGACTCGTCAGTGATGCTACATCATACAGCTGTTTCGTCCTTCTAGGACTCGTCAGTGATGCTACATCATACAGCTGTTTCGTCCTTCTAGGACTCGTCAGTGATGCTACATCATACAGCTGTTTCGTCCTTCTAGGACTCGTCAGTGATGCTACATCATACAGCTGTTTCGTCCTTCTAGGAATCGTCAGTAATGCTACATCATACTGCTGTTTCGTCCTTCTAGGACTCGTCAGTGATGCTGCATCATACAGCTGTTTCGTCCTTTTAGGACTCGTCAGTAATACTGAGGCTCTCAGTTCTGAAGCCTTGGAGGTGAGTGGGAAGAGACGATCTGGTGGTATGAAGTTTAACAGGAGCCATATTGATAAACGGAAACATTTCACTGCAAAATCAACAAAACAATTTACAACATATTTCATACAACTGCATCATACTTAATGACTTAAAAAACTAATGAATATAATTTTATAAAAGAGAGAGCAACATACTCAAAATTTAAATTCTCTCTGTGCATCAATCTACAGACAAATGGACATGGACCACAATATCTACCCCACAAGAGATTGTTTCAACACCAATAGGTAGGGCTGTCTGACCTTCGCAAGGGCGTATCATACTAACCTACAGGTCACGGCTGGCAATCGCTAAAACAGGATGTATGTAAGGGTTGACTAATACGCAATTAGGTAACCCGAAACATTTTCCATGTAAAAAAAAGTGATAAAAGAAG
Organism: Ylistrum balloti; assembly: GCF_031769215.1. NCBI lineage: Eukaryota > Metazoa > Mollusca > Bivalvia > Pectinida > Pectinidae > Ylistrum > Ylistrum balloti. The sequence goes on from NW_026782034.1 coordinate 934,988, forward strand.
TTGAAGTCCTTAAAAATGACGACACTATGTGGACCTGCATTTTTCTTAGGTACAAAACAATAGCTATTGTGCTTCAGTTGAGAGGTGTTATAAACAACCTGCCTGCTGTTTGAGAAGGCAAGACAATTTTATCTATATGCATAGAAAATATCTCCACTGCAGCAAAACATAATTTTAAACATGATAGTTACTGACGCCCAGTCAATAGAGATAATGTTGTATATATATATAGACCTACAAAAGGAGTAACTTATCATATAGATTCGGAGGTCGGGAATAATCGGAGTATAACACAGGTTTTCTACAGCTATATAACAACAAGTGGTATAATAACATACTATACCGCTAAGATCCCAAATCTTTTTCGATTTCTTGTCACAATTTTGAAACTATATAATTGTAAATTTCTTATATCATAACATAGATTATCATACAGGATGTTCTAAGTAACTGTTTAACAGAATTTGTTTAAACTTTCGAATTGTGTGAACATATTGATAAAGAGTTAACTGTGTCTAGATTTTGATAATACATGAATTTATATTGAAAGGTGTAGTAGCATCGGAATGGTGGAAAAGATAGGAATTCTTCAAGAATGGTGGAAAAGATAGGAATTCTTCAGGAATGGTCGAAAAGATAGGAATTCTTCAAGAATGGTGGAAAAAATAGGAATTCTTCAAGAATGGTCGAAAAGATAGGATTTCCCGAAGATAAGTCCAAAAAACAAAATTGCTGGGAGACTGATTTAAAAGATGGAGTTTGTTTTATGAAGAACAGGTCGTAAAAATTGGTGAAAAGTGATGTAAAAGACAGTTTAAGCCGTAACCTCAGCAAGGCGTTTGATAGTACGTAACTTACAGTTACAATATTTTAATGGTAGGGTTATAGATTTCGGCTAGTTAGTTTCCTTTCATAGATATATACCATTGTTTCAGAAATTTTTTATTCTATTGTCATGCCTCCTGATAGTGCCATGAGATTTTCACGGATGATCGCCTCTCACTTATTGAGGAGATATTTCCCAATTATTTAAACTGATGTTAACAATTCGTAGACATTATCAATTCGTGAATTAAGGGAACTCAACGAAAATAGAACCAACACGAAAATTGTTTTATAGGAGATAAGACTTCAAAGATGTACGCTTTATAGGAGATAAGGCTTTAAAGATGTATGTTATAGGGATTCACATGTACAAGTATAAGTTACCATTAAAGATTCTATGTAACGTATAAAATAGTGGATCTATTTAAAATGTACTTACGTATCAGTGTAATCCCTGTCAACCAAATGGGTTCATTTCTTAGACAACTGTAATCAAAATTAATCTACAAAAACATATTGAAAATAGTATTTAAATCGGTACACTGCACTCATTCTTCATTATATATCATTACGCATGGTATATTAAATTACTTAAATCCAGTTTCCATTATCTAACAGGTATATTGTAAAAATAGTACAGCGACACGGTTTACGACCCGGAAGTTCCATGATGTTATATATTGTGTCATCCACAAGACAGTCAAAATTCAAATTAACAAAAATATCCACATAGACACCAGACCTAGCAACGTCTCTACACGTTAACGGATGGCAAGTATCAATAACTAGACTGTAATCATCTTACAATTATTTTCAGAATATATAATAACATGATATATATATATATATATATATATATATATATATATATATCTGTGTGTGTGTGAGGGTGTGTGTGTGTGTGTGTGTGTGTGTGTGTGTGTGTGTGTGTGTGTGTGAAGGTGTGTGTGTGTATGTGTGTGTGTTTATGTTTAAGTGCGTGTGTGTGTGTGTGAGGGTGTGTGTGTGTGAGTGTGTGTGTGTGAGTGTGTGTGTGTGTGTGTCTGTGTGTGTGTGAGGGTGTGTGTGTGTATGTATTCCTTTTAAGTTGAATTGAACTTAAAATAAGCCATTTAGAAACATTCATATTAGTGTTTAACAATATGTTTGTTTTGATATATATTTCAGGATAAGACAATGATAAGACAGTCAGTTATCAGACGATCCCTGGCGGTACACTGGGTTTGACGCTGAAACTGTGAGTGTGTTGATACCGGCAGGTGTCTGAGGCGAGTCCGGGAGGTACCATACCTCAAACTGCTCCAAGCCAACTGACATGTGGACAGTTAAATCCTGTATGAATGGATGATTGTGAGTAATATTTAATCTATTTTCTATTGGATCTTTGTTATTATTCTCTTTATTGCCTCCAGAGATGAAGATTACAGAAGAATGTTGAACATATATACAAAGCGTACGATACATATATAAATGATTACAGAATATGAATAACATAGATACACACTTTATGCTTTAGGAGTAGGCATATCAAGTGCAAATTAAGCGAAAGGGGGTATTTTAAGGTATACCCAAGAGTTTCAAAATACAATTTTCTGACACAAATCAGGTAAACTATAATGAATTGTTAAGTCACATGACTCCTACAAAATGTACATGGACTATTTGTTATCTTTATCATTATATATATTAATTATAATATAGTTTACACATCTTGAACACACAAATACAGGATTTTATCCTGAATTCAATCAGCTCTTCTGCACTAATTTGATAGTTTACATTTCCTCCAATCAATATATGTAATAACTGAAGGTCTGGGAGAGAGTGTAAATAAACACTAAACAGTATATCAGTGGTATTGATTATACTGCACCACAGTTGGTCCCTCAACTCGGAAGTATAAATACACTGTAGCACTAGATGTGTCATAGGGTCTTGATATAGAAACCCACATTTGTGACATAATTCCATGGTAGTCAAGCTACGAATGGTTACCACTATTTTCATTATGTAATGTATATATTTTCTGTATTGAGGAAATCGAAGTGCTAACTTCCATAAAATACTAGGTTTGGGTTGGTTATGTATTTCTCTAAACCTTGTAAAATCATCATCAAACTTCATACGTTCCTTTAGATTGTACTCTTCATATTTCATTACAGCATTATATACTGTTGTTTTCCAATGGCTTTTCTTTCGAAAAATTCCAGTTTCTACAAAAGTATCTAGATTTTGAAGCAGTGAATACTTTTTTAATATTTTGACTATGTCTGGGATGAAACCGATCTGGTATGGTCTACCTAGTCGAAACAAAAATAGTCTGGTAATGAAAACTTTATAAACAGAAGACATTGTTTTCAATCTACACAATCTTCCAAAAAATAACAACTTTCTAATGTCTATATATGCTTCGATAGAGATCCAACCAAGTAAAGATGTACACATATCTGTTCTGGTTCTCTTTTCAAACCCTTGAATAGATTTAACAATAAAATGTTGCGCCCTTTCTAGCATTATTATTTCGGTTTTTGTCAATTGCCAAAGCTCACATCCGTATAAGGCTGATGGATAAACTTTAATTTTGATAAGCTTCGCCACTGTTAAAGGGTTTAGAGCACAAGGATGTGCACCAGAACGAACAAGGGACATCGTACCCGATCTTAACTTACTACATGCACGTGCTGTTCTCTCGAATGAGTTCTGTTTACAGTTTAATAAGATACCAACATGTGTAATGCCATCAGTCTGTGGTATAATACAATTGTACAGATAAAGCTCATTATACACAGTGCAAGTTCTACTATTTGGGTTTGTGAAGGTAACAATTTTGCTTTTTACAGCAGAGAATGAAAAACGCCATCTTTTACTATAATTTTCACTTATTGATATCATTTTCTGAAGACTTCTAAGACTCGTACTGACCAAACAGATGTCGTCTGCTTGAGTAGGAACATTAACATTTAAATCAACAATTACTGCTCCTAGGCCAGAATTCTCTATTTCATTTAGTAAATCGTTAATAAATACTAGGTACATTTTGGCAGACAATGCCCCTCCCTGTAATATTCCACGTTCCATTTTGAGCATGGAGGATTTTAACCCATTGAATAAAACACAACTTTCAACATTTGTATACATACATTTAAGTAAAATCCACGTCTTCGCATTTAATCCTAATTCATAAATTTTGTACAATAGTCCAGCGTGCCACACAGTGTCGAACGCTTTGTTACTATCTAAGAAAGCAACATGGACGTTGGAACCATATTCAATATTGTGACTTATACATTCTTGAAGACTGAATGATGTGCATAGACTACACAAATCTTTTTGATAGGCAGACTGTTGTCTATTTGGAAATACACGGGAATTTAAAACTCGTTGGATTCTTTGTGCTAAAACCATTTCAAACATTTTAAAAAATACAGGTAATAATGTGATCCCCCTGTAGCTGTTGGGGTCTTCTTTCTTTTTACCTTGACCTTTATACAATGTTATAATAATGCCTTTTTTCCAGTCTTTTGGAATGTATTCGTTTTTTATGACATTATTAAATAAGGTGGCGATATATTCAAAAAGTACTGTTCCACCATGTTTAATGTGTTCGTATACTATACCGTCCCACCCTCCTGCTTTTTTAGATTTGAGACCTCTAGACACCAAGGCAATTTCTGAAGTGGTAATGCATTCGTTCAGGTATATGTCTACCTCATTATGAACTTTCTTTTCAATTTCGTTCACGCGGTTTATGATTTCTCTTTGGAACGTGTTGTCCAATTCTTCATTCGGTTTATCATGGAACAAATTTTCGAAATGTGTCGCCCACGCTTCGACGATATTTTTGGGGTCTCGTAAAATTACATTGTTGTATTTCATTTCAGTCTGAAGTGTTTTGCTTTTACAAGATTTACCTTTGTATAAATGCCAGAATAAATTCTGGTCAAGTTCACTGGATTTTTCTATTTCATTAAATTGTTCAGACATATACCTATTAAATGCATCACGAAGTTTTCTTCTGAAAGAAGTTTTGCTCTCTTTATACTGCAGAAAACTATGAGAGAAATTTCTAGGTTTTCCTTCATTTAGCCATTTTTGCCTTTTAATTTGCACCGAAGTGTGCATTTCTGACAATTCTGTAGACCAATATGGTTTTAAATAGCTTTTGTACTTTTTTATATGCAAGGTAGAGTTGGAGGATTGCAATATAGCTGAAACAATATCTTTGGAGAACTGGTCTATGCATTCGTTAGACATTTGTCCGGCAGGCAATTCTATTAACTTTAAATTATTTCCCAACTCCAGCATATAATTATTAATATTACCGTTATGCAGGACTTTTTTCCAGTTATATTTCACAAAATTTGATGTATTTGATGCATTACACCGATATAGCAACGGTGAGACCTTTATAGAACATACAATAGGGCTGTGCTCAGACACATTCATAGCTTCATCATCTAGTACTTCACATGAATCAACTAAGTCAATCTTATTTGACTGGACAAGAACATGGTCAATACAAGTACAGTTACCCGTCTGAGGCCAAAATGTATAAACAGGTCCCTTGCAGTCTGATTGTACGTTGGCAGACAGTAGGTTCATTCTATCTAAAAATGATCGGAAAATTGTGGATCTCTCGTCATCTTTAAATTGGTACCGGGGACCCTTAATTTTAACATTTAAGTCACCTATAACTATCACTAGTCCTTGTTCCGAATAAACAGAGACAAGCGATTCTAATAGGTCTATGTGGTCAGTGAACATTTCAATAGGTCTCGAGGAGGCTGGCATATAAGCCAGAAAACAATATATATGCTCCCCATTCTGAGTTTGAATCTCACTTCCAATAACTCTCGGACTATCCACGGGGATTTCTTGAACAATTAGCGATTTGTCTTTGTACAGAATACCAACACCACCTCTAATACTACATCTGTAACGTAGTGGGTCAATTTCATAGACTGGTTTTGCTATATAAGAGTAACCGCTACTTTTAAAAGTATCAAAAAAGGACATGCTATATTCTCTCAACCAGTGTTCAGAGACACCGCATATATCAATGCTCTACAATTATTTTCAGAATAGATAATAACATGATATATATATATATATGTGTGTGTGAGGGTGTGTCTGTGTGTGTGAGTGTGTGTGTGTGTGTGTGTGTGTGTGTGTGTGTGTGTGTGTGTGTGTGTGTGTGAAGGTGTCTGTGGGTGTGTGAGGGTGTGTGTGTGTGAGTGAGGGTGTGTGTGTGTGAGGGTGTGTGTGTGTGAGTGTGTGTGTGTGTGTGTGTGTGTGTGTGTGTCTGTGTGTGTGTGAGGGTGTGTGTGTGTATGTATTCCTTTTAAGTTGAATTGAACTTAAAATAAGCCATTTAGAAACATTCATATTAGTGTTTAACAATATGTTTGTTTTGATATATATTTCAGGATAAGACAATGATAAGACAGTCAGTTATCAGACGATCCCTGGCGGTACACTGGGTTTGACGCTGAAACTGTGAGTGTGTTGATACCGGCAGGTGTCTGAGGCGAGTCCGGGAGGTACCATACCTCAAACTGCTCCAAGCCAACTGACATGTGGTAGGTTAAATCCTGTATGAATGGATGATTGTGAGTAATATTTAATCTATTTTCTATTGGATCTTTGTTATGACTGTCTAATTATATTTCGTTATACCACAGTGTCATAGACAAGGTCAGATATACCACAGTGTCATAGACAAGGTCAGATATACCACAGTGTCATAGACAAGGTCAGATATACCACAGTGTCAGTAGACAAGGTCAGATATACCACAGTGTCTGTAGACAAGGTCAGATATACCACAGTGTTAGTAGACAAGGACATATATACCACAGTGTCATAGACAAGGTCAGATATACCACAGTGTCAGTAGACAAGGTCAGATATACCACAGTGTCAGTAGACAAGGTCAGATATACCACAGTGTCATAGACAAGGTCAGATATACCACAGTGTCATAGACAAGGTCAGATATACCACAGTGTCATAGACAAGGTCAGATATACCACAGTGTCATAGACAAGGTCAGATATACCACAGTGTCATAGACAAGGTCAGATATACCACAGTGTCATAGACAAGGTCAGATATACCACAGTGTCATAGACAAGGTCAGATATACCACAGTGTCATAGACAAGGTCAGATATACCACAGTGTCATAGACAAGGTCAGATATACCACAGTGTCATAGACAAGGTCAGATATAGCACAGTGTCATAGACAAGGTCAGATATACCACAGTGTCATAGACAAGGTCAGATATACCACCGTGTCATAGACAAGGTAAGATATACCACAGTGTCATAGACAAGGTCAGATATACCACAGTGTAAGTAGACAAGGACAGATATACTACAGTGTTAGTAGACAAGGTCAGATATACCACAGTGTCAGTAGACAAGGTCAGATATACCACAGTGTCATAGACAAGGTCAGATATACCACAGTGTCATAGACAAGGTCAGATATACCACAGTGTTAGTAGACAAGGACAGATATACCACAGTGTCAGTAGACAAGGTCAGATATACCACAGTGTCATAGACAAGGTCAGATATACCACAGTGTCATAGACAAGGACAGATATACCACAGTGTCAGTAGACAAGGACAGATATACCACAGTGTCAGTAGACAAGGACAGATATACCACAGTGTCAGTAGAGAAGAACAGATATACCATAGTGTCATGGACAAGGACAGATATACCACATTGTCTGTAGACAAGGACATATATACCACAGTGTCAGTAGACAAGGTCAGATATACCACAGTGTCATAGACACAGATATACCACAGTGTCAGTAGACAAGGACAGATATACCACAGTGTCAGTAGACAAGGACAGATATACCACAGTGTAGGACAGATATACCACAGTGTCAGTAGACAAGGACAGATATACCACACAGTGTCATAGACAAGGACAGATATACCACAGTGTCAGTAGACAAGTGTCAGATAGACAAGATATACCACAGATATACCACAGTGTCAGTAGACAAGGACAGATATACCACAGTGTTAGTAGACAAGGGAAGATATACCACAGTGTCAGTAGACAAGGACAGATATACCACAGTGTCAGTAGACAAGGACAGATATACCACAGTGTCATAGACAAGGACTGATATACCACTGTGTTAGTAGACATACTATGATATACCACAGTGTTAGTAGACAAGGTCAGATATACCACAGTGTCAGTAGACAAGGTCAGATATACCACAGTGTCAGTAGACAAGAACAGATATACCACAGTGTTAGTAGACAAGGACAGATATACTGTCAGTAGACAAGGACAGATATACCACTGTGTTAGTAGACATATATACCACAGTGTCATAGAGAAGGACAAATATATCACAGTGTCAGTAGACAAGGACAGATATACCACAGTGTCAGTAGACAAGGACAGATATACCACAGTGTTAGTAGACAAGGACAGATATACCAGTGTCAGTAGACAAGGACAGATATACCACAGTGTCAGTAGACAAGGACAGATATACCAGTGTCAGTAGACAAGGACAGATATACCACAGTGTCAGTAGACAAGGACAGATATACCAGAGTCAGAAGACAAGGACAGATATACCACAGTGTCAGAAGACAAGGGATATACCACAGATATACCAGATATACCACAGTGTCAGTAGACAAGGACAGATATACCACAGTGTCATATACAAGGACAGATATACCACAGTGTCAGTAGACAAGGACAGATATACCACAGTGTCAGTAGACAAGGACAGATATACCACTGTGTTAGTAGACAAGGACTATGATATACCACAATGTCAGTAGACAAGGACAGATATACCACAGTGTCAGACAAGACAAGATATACCACACAGTAGATATACCACAGTGTCAGTAGACAAGGACAGATATACCACAGTGTCAGTAGACAAGGATATACCACAGTGATATACAGACAAGGTCAGATATACAGATATACCACAGTGTCAGTAGACAAGGACAGATATACCACAGTGTCAGTAGACAAGGACAGATATACCACAGTGTCAGTAGACAAGGACAGATATACCACAGTGTCAGTAGACAAGGACAGATATACCACCAGTAGACAAGGACAGATATACCACAGTGTCAGTAGGCAAGGACAGATATACCACAGTGTCAGTAGACAAGGACAGATATACCACAGTGTCAGTAGACAAGGACAGATATACCACAGTGTCAGTAGACAAGGACAGATATAGCACAGTGTCAGTAGACAAGGACAGATATATCACAGTGTCAGTAGACAAGGACAGATATACCATGGAGTCAGTAGACAAGGACAGATATACCACAGTGTCAGTAGACAAGGACATATATACCACAGTGTCAGTAGACAAGGACAGATATACCACAGTGTCAGTAGACAAGGACAGATATACCATGGAATCAGTAGACAAGGACAGATATACCACAGTGTCAGTAGGCAAGGACAGATATACCACAGTGTCAGTAGACAAGGACAGATATACCACAGTGTCAGTAGACAAGGACAGAGTCAGTAGACAAGGACAGATATACCACAGTGTCAGTAGACAAGGACAGATATACCACAGTGTCAGTAGACAAGGACAGATATACCACAGTGTAAGTAGACAAGGACAGATATACCAGTCAGTAGACAAGGACAGATATACCACAGTGTCAGTAGACAAGGACAGATATACCAGTGTCAGTAGACAAGGACAGATATATCACAGTGTCAGTAGACAAGGACAGATATACCACAGTGTCAGTAGACAAGGACAGATATACCACAGTGTCAGTAGACAAGGACAGATATACCACAGTGTCAGTAGACAAGGACAGATATACCACAGTGTCAGTAGACAAGGACAGATATACCACAGTGTCAGTAGACAAGGACAGATATACCACAGTGTTAGTAGACAAGGTCAGATATACCACAGTGTCAGTAGACAAGGACAGATATACCACAGTACCAGTAGACAAGGACAGATATACCACAACGTCAGTAGACAAGGACAGATATACCACAGTGTCAGTAGACAAGGTCAGATATACCACAGTGTCAGTAGACAAGGTCAGATATACCACAGTGTCAGTAGACAAGGACAGATATACCACAGTGTCAGTAGACAAGGACAGATATACCACAGTGTCATAGACAAGGTCAGATATACCACAGTGTCATAGACAAGGTCAGATATACCACAGTGTCATAGACAAGGTCAGATATACCACAGTGTCATAGACAAGGTCAGATATACCACAGTGTCATAGACAAGGTCAGATATACCACAGTGTCATAGACAAGGTCAGATATACCACAGTGTCATAGACAAGGATATACCACAGATATACCACAGTGTACCACAGTGTAGACAAGGTCAGATATACCACAGTGTCATAGACAAGGTCAGATATACCACAGTGTCATAGACAAGGTCAGATATACCAGAGTGTCATAGACAAGGTCAGATATACCACAGTGTCATAGACAAGGTCAGATATACCACAGTGTCATAGACAAGGTCAGATATACCACAGTGTCATAGACAAGGTCAGATATACCACAGTGTCATAGACAAGGTCAGATATACCACAGTGTCATAGACAAGGTCAGATATACCACAGTGTTAGTAGACAGATATACCACAGTGTCATAGACAAGGTCAGATATACCACAGTGTCATAGACAAGGTCAGATATACCACAGTGTCATAGACAAGGTCAGATATACCACAGTGTCATAGACAAGGTCAGATATACCACAGTGTCATAGACAAGGTCAGATATACCACAGTGTCATAGACAAGGTCAGATATACCACAGTGTCATAGACAAGGTCAGATATACCACAGTGTCATAGACAAGGTCAGATATACCACAGTGTCAGTAGACAAGGTCAGATATACCACAGTGTCAGTAGACAAAGATATACCACAGTGTCATAGATACAGATATACCACAGTGTCAGTAGACAAGGACAGATATACCACAGTGTCAGTAGACAAGGACAAATATATCACAGTGTCAGTAGACAAGGACAGATATACCACGGAGTCAGTAGACAAGGACAGATATACCAGTGTCAGTAGACAAGGACATATATACCACAGTGTCAGTAGACAAGGACATATATACCGCAGTGTCAGTAGACAAGGACAGATATACCATGGAGTCAGTAGACAAGGACAGATATACCACAGTGTCAGTAGACAAGGACAGATATACCACAGTGTCAGTAGACAAGGACAGATATACCACAGTGTTAGTAGACAAGGTCAGATATATCACAGTGTCAGTAGACAAGGACATATATACCACAGTGTCAGTAGACAAGGACATATATACTGCAGTGTCAGTAGACAAGGACAGATATACCAGTGTCAGTAGACAAGGACAGATATACCACAGTGTCAGTAGACAAGGACAGATATACCAGTGTCAGTAGACAAGGACAGATATACCACAGTGTCAGTAGACAAGGACAGATATACCACGGAGTCAGTAGACAAGAACAGATATACCAGTGTCAGTAGACAAGGACAGATATATCACAGTGTCAGTAGACAAGGACAGATATACCACAGTGTCATCAGTAGACAAGGACAGATATACCACAGTGTCAGTAGACAAGGACAGATATACCACAGTGTCAGTAGACAAGGACAGATATACCAGTGTCAGTAGACAAGGACAGATATACCACAGTGTCAGTAGACAAGGACAAATATATCACAGTGTCAGTAGACAAGGACAGATATACCATGGAGTCAGTAGACAAGGACAGATATACCACAGTGTCAGTAGACAAGGACATATATACCACAGTGTCAGTAGACAAGGACAGATATACCACAGTGTCAGTAGACAAGGACAGATATACCACAGTGTCAGTAGACAAGGACAGATATACCACAGTCAGTCATATATACAAGGTCAGATATACCACAGAGTCAGTAGACAAGGACAGATATACCACAGAGTCAGTAGACAAGGACAAATATACCACAGTGTCAGTAGACAAGGACAGATATACCATGGAGTTAGTAGACAAGGACAGATATATCACAGTGTCAGTAGACAAGGACAGATATACCATGGAGTCAGTAGACAAGGACAGATATACCACAGTGTCAGTAGACAAGGTCAGATATACCACAGAGTCAGTAGACAAGGACAGATATACCACAGTGTCAGTAGACAAGGACAGATATATCACAGAGTCAGTAGACAAGGACAGATATACCACAGTGTCAGTAGACAAGGACAGATATACCACAGTGTCATAGACAAGGACAGATATACCACTGTGTTAGTAGACATACTATGATATACCACAATGTCAGTAGACAAGGACAGATATACCACTGTGTTAGTAGACAAGCTAAGATATACCACAGTGTCAGTAGACAAGGACAGATATACCACAGTGTCAGTAGACAAGGACAGATATACCACAGTGTTAGTAGACAAGGACAGATATACCACAGTGTCAGTAGACAAGGACAGATATACCACATTGTCAGTAGACAAGGACAGATATACCACAGTGTTAGTAGACAAGGTCAGATATACCACATTGTCAGTAGACAAGGACAGATATACTACAGTGTCAGTAGACAAGGACAGATATACCACAGTGTCAGTAGACAAGGACATATATACCACAGTGTCAGTAGACAAGGACAGATATACCACAGTGTCAGTAGACAAGGACAGATATACCACAGTGTCAGTAGACAAGGACAGATATACCACAGTGTCATAGACAAGGACAGATATACCACATTGTCAGTAGACAAGGACAGATATACCACAGTGTCAGTAGACAAGGACAGATATACCACAGTGTCAGTAGACAAGGACAGATATACCACAGAGTCAGTAGACAAGGACAGATATACCACAGTGTCAGTAGACAAGGACAAATATAACACAGTGTCAGTAGACAAGGACAGATATACCACAGTGTCAGTAGACAAGGACAGATATACCACAGTGTTAGTAGATATACCACAGTGTTAGTAGACAAGGGAAGATATACCACAGTGTCAGTAGACAAGGACAGATATACCACAGTGTCAGTAGACAAGGACAGATATACCACAGTGTCAGTAGACAAGGACAGATATACCACAGTGTCAGTAGACAAGGACATATATACCACAGTGTCAGTAGACAAGGTCAGATATACCACAGTGTCTGTAGACAAAGAAAGATATACCACAGTGTCATAGACAAGGACAGATATACCACAGTGTCATAGACAAGGACAGATATACCACAGTGTCAGTAGACAAGGACATATATAGCACAGTGTCAGTAGACAAGGTCAGATATAGACAAGGTCAGATATACCACAGTGTCAGTAGACAAGGACAGATATACCACAGTGTCAGTAGACAAGGACAGATATACCACAGTGTCATAGACAAGGACAGATATACCACATTGTCAGTAGACAAGGACAGATATACCACAGTGTCATAGACAAGGTCAGATATACCACAGTGTCAGTAGACAAGGTCAGATATACCAAGGACAGATATACCACAGTGTCAGTAGACAAGGACAGATATACCACAGTGTCATAGACAAGGTCAGATATACCACAGTGTCAGTAGACAAGGTCAGATATACCACAGTGTCAGTAGACAAGGACAGATATACCACAGTGTCAGTAGACAAGGACAGATATACCACAGTGTCAGTAGACAAGGACAGATATACCACAGTGTCAGTAGACAAGGTCAGATATACCACAGAGTCAGTAGACAAGGACAGATATACCACAGAGTCAGTAGACAAGGACAAATATACCACAGTGTCAGTAGACAAGGACAGATATACCACAGTGTCAGTAGACAAGGACAGATATACCACAGTGTCAGTAGACAAGGACAGATATACCACAGTGTCAGTAGACAAGGACAGATATACCACAGTGTCATAGACAAGGACAGATATACCACATTGTCAGTAGACAAGGACAGATATACCACAGTGTCAGTAGACAAGGTCAGATATACCACATTGTCAGTAGACAAGAACAGATATACCACAGTGTTAGTAGACAAGGACAGATATACCACAGTGTCAGTAGACAAGGACAGATATACCACAGTGTCAGTAGACAAGGACATATATACCACAGTGTCAGTAGACAAGGACATATATACCGCAGTGTCAGTAGACAAGGACAGATATACCAGTGTCAGTAGACAAGGACAGATATATCACAGTGTCAGTAGACAAGGACAGATATACCACAGTGTCAGTAGACAAGGACAAATATATCACAGTGTCAGTAGACAAGGACAGATATACCATGGAGTCAGTAGACAAGGACAGATATATCACAGTGTCAGTAGACAAGGACAGATATATCACAGAGTCAGTAGACAAGGACAGATATACCACAGTGTCAGTAGACAAGGACAGATATACAGGTGTCAGTCGACAAGGACAGATATACCATGGAGTCAGTAGACAAGGACAGATATACCACAGTGTCAGTAGACAAGGACATATATACCACAGTGTCAGTAGACAAGGACATATATACCACAGTGTCAGTAGACAAGGACAGATATACCACAGTGTCAGTAGACAAGGACAGATATACCACAGTGTTAGTAGACAAGGACAGATATACCACAGAGTCAGTAGACAAGGACAGATATACCACAGTGTTAGTAGACAAGGACAGATATACCACAGTGTCAGTAGACAAGGAAAGATAGACCATAGTATCAGTTGACTAGATTCTATCATTTTTTACATTCCAAAGGCCGAAAGAAATAACTAAATGACTATTATCGTTACTCTGTAAACGTAGAACAAGGAAGTGTAGAATGTTTATACACCTTGTACGACATATACTATTCAATACCTTGTCAGGAATACGACACGAATGGTTCTGATTGTATGATATCCAACCAATGAGATTACATTATCTATAAGGAATTGTTGTCGCTGTCCATTGGCAAATACAAATAGAACAGTGTCATTATTTATGAGGGTATGATAGTCCGGGAACGAGTTTATAATCTAGAATATTAGTCCTCCGAGGGTTGCCTCTACTGTATCTGACTCTAAATTGGATTAGACGGTGTTGTTCACTTAAGTGTCCTTTGTATAATTTTCTAGAGTAAAGATCATTCTAACGATTGTTTTATTCTAGATTCAGAGTACCTTAAACATCTGTTAAGCAATTTTCAACTCATAGGTTCAGAAGACAATTAGTGCGTTAAAGCCGAGGGTTTAGAGAGCTTAAATGTTTTGTATCTTGAGGTTGAGTGAACTTTAACGATTTTGAATACTAAATTTTACAGAACCTTAAAGATATTTCATTCTAGAATTTAAAGAACTTGACGATTTTTTATCTTTTTATTATATTTATTGCTTTTTAGCAATTCTTTAATCTGAAATGTTTATACACCTAGTATTTTTTCTTCTGTCATAATTTCTGATAAATCTTCATTTTTTTTTAAAACTTAGAATAATTATCGATCTTGTTACTTTCCTTCATTTTGTAAATGTTCAAAATTTCAGCGAAGTTAATCAGATTACAGGAAAATATAATCGTATCTACTGAAAAAGGCACATGTCCTTTATATAGAGTTATGTAATGATGTAAATATTTTCGAGTTCTTGAATATGTTTTTTCACAACGATCAGATTAATTATGCTAAAGAACGACTTTCTCGTATATACCTGCTGGTTTTGTAAACTCTAGTTATTGATTTGGTGGATTAACCATATTTCAAAATGATTTCATTTCTAAGATATATTAACGGCGATGCATGTTAAGATAAAAATTGCGACCTGAATTAAGTTTCTTTAAAGAATTAGATTGTTCCTTTGTAGTGCTACCTATGGATGGAGAGACTGACTATGAAAAGATGTTTCTGTCATCGCCTGTCTCCAAAATATTACGTGTACAATCTGAAGCGGTCTACTGGAAACTGTGGATAGTGCTTGGGTAAGAAATATTCGAACTGTAATGGAACAGATTACCGTTGACTTGACGGGATGCTATGAAAGAAACAATATGGTTTCACGAAGGACTGTTGTATCAACCCATTCTATCATCTTTCATTTTTTTAAAGTATTTTGACTGGTTAAAATATTGTTTTTTTTTCCTCTTTTTTTTTTCTTCTCGCCTTTAGGGAACAGAAACAATATGGCCAGACGGACAGTTATCGGAAACTGGATTTACACCTAGCTGTATAAGTAAGAGAATTTTTATGGTGGTTATTGTAGGGTAAAAGAACCCCAAAATGAAGCTAGTTGAATATTTTTCACTTTGTTTCAGGAATATAGTCACACCATACAAATAAATGCATCCTGCTCAATGTACAATTTTCCCATAATGTTGAGGATATTACTATTATCCAAAAGCATATGCGTAACATAAATAGAAATAATATTCAAACACAGATATGGTTTCGGTTGGGAAAATATTCCCGATAATGTAAAATTTGTATTATTCCGTGTCTTTGCTAGAGTTCTACTCCAATTTTTTGGGCAGACAATTGAGGGAATATTTTTTTTCGCCTGTTTTGCTAAATGCACCCGACATTTTATGTTTGGTACCGTCTACCAGAGAATTTGCGAAATGGACAACCACATTACCAACTAAGATATCAAATATGAGGATGACTCGTATTGTAGATTTTCTAGACAATATACAAATAAATCAGAGACTTATTTGAATGAGCTGGAAAAATATGATTACGGTGGAAATTTGAAAAAAATTTGAAGCTGACATGGGCGTCTGTGTGAACTGGTCATGAAACACAGGTAAGGAACCACTATCCTTGAGGAGTGTTCTCTTTACTGAAGCTGACGTGGGCGTCTGTGTGAACTGGTCATGAAACACAGGTAAGAACCACTATCCTTGAGGAGTGTTCTCTTTAATGAAGCTGACGTGGGCGTCTGTGTGAACTGGTCATGAAACACAGGTAAGGAACCACTATCATTGAGGAGTGTTCTCTTTAATGAAGCCGACGTGGGCGTCGATATGAACTAGCATAGTAATGTATGGACTGTATGAAATAAGGAATCAATATCTATAAAGTTTAATTTTTTGCGTGCTATTCGTCTGTTTTACTTTTGAACAAATTTGTTTATTTAACATTTACTTAAATTTACAAATTAGAAAATATGTGTTGTGTCAGGCATTGTAATTCAATAAGTCAATGAGTTAAATAGACATGTTTACGTTTATCAATTATTTAATTTTCTGATTCGTTTTCTGATGTCTTCTTATTTCAGAGCATCGCCAGCTTTGTTATATCTTATAACTTAGGTCAGGAAACAGTATCGATGAATATCATTCCCTTTCGAGAAACTGACGTGACAAACCAGTATTCAAAGGAATTTCCCCCTTTAATGAAGCTGATTTGGACGTCAATATGGACTTTTCGTGAAATTTTGGTAAGGAATCAGTATCTATAAATGTAATTTTTATTATTGCGTTTTACTCTTAAACAAACGTATTTAATCGTATTTATAAATGAAAGTGTTTTTTTTTTGTATAGAGAAAGGAATGGGTGCAATGCTGATTTTGAATATTCTCTTGAGAGAAGTTGATCTAAATGTATATAATGCTTTTATATTTCAGATATTTTTGAGAGTACATGAAAGTATTCTATTTTCAATTAGAGCTAACACTATTTATTTGGGTATTTGTGTTTTGGTTTCAGAGAGATAATCCACCAGGAATGAGAGATCATTTTTTTTATTTATAATTTATTTATCTTTACAAATTAGAGTTTATTTTGTCCTAGGAAATGTCATTCAACTCTCGCCTTTCTCTGTACATTAGTAAAAGTCATGCATACATTTATCAAGTATTTAGTGTTCATATTAATTTTTTGATCTGTTCATATTTCAGGACATCGATAGCTGTGTTGTATTTCAAGAGGACACAAAGAGCATTGGACAACGGCTTAAAACGTGTTTTGATATCCTTTAAAGAATATATAATACTGTACTGGACTGGCTTCTGATTAATTCCTGCTAACGCTTTTTGCATCATACTAATAGTTAACCCATTAATGTTCAACCATTTCACATGTATTGACTTCATGTTGGATTAAAATGGTATAATAAACTGTCATATTATACACATGTACTTGACGTTCTTCTTATTTTATCACATATATATACCAAAATACAAAATTTATTGAGTTATGGGACGAACTTTTCTGCTTTCTCGCCAAGATTTGGATATTCATTTCGATTACATAGGATTTTTAATCAGTCGAGGCTTCAAAATTTAGGCCTTTAACAACACTGATTAGACACAGAAGGGAAAACAAGTGAAAGATGCATTGTTTGGCACTACTCTATCGGACCTTGAATGAAAAGATGGTGTTTTTCGTGCAATTTTCGAAACATCATTAGGAAGTAACGTCAGGTCAATCCGTTTTGTACTACAAATATAAACTGACAAACCGGAAAATGCTGCAAATATTCCATTCCAGTTGATCAAGATTCAAGCAGAGTAATTTTACTTATACAACTGTTTTAGGTATCCAAGACATACCCTTCAGAATTCGCATCGCACCTGGTGTTGAGGAGAGGAATGGAACTATACCGAATTCACCTGCCACTTTTACACACGTGGAAATCAAATTTGAACACAGTATATCCTTTATGGATGACAATGCCGACCCAGACGTCTTTTTATACGACATCAATTGGTATATAAATGATAACAAACTGACAAACTGTTCCTATACGCTGGTCGAATACGCTAACCTTTCAACAACGCATTTGCTGGAGGCATGCTGGAAAGATATGTACAAGCTAAGTTTTCTCGTGAGTAATTCCTAGTGTATTCCTTTCTCTTGTGATACTTTTTCAGGTATTGTGTGATAAAAGAAATGAAATGAATGAGATAAAAATCATATAAGTTGATTGTTTTATTTACGAGCCTGTATTTCCTGTTCGTTTTAAAGAATCTAGTGTGAGAATGATATGGTAGTGCCAGTTAAAAGTTATTGATAAGTGTGTCGGAACATGTTACAGTTTCAATCAATCCTACTTTCAAAATAAGAGCATTGCATGTGCCTTTTATAGTACTAATTCCAATTTTAGTTTTAGTCTTTCACATGTAAATATAATCTAGTTAACTTCATTCAATATTTCGTTCAAAATTGATGTGTCAATGCAATATCTAAAGTACGCTTGTCAAAATAGTCGTATGGAATTTATTGTAGGTTAGATGCGAAGTTCGTCTTCGTGCTATTAACGGGAGCGTGTTGGGCCAATTCATTAGCAGTGAGGTCTTCAAAGCTGGCTTTCAGGTATATACTTAAAATTATAAAGATTCAAACATACACGTGATCAGTGGCGAGCGATCTATATTAATCTTGGTAACATCATAAATGGTTAAAAGGATAAGAACACTATCGTACCTAACGCTCAAATCTCATGCTCCCAGAAAATAAAAGATATATTCCACACTGCCCAGAACTACTTTCTCAATACTGGTATCATAAAAGGCTAGGTGAGTGATGTGAACAGTAATACAAGACATACAAAAACTAGGGTAAAAAGAAGGAACATATATTATCAAAGGGATGTATTCTAGACAGATCTAATTTGGCTGTCTCTTCCTCAGCAAATCTAATGTTATTAGTCAATATTACAATTAATTAACATCAAATTGTGCATTATTGTCTTTTATCATTTTGAGTAGTTATAAGTTTATGATATAATTTCATGGTACAAGTTTTTGAGGGACATTTTCAGGGATTCTAAGAACATTAGAGATATGAAAAGTCATTCACTTTCAGTTAAAATAATTTTTTTGTGAAAATAACAAGAAATTTACGGACTATGTCGATAGTATATATATACACCAACATGGAAATCAGTGATACGAGTGACTCCTTTTCCAACAACAAAAACCAACACCGAAAGGTTTCTACCAAACTGTGTAATAAGCTTAATGATTTCAATTTCCCTTTTGTTAATATTTCTTGGATAGAAACATTTCTGCATTCCCGTTCTAGTGTTTACATATCACAGCTAATTCGATATTCTAGGGCTTGTTCTCAAAACCGCAGTTTTGTGTTAGATGTCGACAACTGACAGACCAAATCACAACACATGGTTTCGAGAGATGCAGGTTGATGAAAATTATTTATTAAGTTTTACGGTCGTCATACAGATTTCATCGAGGAATAGTTTGACGTGTTATTATGCCTGATGATTCAGTTGATTTTTCCATTGTTCTCATATTATGGGACATTGCTTTATTGGATCTACAAAGATCTACATGGCCGGTATCGTTGATGAAGCAAAATATGCTTACTCTTCTGAAACACATGGCTTTATTTTCCTTGTACATTTTTAGGAGTCACATTTCTTTTTTACTGTTGGCCGTAACTTCATCGAATTTGTGTTTGCGTTAAAATTCTGTTAACATGTTGGTATTTTCGTTCTTGTTTTTTTTTCACAATATGATAAAAAAACATACACAGTACTATTAGTTGACGATTAAACATATGCGTTAGTATTCTGTGTTTTGTTTTGCTAATGTACGTACATATTGAAATTAACGTTTAGCTTTTCGTAGTAAAATAAATTTGTGAAGATGTGCAGAGTAAATTGTCGATTTCAAAATAGCCTTTTGATTTTGTGCAGATTATTCTTTCAACGTGAATATGAATTTTCCTCGTTGTATGCCTATTTTCACAGACTGACCAGAACAACTACGTCGTAAGGGAAGGGTCCTTTATCGATGTCCTGATCACACTTACAGTACCGCTCGGATGTCTGTATCCTCTATCTGTAACAAAGTAAGTGAAAAGGTTAATTAAATCCATTATTAGTTCACATGGTCCAAAGGGCCAGTTAACTTATGCCACACCGCGAGCCTCGTTCTCCGTTCGATCGTTCATCCGTGCTACCGACAACTTTATCTTCAAATCGCTACTAGTCGTGAACCACTTAGCTGATTTTGACCAAATTTGGTCAGAAGAATCATTTGGGAGAGAAGCAAATTTTGTATCAACTATGGTTCCCTGTCCTCTGGGGTCTGAGTGGCGATGCCCAATAGGCAAAAATAGAACGAATTCTTTAAAACCTTTTTCCTTCTGTAGGAATAAATCGATTTTGCTCGAATTTTGCCTGAAGGAGAATCAATTGTGTATAAACGGTGGGTCTTGACTCTCTGGGGTCAAGAGGGGTAGGATACAATAGGGGAAGTTGAACAAATCACTTAAAATCCTACTTCTCCTGAAGGAATAATTCGATGGTGCTCAAATTTGATCTGAAACATTCTTTGGGGCTAGAGGGATGAAGCCCTATAAGGGAAATAGAGCCAATTAATCAAAATCCTGCTTCCTACAGGAATCATTTTATTTTGCCCAAATTTTCTCTGGAGCATTCTTATTTGTATGAAGGGTTGACCTCGACCTCCTGGTATAGGGGGTAGGCCCCACGTGGGAAATAAAACAAATGATTAAAAATCATACTCCTGCTGTATGAATGATTTGGTCCACCCAAATTTGATCTGAATAATTTTTTGGTGAAGTGGAATCAATGGGTTTCGGCCCCTTGGGGCATGAGTGACATTCAGGGACCAAAGAGGGAAATAGAGCAAATTCCTTAAAATCCTAATTCTCCTGAAGGAATGATTTAATGTTGCCTAAAGTTCTTGAGTGAAGGGGAATCCGTCTTGTATTACCTGTGAGTCTTAGTCCCCTTACGCGGGAGGGGCAAGGTTCAATATGGGAAATAGAACAAATTCTTCTCCTGTAGGATTCATTGGTCTTTACCGAAAGATGGTCGGAAGAATTCGTAGGTGAAGAATAATTAATTTTGTATGCAATCTTTGTCCTCCGGGGATCGGGGGCGGGAAATAAACTACATTCTTTAAAATTCTACAATACAGTAAGGATTGGATTTACACCAAACTTGGGCTAAAGCATTGTTAGGTGAAAGGGATTAATTTTTGTATGAACGGTGTCTTGCGACACCCTGTTGCAGGTGGGGCAGGACGCATTTTATGGCAACAAAAGAAAATCCTTTAAAATCCTTCTTCTTATTTAGGAATGGCAGCTTTCTTTCTCAATTTGGTCTGCAGAAAGAATTATTTTGTTTACCCCCTAGGGACAGAGGGTGCTGAGATATTTAGAATTTTTTCTTTTAGTTTTGGTGAAGCAGTTTCAGCCTAGCAAAGCCTGGCAAACGATACAGTTCCTATGGGCCTCTTGTCTTTGTGTTACGACATGCTACGAAATATGTTCAGCTTAAAGATCAGCACAACAGAAATGACTCCGTGGTCTGATTAGTTTGAATGTATAAGAAGTTTGACGTTCTAACAGATTCTTTATTTCTTAATTTTAGTGTCGTTTGTGTCAAAAATGATTGTAAGTGCTTGTCAGAAACATCTAAAAATATCAAGCTGGATATTCCATTTAAATCAACCATTTATCATAAACAAAAATTACTGTTGATGAAGAGGATCAAAAGATATTTCTGAAAATTTGTATTCGGAATCCATATTATGGTCTTGGACAAGACGCCAGTATTATATTCAGAGAGATCAAGGACGAAATCACTTCGCAAAAAAAGAAAAGCATATTTCACTAATTCATTGTATATATTGGCAAGTTTTTGTATAGAAGATATCTTAATACTAATCGACGTATCACAGTTCTTTACTAACTGAATGCACTCTATTTCTCGCAATGGAAAAATAAACACAAAACAATCCAAGGGAGAGAACATGCTATTTTCAATGGTCATAAGGAAACATGAAGTTACTAAATGGAAACTGCCGATTAACTTGACTTTTTTAAATATTTCTGGTGAGATTGTTTATGTTCTTGGTGAGATTGTTTATATTTTTTGGTGAAATTGTTTATGTTCTTGGTGAGATTGTTTATTTTTTGGTGAGATTGTTTATGTTCTTGGTGAGATTATTTATGTTCTTGGTGAGATTATTTATGTTCTTGGTGAGATTGTTTATGTTCTTGTTGATATTGTTTATGTTCATGGTGAGATTGTTTATACTTTTGATGAAATTGTTTATGTTCTTGTTGATATTGTTTATGTTCTTGGTGAGATTGTTTATGTTCTTTGTGTTATTATTTATGTTCTTGGTGAGATTATTTTATGTTCTTGGTGAGATTGTTTATGTTCTTGGTGAGATTGTTTATGTTCATGGTGAGATTGTTTATGTTCTTGGTGAGATTATTTATGTTCTTGTTGATATTGTTTATGTTCTTGGTGAGATTGTTTATGTTCTTGGTGAGATTGTTTATGTTCTTGGTGAGATTGTTTATGTTCTTGGTGACATTGTTTATGTTCTTGGTGAGATTGTTTATGTTCTTGGTGAGATTGTTTATGTTCTTGGTGACATTGTTTATGTTCTTGGTGATATGTTCTTGTTGATATTGTTTATGTTCTTGGTGAGATTGTTTATGTTCTTGGTGAGATTGTTTATTTCTTGGTGAGATTGTTTATTTCTTGGTGAGATTGTTTATGTTCTTGGTGAGATTGTTTAATTTTTGATGAGATTGTTTATGTTCTTGGTGACATTGTTTATGTTCTTGGTGACATTGTTTATGTTCTTGGTGAGATTGTTAATGTTCTTGGTGACATTGTTTATGTTCTTGGTGAGATTGTTTATGTTTTTAGTGAGATTGGATATATCGTTTTATTTATTTTGTACTATTGTATAGTGTATAGGCTCCAAGAGAAAAAAGTTATGAGTTGCTTCAAAAATTTCACAATGATATAAAGAACCTGAGGTATTATCTTATGGGGTTAAACTGATTTATAATTTCTAATTTTGTGTACATTGCAGTCGGACTAATTTTGCAGAAGTACATTGTAAAGCACAAATTCTCGTAATGACGCCAAGTCAAACGGATGTCATATGCTCCACGGGAGGTGTTACCAACGAACCAATAGCTTTCGGTGATACTAATTGTGGTGTGAGAGTGTCTCACAACGATTGGAATATGACCAAGACTCTCAGGGTTTATGGCGTTCCAGACAGCCGAGTGAATATCAGAAGCCGTTCTTCATTAATACGTTTGGCGTTCGAAGACGATGTGATCTTTCACACGGCTTGGAATAAAGCTTCGACTCCAGATACGTCAGTAAGTTCGAACACGGTACCTTCTCAGAAAATGAAATGTTCTGTATCTCTTTGCCCATTTTTTCCAAAAAAAAAAAAAAAAAAAGGAAAGAAAAACACTTTTTGCTGCTAGATCTAGTTTGATGTTTCATATGCTAAATTTGTCCATCGTTGTGTTGTTGGAGCGATTTTTAATATTAGATAGCAATGTTTGGACATATTTACTAAATAGGCTTACTTCATAAATGTACGTATAGTTTTTATAACACGTGTTATAGGTTGTTGTTGAGGATGCTGATTCCGTTGTTTTGAGTAGCGAATGTTACAGTAGAAATGACCCTCACATGAAAACTTTTGATGGACGGTACGTATTTACATATGTATGTAATATCTGTTAGGCAACCAATAACAATATAAACACCAGCTGAGGATATACGTACATGCCTGATTCCATTCTTTAGTTGTTACATATGAACTGATTGTTCTTCTGGGAAAAACCTTGAAGTCAAAATCTAACAACAAAAAAATAATTAAAACAAATGATAAAAGGCATTTTATGTTCGACAACCGTATCAATTTATTTGTCTATTTTTCAAATGAAGCAGCTCGAGAATAATGTTTTTCAGATATTACGAGAACCAGAGGCTCGGTGAATTCGTGTTATATCACAACTCACAAAGACATTATTGGGTAAGTGAAAATTTCAAGAGAAAACACAAACTGATTGGTCACATGTCGAAATATGCAATTCGTGTCTTTTTGTAAATATGCTATGCACATATGATCACATATGCATATAATTCATATGTTACCTTATAAGGAGTTTAACTTAGCACGTTTTACGTCAATACGTTATTGCCTTGTTATACAGTGAATAGACCAACGTTAGATAATATATTGTGACGTCATCATTTGGTAATGAAATGACATCACATTCGTACAACTTAAACCATGGAAAAGGTAGATATAGTGCCAAATATTAGAACAATTTCCGAAAACAAGATTACAAAAATACAGAATGAAGAGTGTCATATGTATGTTTCCATTTCATGTGCGATTAACGAACTCGTCAATTTCTTCAAGCGCGCCAGAGAACCATTCAAATGGGGAAAAAACTTTACTAAAAAGATATGAAAAAACGTATCAATAAATTATTTGTTCGATCAAAAATATGTGAATTTTGCTGACTGTGCATAATCTGATTGCAAAAGCATATCTTCAAGACCAGCGTATATATTCATACCATCGCTGATAGAGGGTTTGAAACGATTTTTAGATGATCATCGCTTTCTTTATTTAAAAACAAACAAACAAACAAACAAACAAACGAAATGCTCTTCGAACCTAATTATTACTGAAGCATTATCAAATTTTACTTGTTTCGATTTCGAGCATTCTTTCTTAAATGTGAACATCGGAAACTGTTTACTTTTTTTTATTCATTTTATATTTTGTATTCGTTTTTCTAGAAATCAAGTCGGACGCATATTGGGTGAACGGGTATTTCCTTAGGGGCTGGTGTATCTGATACATTATGTTAATAATTTCCGCACAGGTTCACGCTTTCTACCAGGCATGTAATTTTGGTATACATGGAGCTACATGTAACTGTGGAGTAGCAGTTAGAGTGGATACAGCCCTTTTCGTCGTCAACTATTGCAAGGCCGAAATTGGCTGGAAAAGCAGTGGAACTCTTACAAACAGATACGTACAGAGATCCTTTTGTGATGATACCCATATGACCATAAATAAAAGAGGAAACAGTTACACGGTAAATATTTTTCTACGTTACCCTTTATCATGTTTTATTTTGGTTTAGTCCCGAACAAATATGTAACTGCCACAGTTTCCGTTTGATTTGTTCCTTTGGAAAACACATTTAGAATATTCCTAAGAACTGAAAATGTGTCATTAATTTGACAACATTTATAACAAATTAATAGACTTATTGGCTGCATTAGATTGAGATATTTCTAATTAGACTTATATATACATACACATCTTGTATAGTAAAATATCGAAATTTAAACAGTGTTTATCTAATGTTGTATTATTACATCTAAACACAGCTTTCTCTCTTTTTCTTCCGGAACACCTGGTCTTATTTTTCTTGTACTTTTCCAGTAGTCTTTCTTTTGATCAAATCTCCCTAATTTTGTTGTTTGGATTATGTTACAATGTTGCTATTTTTCTTGTTTTTTTCTCCCTTTCTGCACGCTTTAGTTGTACATTTAAACATTTTGTCAATGTCCATTAAACTTTAATTTGCTGTTAAAAGTGGAATAGAATGAGTTCGAATGAAATTTTTTATTTTTATAGTTTTCATTTATTTAGTATTCTTTAGTATTTATTTTTGTTCAATCCAGTTGATATAAAACACGGATACATACTCTTTCCGGGTATCTACACACAAAGATAAAACCTGATCAGGGCCAGTTACACTGAGTACATACACATATATAACACTCACTCGCACCAAACTATTAAAGATAAATTGTTACTAACTAGTAGTGAATTTGGTTTCATTTTAGGTCATACTTCCTACAGGAACACAAATTTGATATGAAAACGTCATCGGGACTGTGTGGGTATTTTGACGGCAATAGAGCAAATGACTTCAGGACCAGAAACGGGACAACAACAGATAATATCACTGCCTTCGCTCTCGACTGGAAGTGAGTAAGACGTTAGAAAACAAAGGAAATTGTTTGTAAGCGAAAAAACAGGTAAACTGGTCATTTTTTTTTTCAAAAATGAAGGGTCATGGTTGTTAGAATAACGAATAATGTTCACTTGCGCTGAAGAAAGTGAAAAAGATTAATAAACAGATCGCTGAAACAGTAGACAGAGAATAAGATTAACCACAACGAAACCACAAGGCATACCAACGAACATAGAGAAAAATGGCGTGTGTAAAAGATGTCTAAAACATTTTTACACCACAGTGTAACAATGTCAAGTTCTGAGCCACATTATATCTATGTAATTCTCTGAATATAACAAAATATGGGGATGGGAACGGGGGCGGGAGTGGGGCATGTCTATATTAATGATATTTAGAAATAAGGGTTGGGGTATGTCTATATTAATGACAATTACAAATAAGGGTTGGGGTATGTCTATATTATTTCCTGATGATTACAAATAAGGGTTGGGGTATGTCTATATTAATGATAATTACAAATAAGGGTTGTGGTATGTCTATATTAAGGATAATTACAAATAAGGGTTGGTGTATGTCTTTGTTAATGATAATTACAAATAAGGGTTGGGGTATGTCTATATTAATGATAATTACAAATAAGGGTTGGGGTATGTCTATATTAATGATAATTCCAAATAAGGATTGGGGTATGTCTATATTAATGATAATTACAAATAAGGGTTGGGGTATGTCTATATAATTCCCTGATAATTACAAAGAAGGGTTGGGGTATGTCTATATTAATGATAATTACAAATAATGATAATTACAAATAATGGTTGGGGTATGTCTATATTAATGATAATTCCAAATAAGGATTGGGGTATGTCTATATTAATGATAATTACAAATAAGGGTTGGGGTATGTCTATATTAATGATAATTACAAATAAGGGTTGGGGTATGTCTATATTAATGATAATTACAAATAATGGTTGGGGTATGTCTATATTAATGATAATTACAAATAAGGGTTGGGGTATGTCTATATTAATGATAATTACAAATAAGGGTTGGGGTATGTCTATATTAAGGATAATTACAAATAAAGTTTGGGGTATGTCTATTTTAATGATAATTACAAATAAGGGTTGGGGTATGACTATATTATTCCCTGATAATTACAAATAAGGGTTGGGGTATGTCTATATGATAATTACAAATAAGGGTTGGGTATGTCTATATTAATGATAATTACAAATAAGGGTTGGTGTATGTGTATATTAATGATAATTACAAATAAGGGTTGGGGTATGTCTATATTAATGATAATTACAAATAAGGGTTGGGGTATGTCTATATTAATGACAATTACAAAGAAGGGTTGCGGTATGTCTATATTATTTCCTGATAATTACAAATAAGGGTTGGGATATGTCTATATTAATGATAATTACAAATAAGGGTTGGTGTATGTCTATATTAATGATAATTACAAATAAGGGTTGGGGTATGTCTATATTAATGATAATTACAAATAAGGGTTGGGGTATGTCTATATTAATGACAATTACAAATAAGGGTTGGGGTATGTCTATATTAATGATAATTACAAATAAGGGTTGGGGTATGTCTATATTAATGATAATTACAAATAAGGGTTGGGGTATGTCTATATTAATGATAATTACAAATAAGGGTTGGGGTATGTCTATATTAATGACAATTACAAATAAGGGTTGGGGTATGTCTATATTAATGATAATTACAAATAAGGGTTGGGGTATGTCTATATTAATGATAATTACAAATAAGGGTTGGGGTATGTCTATATTAATGATAATTACAAATAAGGGTTGGGGTATGTCTATATTAATGATAATTACAAATAAGGGTTGGGGTATGTCTATATTAATGATAATTACAAATAATGGTTGGGGTATATCTTTATTATTCCCTGATAAATACAAATAATGGTTGGGGTATGTCTATATTAATGATAATTACAAATAATGTTTGGGGTATGTCTATATTAATGATAATTACAAATAAGGGTTGGGGTATGTCTATATTAATGATAATTATGAATAAGAGTTGGGGTATGTCTATATTAATGACAATTACAAATAAGGGTTGGGGTATGTCTATATTAATGATAATTACAAATAAGGGTTGGGGTATGTCTATATTAATGATAATTACAAATAAGGGTTGGGGTCTGTCTATATATTGATGATAATTACAAAGAAGAGTTGGTGTATGTCTTTATTAATGATAATTACAAATAAGGGTTGGGGTATGTCTATATTAATGATAATTCCAAATAAGGATTGGGGTATGTCTATATTAATGATAATTACAAATAAGGGTTGGTGTATGTCTATATTAATGATAATTACAAATATTGGTTGGGATATGTCTATATTAATGATAATTACAAATAATGGTTGGGGTATGTCTATATTAATGACAATTACAAATAAGGGTTGGGGTATGTCTATATTAATGATAATTACAAATAAGGGTTGGGGTATGTCTATATTACAAATAAGGGTTGGGGTATGTCTATATTATTCCCTGATAATTACAAATAAGGGTTGGGGTATGTCTATATTATTTCCTGATGATTACAAATAAGGGTTGGGGTATGTCTATATTAATGATAATTACAAATAAGGGTTGGGGTATGTCTATATTAATGATAATTACAAATAAGGATTGGGGTATGTCTATATTAATGATAATTACAAATAAGGGTTGGGGTATGTCTATATCATTCCCTGATGATTACAAATAAGGGTTGGGGTATAGCTTTATTATTCCCTGATAATTACAAATAATGGTTGGGGTATGTCTATATTAAGGATAATTACAAATAAAGTTTGGGGTATGTCTATTTTAATGATAATTACAAATAAGGGTTGGGGTATGTCTATATTAATGATAATTATGAATAAGGGTTGGGGTATGTCTATATTAATAATCATTACAAATAAGGGTTGGGGTATGTCTATATTAAGGATAAATACAAATAAGGGTTGGGGTATGTCTATATTATTTCCTGATAATTACAAATAAGGGTTGGGGTATGATAATTACTATATTAATGATAATTACAAATAAGGGTTGGGGTATGTCTATATTAATGATAATTCCAAATAAGGGTTGGGGTATGTCTATATTAATGATAATTACAAATAAGGGTTGGGGTATGTCTATATATTTAATGATAATTACAAATAAGGGTTGGGGTCTATATTAATGATAATTACAAATAATATGTCTATATTAATGATAATTACAACTATTTTAATGATAATTACAAATAAGGGTTGGGGTATGACTATATTATTCCCTGATAATTACAAATAAGGGTTGGGGTATGTCTATATTACTCCCTGATAATTACAAATAAGGGTTGGTGTATGTGTATATTAATGATAATTACAAATAAGGGTTGGGGTATGTCTATATTAATGATAATTACAAATAAGGGTTGGGGTATGTCTATATTAATGATAATTACAAATAAGGGTTGGGTATGTCTATATTATGATAATTACAAATAATATATAATGATAATTACAAATAATGGTTGGGGTATGTCTATATTAATGACAATTACAAATAAGGGTTGGGGTATGTCTATATTAATGATAATTACAAATAAGGGTTGGGGTATGTCTATATTAATGATAATTACAAATAAGGGTTGGGGTATGTCTATATAATGATAATTACAAATAAGGGTTGGGGTATGTGATAATTACAAATAAGGGTTGGGGTATGTCTATATTAATGATAATTACAAATAAGGGTTGGGGTATGTCTATATTAATGATAATTACAAATAAGGGTTGGGGTATGTCTATATTAATGATAATTACAAATAAGGGTTGGGGTATGTCTATATGATAATTACAAATAAGGGTTGGGGTATGTCTATATTAATGATAATTACAAATAAGGGTCTATATTGGGGTATGTGTATATTAATGATAATTACAAATAAGGGTTGGGGTATGTCTATATTAATGATAATTACAAATAAGGGTTGGGGTATGTCTATGTTAATGATAATTACAAATAAGGGTTGGGGTATGTCTATATTAATGATAATTACAAATAAGGGTTGGTGTATGTCTATATTAATGATAATTACAAATAAGGGTTGGGGTATGTCTATATTAATGATAATTACAAATAAGGGTTGGGGTATGTCTATATTAATGATAATTACAAATAAGGGTTGGGGTATGTCTATAGTAATGATGATTACAAATAAGGGTTGGGGTATGTCTATATTA
The DNA here is from genome assembly GCF_031769215.1 of Ylistrum balloti. NCBI lineage: Eukaryota > Metazoa > Mollusca > Bivalvia > Pectinida > Pectinidae > Ylistrum > Ylistrum balloti. The sequence goes on from NW_026782034.1 coordinate 965,896, forward strand.
ATGATAATTACAAATAAGGGTTGGGGTATGTCTATATTATTTCCTGATAATTACAAATAAGGGTTGGGGTATGTCTATATTAATGATAATTACAAATAAGGGTTGGGGTATGTCTATATTAATGATAATTACAAATAAGGGTTGGGGTATGTCTATATTAATGACAATTACAAATAAGGGTTGGGGTATGTCTATATTAATGATAATTACAAATAAGGGTTGGGGTATGTCTATATTAATGATAATTACAAATAAGGGTTGGGGTATGTCTATATTAATGATAATTCCAAATAAGGATTGGGGTATGTCTATATTAATGATAATTACAAATAAGGGTTGGGGTATGTCTATATAAATTATAATTACAAATAAGGGTTGGGGTATGTTATATTAATGATAATTACAAATAAGGGTTGGGGTATGTCTATATTAATGATAATTACAAATAAGGGTTGGGGTATACTATATTAATGATATTACAAATAAGGGTTGGGGTATGTCTATATTAATGACAATTACAAATAAGGGTTGGGGTATGTCTATATTAATGATAATTACAAATAAGGGTTGGGGTATGTCTATATTAATGATAATTACAAATAAGGGTTGGGGTATGTCTATATTAATGATAATTACAAATAAGGGTTGGGGTATGTCTATATTAATGATAATTATGAATAAGGGTTGGGGTATGTCTATATTAATGATAATTACAAATAAGGGTTGGGGTATGTCTATATTATTTCCTGATAATTACAAATAAGGGTTGGGGTATGTATATATTAATGATAATTACAAATAAGGGTTGGGGTATGTCTATATTAATGATAATTACAAATAAGGGTTGGGGTATGTCTATATTAATGATAATTACAAATAAGGGTTGGGGTCTGTCTATATATTGATGATAATTACAAAGAAGAGTTGGGGTATGTCTTTATTAATGATAATTACAAATAATGGTTGGGGTATGTCTATATTAATGATAATTACAAATAAGGGTTGGGGTATGTCTATGTTAATGATAATTACAAATAAGGGTTGGGGAATGTTTATATTAATGACAATGACAAATAAGGGTTGGGGTATGTCTATATGATTCCCTGATAATTACAAATAAGGGTTGGGGTATGTCTATATTAATGATAATTCCAAATAAGGATTGGGGTATGTCTATATTAATGATAATTACAAATAAGGGTTGGGGTATGTCTATATCATTCACTGATCATTACAAAAAAGGGTAGGGTTATAGCTAAATTATATTAATGATAATTACAAATAAGGGTTGGGGTATGTCTATATTAATGATAATTACAAATAAGGGTTGGTGTATGTCTATATTAATGATAATTACAAATAAGGGTTGGTGTATGTCTATATTAATGATAATTACAAATATATATTAATGATAATTACAAATAAGGGTTGGGGTATGTCTATATTAATGATAATTATGAATAAGGGTTGGGGTATGTCTATATTAATGATAATTACAAATAAGGGTTGGGGTATGTCTATATTAATGATAATTATGAATAAGGGTTGGGGTATGTCTATATTAATGACAATTACAAATAAGGGTTGGGGTATGTCTATATTAATGATAATTACAAATAAGGGTTGGGGTATGTCTATATTAATGATAATTACAAATAAGGGTTGGGGTATGTCTATATTAATGATAATTACAAATAAGGGTTGGGGTATGTCTATATTAATGATAATTCCAAATAAGGATTGGGGTATGTCTATATTAATGATAATTACAAATAAGGGTTGGGGTATGTCTATATTAATGATAATTACAAATAAGGGTTGGGGTATGTCTATATTAATGATAATTACAAATAAGGGTTGGGGTATGTCTATATTAATGATAATTACAAATAAGGGTTGGGGTATGTCTATATTATTCCCTGATAATTACAAATAAGGGTTGGGGTATGTCTATATTAATGATAATTACAAATAATGGTTGGGGTATGTCTATATTAATGATAATTACAAATAAGGGTTGGGGTATGTCTATATTAATGACAATTACAAATAAGGGTTGGGGTATGTCTATATTATTTCCTGATGATTACAAATAAGGGTTGGGGTATGTCTAATTACAAATATTATTAATGATAATTACAAATAAGGGTTGGGGGGATAATTACAAATGTCTATATTATTAATGATAATTACAAAGAAAGGTTGGTATGTCTATATTAAACATACAAATGTTATTTCATGATAATTACAAATAAGGGTTGGGGTATGTCTGTAATTCCATAAGAATTACAAAGAAAGGTTGGGGAACATCTGTTATTCCATTAGAATTAAAAATAAGGTTGGGGGATTCTATCTCTGTAATTCCATAAGAATTACAAAGAAAGGGTTGTTATTCCATTAGAACTAAAAATAAGGTTGGGGATCTATATCTGTAATTCCATAAGAATTACAAAGAAAGGTAGAACTAAAAATAAGGTTGGGGATCTATCTCTGTAATTCCATAAGAATTACAAAGAAAGGTTGGGGAACATCTGTTATTCCATTAGAACTAAAAATAAGGTTGGGGATCTATCTCTGTAATTCCATAAGAATTACAAAGAAAGGTTGGGGAACATCTGTTATTCCATTAGAACTAAAAATAAGGTTGGGATATATCTCTGTAAATACGTAAGAATTACAAATAAGGGTTGGAAATCTCTATATAATTCCGTTAGAATTAAATATAAGGGTGGGATATATCTCTGTAAATCCATGATGATTAAAAGTTTGACAAGCATGTTTCATTGTTTTAAATTCAAGGGTAAACGAGGAAGATGGAGGAAGCCTGTTTGGTGATGTTGATTTGCGTGACTCAAACGTGTCGATAGCTTGGTATTGTAAATGTAGAGCAACTCAATTTAAAGATTTCAATGACACCATTTATTGCGGCAATTCAGAGTCGGTACTATGCTCGACTACAAATACAGACAGCTTTTTTAGAACCTGTGACGAATCTTCCAGAAGGAGGCGCTCAGCGTCCCACCAAAGGTATCGCCGAGCTCTAGATGAGCCACAAGATGTGCCATCGAAGTTCAAAATAGTTTTCGCACCTGATGCTAATGATGAACCTGAGGTAAGATGTTGAATGAACGAATTCATCAACACAGCAAACATTCAAATAATCCTAAACAGATCTCCCATCCCATTGTGTGCAATGTAATGGGAAGTGAAATGTGAGGTCTGGTTCTCACAAGTGCGTCTATTTCACTTATAGTATAGATATGTAGTATATGTATAATGTATCTCTCTATAGTAATTATGTGTCTACTAAGAGTCTTCGTCTAGACTGGATTTATATTTATGACGTGTCTGTTTACACTAAGTATGTGTCTTGAAAGTGTCTGTTTTCATTACTTACTGTGCGATTGAATAAATACATGTTAAATACGATAATATGTATTTCAGTGTGAGTTGATAAGAGGTTCAGAAACATATGGAAATTACGACATTTTTTAAATCTTGGGGCTGCTGCACCTCTCATGCTCGATAGTGACATTCCTGTCGATTAGTTTGGAATTTCTTAGTTGCCTCTAAGGTTTCAAAATATAGGCCGTTAGCATCACTGACGAGTCCTAGAAGGACGAAACAGCTGTAGTTTGGTGCAGTGTTTAGCTCTACTGTTTCTAAATCTGAATTTGTATTAAAAAGATGTTATTCACTTAAAATATGTCTTTCGTAAAAATTTGAAACCTTTAACATTTTTCATCTGTTTTAAGCTGCTCCAATATATATATATGACAATGCCAGCATAATGCTAATCACTTTGAAATACGTTTTGTTACAAAGCCCGCAATTTGGAGGAATGGATGGAATTTTACATTGGCGGAGGAGGCATGCACAACATTTATTCAAAAACAGACATTTTTGCAAAAGTGCGAAGAGGTATTAGACGCAACGGCCAACGATAATGCGGATGGTATTGAATCCTGCATCGACGATATCAAGGTACACTATATCACATCACAGTCTTTATCACATGTTTTTTTTAACAATTATATGAACATTCGTGGAAGTAGTACCATCCCAACCTCTCACATCTCACGTAAGCTGTGGTTCTGACAATTTAAGCGCGATTTATTTCCTTGAACACGATCAATATTCAGAATTCCTCCCTATACGAAGAAAACGGAATTTTAACAACCCTAGCATAGATTGGCATTCAGGCCAAGCTTTATATAGTTTACCACAAAGCGATAATTATAAATCATACATCGATGGTAAGATCAAATAATTTTCTACTAATTAGCACATGTGTCAAAGAAATTCATTGTTGTAAGGTAATTATTTCTGTTTACTTAACATATACACTTTCCAGCATAATTACCATGACCACCACTATACAAAATCACTCTCGAGTTGTCCTTGTAATCCTGCCAAAACTTAAACATGCGAGATAGGTAGAAACGGTAGGTTTTCAATGACAAGTCTAGAGAGATCCCGTAGAGTGGTATTACTTATTTTTCAACATTTACATCCTCGATACCCCAGAGGTTACGATACATTTCGCTCTCGTACACCTCTGGAACATTTCCTGGCAAAATTGAAGTCACAAGCACATTTATGTGACTAGACAGAGCAAATTTCAGGAGAACAACCACAGACCGATACGTTTCTTCGAAGATGAAATTTCAAAGCCAGTAAAACATATGTGACCTCGAGATTCCTTTGATGTACATGACACCTTCAGTTTTGCCGTGAAACATTCACGGTGTGCATAGAATGATAATGAGCGTAAGTCGAGAATATCGAGGATGCATTTAAAACAACTAATGCATAAATATAATCAGTCAGAACCCTTCGGTTTGTATAGCAAACATTACTAAACCCCCCATTGACATACTTCGAATACCTTGTGTACAGCATAAGATCAAATTTATTTACAAATTAAAGCGCATAGGTAACATTAAAAAAGTGAAGTCTTGAATTTCACATTTGAATACATATCTAACCCATATGTAAAATTTAATCTTAAAACAAACAACAATGATTATGTTAAATTATCGATTTAATATATTGATATGTTGTGAAAACAAGAAGTGTGCCTCTTTATATTTCAATGAATATCACATGATTTAAATATAATTAATTCACATGTCATTTATTTCATCATTGTTTTAGCTTACTGGAGACACTCAGTTCATGCAGTCAACTGTAAATTCTTTGTCCAGAAGTTGTCGACTGACGGCTTTGAAGCTGGAAAATCTCACTCAGACATCATCAAGCGACAGCTCAACAAACCAGACACTGCTGGATGTAATGTTGGAATTAGATTGTCCGAATAACTGCTCTGGGAACGGAATATGTCAAAACGGTCAATACCATACACACAAATATACTAATTTCTTCTCTTCCTGTAACTTTTATTGCAGGCTCAAGCACTATGTTTTTTTGTTTTTCGAGGGAACAAAATCAGGTTCCCAGATTTTTCTACTATCTTATCGATCGTATCGATTTTTGTTGTTGTTTCGGAGTCAAAATACCGATGACAATACTATAAAAATCAGTTTCCTGAATTAGAAACGTAGATATCCTAGACCCCGAAATTTTATCCTATCACTACAAATTTCAGGCAGATCACAGACGAACTTGTGTATGATTCAATTTGATAGGTTTGCATAAACTAAATTTTATACTAACATTTGCGTTATAAGGGACTATTGTATTTTTTCAACAATCCTTTTGATTGTTTTGAAGTGTATACCTGTTTCACGAATACTAGTATCCCATATTTCTTTATTTAATTTGTTGTTACCAATGTTGAGTTTAACTTTTGATGCTGTCGACAAGTTTTAATTTTGTTGTTTTTGAGAGGGAGTCACTGAATCGTGGTCATTGTAATGTTTTACCCTTTTGTTTGTGTAGGATGGAAGCATCTGACAAACAAACAACTCACAACACAGTATAATGATCGCATTTGAAAAACTGTATCTTTGTGGGACCTGTTTGATGATGGTTAGTTTTCATATTGGTTCCGTTGTTGTTTACCTTGTTGTCATTTGTGAACGTGACATTACATAATTTGTACATGGCAAAAGACGCTTTTTCTTCCGGAACATTGTCCATTGTCTCTCGGAATTATGGCGAAATGTTGATATTTTCTTGTTATATTTAACAGGTCAGTGTGCTTGTTTTGGCGATTTTGAAGGTTACGAATGTTCGGTGAGACGATCACAGCCGCCTTCAGTATCACCATCGACTAACCCAGGATTGTGTAAACGGGACATAAATGCTTGTAATACATTCCACATCTCCGGATCAAACTTTGCAGGCGAAAATATAACATGCAAGGCCGCCCATTTTACGGTATGATTATCATATATGATTTTCAAATATTGAGACATCCATAAGGTCCAAAATGTGAGACGATTTTCAGAGACGTCTCACACATTACGTGAAGATGGTATGACATTATTAGAGATAGCAATTATCATGCTGCAGTGAAATGATTCGTAAACTTTATCAAAATAGGCATTGACAAACTTCAAGTAGCTTGGGGTCAGTTTAGATGTCGTTCAAGATAGTTCTACATTGGAAATTAAGAGTATTGTTATTTGTGGTATGGTATGCTTGAAATGATCCCTAACAGGACGTAGATACTCCATTTATAGTGAAAAATATACATAACAAACAAAATTCCGTAGGATTGACAGCAATTGTTTTACATTAATATATTTCTGTGTTTGTAGATCACAACGGATGGCTACAATATGACTTTTGCGAACGACACGTTTCGTGCCGATCCTCAAGAGGATGAATTTGGATGCACGTGCACACTTACTGACGCGTTGAGGCAAAGTAAGCGTTCTACAGACGATGATTCTGCGATGGCTGAGGGTTTTTTCATCAGTGTGTCAAACGACGGAACCTCATTCAGTGCTGATATTGTAGTTATCATCTATGATTCCTGGTGCCAAGAGTGTAACACAACGACTATCTCCTGCTTCAATTTCGTGAGTAACGATGGTACAAGCTGTTAGGAAACAAACATATATTTCAGCATGTAACTCACTTATATTTCTGTAAAAGCCTTTAATGTAGTTTTGTCTGATTGAAATTGATAAGGGAACAATTATGAATTTCCTTTCTGTTATTTTTAATGGGAATTAATCGCACTTTCTTTTCACAGACATCCTGTATAACGACTACTACACAACCAACAACGACCACTACAGAACTATCAACGACCACTACACAACCAACAACGACCACTACAGAACTATCAACGACCACTACACAACCAACAACGACCACTACAGAACTATCAACGACCACTACACAACCAACAACGTCCACTACACAACCAACAACGACCACTACTGAACCAACAACGACCACTACAGAACCAGCAACCACTACACAACCAACAACGACCACTACAGAACCAACAACGACCACTACAGAACCAACGACGACCACTACAGAACCAACGACGACCACTACAGAACCAACAACGACCACTACACAACCAACAACGACCACTACTGAACCAACAACGACCACTACAGAAACAACAACCACTACAGAACCAACAACGACCACTACAGAACCAACGACGACCACTACAGAACCAACGACGACCACTACAGAACCAACAACCACTACAGAACCAACAACGACCACTACAGAACCAACGACGACCACTACAGAACCAACAACGACCACTACAGAACCAACGACGACCACTACAGAACCAACAACGACCACTACTGAACCAACAACGACCACTACTGAACCAACAACGACCACAAGGGAACCATATATAGGTATAAATATCATGCTTTTCAAATTTTCAAATGCGTCCATGTTTGCTAATGGTTATGAAAACGTGCTCATTTTGTCCATTTACGGATGTAATTTCATTGTTGAGTATTCAATTCCTACATTTCTACACTTAAATATTCTTATCTTAAGCTAAAGCCGGATGTTCTTTGTCACGTGGTATTATCACTAACTTATTGTTGTGCTTCAGAATCAATGACCATCAATGTTACTCCAGGGATAGAGGAAAAATTAGCAAAATTGCCAGATACAGACACTTCCAGCGATTTCAAGCTTTTCCAAATAAGGTTTCAGTGTAATGTTGCGTTTCTCGATAAAAGTTTGGATCCCGGACAATTTGTATATGACGTGACATGGTATATAGACGACGCCATGGTACCTTACAACGCAAGTACCAACCTCATTTATACAGAATTAGCAACAATAGGAAGTCTACAAGAAGAACACTGGCGAGGATTGCACACTTTAAGTTTTCAGGTAAACATTGATCTTTAACACACAGAAATAATAGTTATAAAGCGTATTCTGTGAGACACACAGAAAATTAATGTTGTAGGGCATATTTAAATGACACGTTAAGAAAATGAGGAGTGTAGTACACATTTAATGAGATAGAGGAGAGAATTTTGTTTATTGTGCCTATTATGGAGATAATGAATTTCGGATGCACTTGCATTTTGTGAATAGAGGACATGGTATTGTTGATATGTATGTTTTTGATTGAAAAATACACATATTGTATAACTGACTTAAAAATATTTCAGGTAAAGTGTGGAATCGCACTTCGGTACGCAGTCAATGCTAATCCAGGGCCAGTCACGTTAAGCCAGTCGTTTCACGCAGGAATTCAGGTGAGAAATAATTTTATTTTAAAATATGATTTTCTATTGATTGACGTGATAGTTGTTGGTATAATTGAAGACAATTACCCTTCAGGAGAGTCTTGCTGAACTTCTTGCCATTTTTCAAGCTGTTACTCATCAACATTTCTTTGGTCCAAAAACCCCTTTATAAACAATGGAATATTGCCCACTCACCAAATCAAATAAAAGTGGGTGGTATTTGTAGCACCTTGAGAGACTACCCATGAAATAGGATAAAACAATTGAAAAGGTCCATAGGGCCTGTGCTACGACACATTTAGTGTCGTAACCATAGGAATATGACAAGGTTCACTTTTTCATCTGTAAACCACAGCGTAAATTACCAAATGACATACTGTTTGATTAGCAAGGATCAGTTTGGCACTATGGTGGTAAATAATTAACAAAATATTGGAAAATAATAATAATAATTATAAATCATATAGTTTCAAAATTGAAAAAGCCGTGTTTTTTTCCAGCTTAGACAATTTTTTGCAAATACTGAAGCTTGTATTTCCATTTTGAGTGCACTATTATTGGGGCCATTATGTCAAGAGCATTTGATGAAAATAAAATAGAAATATTGAAAACTGATAAAATTGCAATTTAAAGACTCGAGCATAATTATATACTTAGAGAAATTGCAATGAATAAGAGTATAATCATCTAATGGACAGTATTCTGGCAAGGAAGGTGTTTACAAAAGATTACCTTGCATTTTAAGATGAGGATTTCGATCATTTAACAAATGTCATTGAAATTAGGTAGTTGTTTGAGAGCAGTTAGGCCAGCGTAGTCACCATGTATAAAGGACATGCCTGAGCATCAACAGTGTAGTGGACTTATTTCATCTAATTCCTGTAGTATGCAATACATACAGTTCTACTTTCAAAGCAATTTAATAATTGCATCAAAATGAACGACAAGTGCATCATTCCAAGTTACCATTCAAGATTCAAAGACAGTGACAAATTGCCTTGAAGGATTAATTCACAGCATAATATTTGGCTAAAATCTTTGCTCATATAAGAGGGGTTATCAGTGTCCATTTAGAGTGGAAACCGATAGTAAGATGTGCGAAAAGTGTTAATCAAAGTATCTAAAACAAAGAGATCAAGACCAGTTACAAACAATGACTACTCGCAATAAGATGAAACACCATCTTCAGAATATACGTCCGAGAATATCAGCAGTGACAATGCAGATAATGTTGAAACTTTCACAGACAGACACTATCAAACATTTTAGAAGTATGCCGTAACTTCTCATCGAAAATGTTCTATATGTCTTAGTTATAATGACAACTGTGATAATATACCCAAATCTGCAAGCATCCAACATTCCATTTCCACAGTTGAATTTGGAATACCTGGAGAAGACTGCATGTTGCGGCATGTGATATCAAGCTGTCGCTTGGTTACATTTCTGAGCACCAAACAGAATGGGGTGACTATGAAGTCTGGGTGTACCAACATGCAGATGATCTTGTTCGTGGACAGATATATCCACGTCACAAGTCTCAAACCAAATATAATGTTTGGATCCAGTTTGACCTGAATTATCCTGTTTGTCCTGTGAAATATAATTATTGTATCTGTCTTGTAGGCGAGAGAACATCTGGAATGTGTGCTCATGTTGTCTCGATTCTTTGCTATTAAGGACATAACATGTACATGCACAGGCAGAAACCCATGCAACTCATTTACAGCGAATTCGAAAATAAGACTTTGTGAAATATGTACATTGAAACCTCATAAGAATTATTAGATACACCCACACAACGTAAGAAGTAATAACATAACCAGGTTATAAATTTCCTCTTTTGATCAACAGTTATTGACATTTTTTCCAGACTTGGTAATGTCCAGTTCACTAATTTATTTATAAATGTTCACTATTGATAATCAAAAGTTTGATTTGGATTGAAAAATGTTGTAGAGATAATATATAACTAGGATAATTTAGATCTCTAAAACGGTATCATCATCTCATGACCATGCAATTTCCTGAAATATAGTAACTTTGCTCGAGCCTTTAAATGGCAATTTTACCGGTTCTCATTTTCCCCCTGAAATTTTCACTGTATACACTTCAGATAATGAGCCAAATATTCTGATATTTTTCTTTCAAGAAACTTTTTTCATCTAAGAACTTGTTAAAAAAATGTCATTTTTCAAGCTCGAGATTGTTAATTTCTTTTACTAACTAACAATATTGAAATTCATATTTTACATGAAAACTTGCAGCAGAGTCTACTTATTCAAAACTGACACCTTATGACTATGTACACCATTGGTTAAACTATTGTTTTGAGGAAATACCGACCCCTGTCGAATCCCAACAAAATTTTCTAAAATTGAAATACTAATCTTTTGGTTTTTCAATGACACCTTTACAAGTTCTCAATTTTCCTGAAATGATCACAAAATGTTCTGAACATAAACGGCCCCATAATATATAAAGCTTTCTGGTGCACTTAAACTGGAAGTACATGCTTCAGTTTAAATTGTTTAAATTAAAGTTTGCCGGTTGGTTTCGTTGTTGTATACATTGTTCTCAGTTTAGAACATGAAAATAAAAACATTGATTTTATGATATCCGAGTTTTGATTATGATTATGCTGACATGTTTTTGTTTTTTGAGAAAGAATGAAAAAGTAAAGTGTCCTCCGTTATCATGGAAACATAATTCTTTTTATGCAGGACGTATGATACTGTCACGTGGCATCATAAACAAGGACTTGTTCTGTTTTTATTTAAAATTTCAAGCTGCATTTAATTCAAGAATCGTGTTCTCCTTCAAACACTCTTTGATGAATTTGATGGATTTTTGAAGTAAAATATTATTGACATTGGTAGCATCCTCTCTTTTATTTGTAAACTCGATCATTATTCGTTATCAGTTTCAGAAAGATAATATTTACTCTGTTCTTACTATCATTAATTTCTTATCACACTGTGAAGTAATACTAGTCCAATTATTCATACGATCAGAATTTACTTAAAAGGTCATAGTTTGAAGGTCATAGAGGTAAAATGTTGTATACTAAAAAAATCACTCACGGTTAACTTTCAGCAACAACCTGAATGCCTTCTTCAGCCCTTACTTTGCAAAGTGAGGGGCTTATGAGTAATATGGTGTAAGATTCAGTCACGTGACTCAGAGATTAACTCTTCGTCATGTGACTGATAAAGCTGGCATTCCATGTCATTGCACAAGGCAAGAATATAACCATAAACAAAAAAAATGTCAAAGAGCAATAATGTTATTTATTATAGACGGATATGGATGAATACGTGATTGCAGAAGGCGACTCCTTTGAAATGCGAGTGAGACTAACCATTCCCTTGGGTTGTTACTACCCTGCTGATGCAACAGAAAGCCAGTATGTATGACGTTAACCACAAGTAGACTTGGTAGGGCACTTACAGGAAAATGTTATATTATCTCTTGTAAGTCTTGTAACTAATGTAAAACAGCAAATGCATTCAAATACTGCACATGGACAATGAATAGGAGATATAAAAATCTGGAGAATATCACTTTCTGAGTGCATGATAATAGCACATTAACTTATCTGTGAATGGCCAGCACATGTGTCATTAATTGCTAGTAGGAATGCCATATCAAATTAGTTCAGTAGTAAATCTCTCGTATTGTCGAGAATTTTTTGGCGTTTTAATGCCACTTTGACCCTAACAAAATCATGTATTGTTTGGTAGATATAGACATGAAGGTGCAGTTTCATACATATATACATACAATACAGTACTAACAAATGACAGTCACCATTTCTGAAAGTCAAATCACTTTGAATAACATTGGATTTATGTCTAATATCTTCTACTGTCTTTTCTATTTGTTTTAAACCTTTTAGAATAAATACTATCAAGGAAACACAGTGTCGAATGACATTAAGGATTCACACACGTGTACAGAATTCTGGTACACTTTGTTCAGCCGGAAGTCTCACAAACGAGCCAATATCTTTTGGAGACAATGGGTGCGGATTAGTATTTAATCATACTAGTTGGGACTCTGCACAGATTATATATGTATATGGGGCCTCAGACAACTTGGTAAATGTGGAGAATAGGAATGTTAGCGTACGTCTAACAGCAGAAGCCGTGCCTTACCTTTATGCTTGGAACAACGCTTCTTCACATAACACTTCTGTATGTATACATTTTGAACTAATGATATAATTTTGAATTTTACTTAATTACTAAGGAAACTTCATTCAAGTTTTTCAATAACCGTCATACATAGCGTAGAAACAATCATCAAGTTACAAGTAAAATCAAATCAAACACTTGGTCTTTACATTTGTCTTATGTATTTCTATGCAATATTCTAATGCTAGTAGTGAACAGTGATGAACTATCCAGTATTATAATTGACAAATTATACAAAAAGTTTTACATGGTCATACACGTTACCAACAGGTAAGCGTTGTCGATTCTGACAGTCTCGTTGCCTCCAGCATTTGCCAAAGCTACAATGACCCACACATACGCACATTTGATGGCAGGTACGATGTTTTCATATCTTGTTGTGTCAGATATACAGACGTATAATATTGATCCTTTTAAGAGAATAATTGTTAATAGGTCCACATATCGTGACAAATTTATTTTACTACAAATAGGATTGTTAGTGATATAAAAACTGTTCTTGAATAACTTTGAAATATACGTGTGGAACAAATTATTTCCGTTCATACGCATCTTATTTCGTTTCTTTCCGTCTGTTTTCGTTATCGTTCGGAATGCATGGCAATAAAAGTGTGTGTGTGTGTGTGTGTGTGTGTGTGTGTGTGTGTGTGTGTGTGTGTGTGTGTGTAAATAATTACATTAGAGGATTTTGATGTATATACAGTATATGTATGCATTACCATGACATCAAAAAAAAAAAGTCGCAAAACACTTTTCGAATCGACTTAATAATAGAATTCAATTTTACTTCAATGAATTGACAACGTTTTATTTAGTATATGAATACCATTCATAGTGAACACTTCTTTTATTCCAGGAACTGGGAGAATCAGCGACTCGGTGAATTTATATTATTCCATAACAGATTGAACCACTACTGGGTACAGTATATTCATTATGATACTAATTAGTCCTAAACAATTCTTTTCCAAATCATTTCTTTTTGTTTTCATTTTGGTATTTTGTAATAAGAGCACATGTTATTAGTCTTCAAACACATGCGATTAATGTTGATAAACAAACGCAGTGAGAAAGACGTTCACTTGAGGTTTTTCCTGAATCGATAAATGCTAAATAACATGTGTTGACCATAGGGAAATGAATATAAACAAACTGTGGAAGTATGGGTCAGTCTACCTAGCCATACAGAACGTTTTCATGGCGAATGCCTGTAAATGAATGAAAATAAAAGTGACTTTTTTTGCATTATACGAAAAAAGGGTTTACCTTAAAAAACATAATGGTGTAGACAAGTACACATTCACGTGTCTTACGGTATCACCACAGTATACATTGTACCAGTGTGTGTTTCAGGTTGATGTGTCTTACGGTATCACCACAGTATACATTGTACCAGTGTGTGTTTCAGGTTCATGTGTCTTACGGTATCACCACAGTATATATTATACCAGAGTGTGTTTCAGGTTGACGTGTCTGACGGTATCACTACAGTACACGTTGTACCAGTGTGTGTTTCAGGTTGATGTGTCTTACGGTATCACCACAGTATACATTGTACCAGTGTGTGTTTCAGGTTGACGTGTCTGACGGTATCACTACAGTACACGTTGTACCAGTGTGTGTTTCAGGTTGATGTGTTTTACGGTATCACTACAGTATACATTGTACCAGTATGTGTTTCAGGTTGATGTGTCTTACAGTATCACCACAGAATACATTGTACCAGTGTTTGTTGCAGGTTGATGTGTCTTACAGTATCACTACAGTATACATTGTACCAGTGTGTGTTTCAGGTTGATGTGTCTTACGGTATCACCACAGTATACATTGTACCAGTGTGTGTGTTTCAGGTTGATGTGTCTTACAGTACACCACAGTATACATTGTACCAGTGTGTGTTTCAGGTTGATGTGTCTTACGGTATCACCACAGTATACATTGTACCAGTGTGTGTTTCAGATTGATGTTGTTTACGGTTTCACTACAGTACACATTGTACCAGCGTGTGTTTCAGGTTGATGTGTCTTACAGTATCACCACAGAATACATTGTACCAGTGTTTGTTGCAGGTTGATGTCTTGTCAGTATACATTGTACAGTGTGTGTTTCATGTATCACTACAGTATACATTGTACCAGTGTGTGTTTCAGATTGATGTGTCTTACGGTATCACCACAGTATACATTGTACCAGTGTGTGTTTCAGATTGATGTGTCTTACGGTATCACCACAGTATACATTGTACCAGTGTGTGTTTCAGGTTGTTGTGTCTTACGGTATCACCACAGTATACATTGTACCAGTGTGTGTTTCAGGTTGATGTGTCTTACGGTATCACCACAGTATACATTGTACCAGTGTGTGTTTCAGGTTGATGTGTCTTACGTTATCACATTATATATTGCACCAGTGTGTGTTTCTGGTTGATGTGTCTTACGGTATCACCACAGTATACATTGTACCAGTGTGTGTTTCAGATTGATGTGTTTTACGGTATCACCACAGTATACATTGTACCAGTGTGTGTGTCAGGTGTGTGTGTTACCAGTGTGTGTTTCAGGTTGAGGTGTCTTACGGTATCAGTATGCATTGTATCACTTTATGTGTCTACATTTACATGTTTTACACGAACATGTTGATGTTTGACGGTATCACCACAGTATATATTGTACCACTGGTTGTGTCTACAGGTACATGTTGATGTGTATGACGATATCTGATAAATGACGGTAACACATAATGCTTTGTATCTTTTTGATTTTTCAGGTACATGTTATGTACCAGACTTGTGTGAGTGGTGTTACCGGCGCCACATGTAACTGCGGAATAGCTATAAGGAAAAACAACGTACTTTTTGTTGCCAACTTCTGCGATGCTCGAATCGGATGGACTGCCAGCAACAACGAAACGAATTCCAACAGATATATCGAGGGGACTTTTTGTGACGACACACACATGACGGTAGAAAGTAGTGGTAGCTCATATAAGGTATTGTATAAAATTGTTCAAAGACTGATCCCAAGACTTTAATCACTATGTCTATACAACTATAACATCTGATTTCTGTTCACATACATAATTGTTATTTTGTCGGTATTATTATCCATAGGTAACTCTGCCAACAGGAACGCAGATATCTTTCTATTACAACACCCACAACGGCACAACGACAATCGACGGAATTGCGATCAAACCATCTCTTGCTGATTGGAAAACATCGTCAGGACTCTGCGGTTACCTGGATGGGGATAAGGACAATGACTTCAGAACTAGGGATAACGGGACAACAAATGATGACAGAACTTTTGCGCAGGATTGGAAGTGAGAAAGTTTATTGGTGTCTTAATAGTTGTACAAAAGACACCAGGAGAATTTAACATATCGCGATACATATTTAAAATAAGATAAAGTAGAGATGAATAATGGGTGAAAATGTACTATGCAGCATTTTCTTCCTCCGATGGCTTGTCTGTGATTCTTTGATGAATGAAACCTAGAGGGCGATTGAGGAGAATCAATATTTGTCGAAAGAAATGTCAAATCTAGATGGGAAGGTGGAATAGCCCTACATTTCTATGATTTTAAAACATAGAATCATTTCAACAGAAAGTCAAGTACATGTGTATATTCTAAATAGTGCCAAATTTCATACGAATTAAAACTATCATTCAGGTTGGAATAAGTTAATGAGAAATTACAAACACACTCTTATTACCTATCCTGGCCTACTTTCTTCTTCGGGGGAGGTGGAGGAGGAGATGGAGGGGTGTTTTAATAGGTTTTCTAGGGAACATGTATGACTTGAAAACAATATCAATTAACTTTTTGATGTTTTGCTTTTACGTTAACGCATAATGCAAGGAATCTGAATATAAAGTATTTCGTATCTTATCCATGTCAGTTTATAGTTTAGCAAGGAATAAAGATATAAAAGTAATAAAGATGTTTACACGATGTGAGTATATTGTGTGATATGTTGAACTGTATATTTCAGGGTCTCTGGAGAAAGTGATGTGTCATTATTTGGTGAGGTCAACCTGCCAGATGATAACACAGGCGTAACAAGATTTTGTAAATGCAGAGACAGTGCGACTCCTGGCGACTCTGCCGCTGTAAATGAATGCAACATCAACACCGCAACAACGCTTTGCTCGAGTTCTGGGTCAGCCAGCTTCTTTAATTCCTGTGAAGGATCAGCAAGGCGGAAACGGTCAGCATCCGAACTTCTACTGAGACAAAGACGAGCATCGCATATCGGCAATGCAATTGCTAAGTTTCCAATAGTTCTTGATAATGACGTTGACTCGGAACCGATGGTAAACTTCTATATATATATATATTTATATTATCAAGGTAAACATATCAATCATATTGGTTCAATGTGGTTGACGAATCTGTCTTGTAGCTGTAGTTCCAGTGGCTTGTAGCTGTAGATTCAGTGGCTTAAATAAGGCCATACTAAATAGCATTGAGCCTTTCGTCATTACATGAAAACAAAAACAAAAACAAAAAACAAAAAAACAAAAAAATATTCAGAAGAACGAGAGTTTTATGATACAATTTATCTACATGATTCATATACAAACTTCATTTTCCTTTCAAATATCCAGACAAAGTGCTTGATTCGGCTACTTACTACTTTCTATCCAGTTTTTCATACGCATAAGTCCTTCCTCCATGTCTGGTTTGGTTATCATTTGAAATAACACGGGATTCATAGATAGGAATGAACTGAAGCATTTTAACTTTTACCTAAAGTTACATTGAAATATCGTTTGTCATTCTGAAAACTTTGCAGTTTTTCAATAGTTGTTATATACATGTTGTACACTTATATAAACTTGTAGGAGGTGATTTCTGAATAAAAGACATAGAGTTTCTGTAAACAAAAGGTTCTATCTTGGTTCCTATATTTGTTTTTTTCCAAGTCTATGTCATGGAGGAACGGATGGGATGAATCATCAGCGACCGAAACTTGCAGGCAATTTCTACAGAATCAAAAGTTTCTGGAGAAATGTGAGATACTAGATGGTATGAAAAACGAGACAGCAGATGGGATAAAGTCATGTGTTGAAGACATCAAGGTAATTGCGATTGATTGCCATTGACTTCCTTCAGTTGGTTAGCTTGAGTTCCTCGTTGAAGTAAAATGAAATATCCTAAATGGACGATAACATTTGTTTTAACACAACCCTGTTTGCTCACTTAAAACATTGTTTGTCACTTTGTTGTT
This sequence comes from Ylistrum balloti, assembly GCF_031769215.1. Lineage (NCBI taxonomy): Eukaryota > Metazoa > Mollusca > Bivalvia > Pectinida > Pectinidae > Ylistrum > Ylistrum balloti. The sequence continues at coordinate 983,985 of NW_026782034.1, forward strand.
TGTTTTTGTTTTGGTGTTATCATTATTATGTCAAAATTTATAATTTTGATTATAAAATCAGCTAAAACACATGATTTCACATTTACATATACTATTTTAGCGCCCTTTCTCTAAGGCTGATCAGTGATCTACACGTTCTTTATATAGACTGACTTGTAATACTAATAGTATTACACACTGATAGTCGATCGATTGTCTTTTGCCAACTGTTGAATATGTTATAGATTAAATTAACAATCTGTTACACCTAATGATAGTGTTAATGAAGTTACAAAGAATTGGGTTGAAGTCTTGTGTAGACAAGTGGTACTAAAGATATAATCATGTGGCAAATAACATTCCAGCTCATAGGAGACGACAGGTTTATGCAGTCGACATCTGACACGCTGTCCCAAAGTTGTCGGTTGACGGCTATCAGACTAGAAAATCTTACCAAGACGTCAGCGTCTGATGGAGCACCCGGCAAAACGATGTTGGACGAAATGTTGGATTTAGATTGTAGAAAGAATTGCTCGAGAAATGGAATATGTGCAAATGGTAAAAAATATCCAATTATATTATTCATAAAAAGATACTACATACAAATGCTAGAATCAATGCTAAACAGACCAACACAGCGCTGTCAAAATAAAGAAAGGAAAAGAAGAAATTGACAAAAAGAATTGCACAACAGTTGACAAATGCCGACCACTTTTGTTGTTGATGTATCTCTATGAAATAAAAAACAAAGTGAGTGGCTTATTTGTTTTGACCAGGAATGTATGACCGTGGAATAGATTTATGGACAAATACCAAAAGAAATTTAGCAAAAATTAATATTGATCGAAGTAACCACTATTTTATGCTTTTGAAATCTAACCTGATTGTTCAAAAAAAAGGATAAAATATGATTGTTTCGAGACATTATTTCACTTTCCAGGAAGTTGTACCTGCTTTGACGACTTCGAGGGGGATGATTGTTCCATCAGAAGATCAGTTCCGCCCATTGTGTCGACAAGAACTAACCCAGGACTGTGTCAGAGTGATTCATCCACTTGTACGACCTTCTATATCTCGGGGTCAAATTTTGCCAGTGAAAATGTTACTTGCAGGGCCATTCAGTTCACGGTAAATATACTTGTACTCCCACAACGGAGTTATAGGGGTGTATTGGAATAGAGTTGTCTGTATCTGAACAGCAGTTGTTGTTGACAGGTTCTACATTTTTCCCAACCTTTGACAAACATCACTGACAAATTCATCAATCAGTGAAATTGTGCGCATGTTTTCTGTGAGTAAAGCCCCTTCCATTAAGTATATAAATAGAATGCTATAGGGACACGTGAAACATGCACATAATTCTTATCAGAATTATGACCCTTCTACTGCGTCTCTGGCTGTAACGTCCAGTAACTCTTTCTTTTCATCAAATTTTGTTTCACGAGAGCTTCCTTTATACTCTTTTGAACAAAATGTTTGAGGAGGAAAGGAATAATGTCATTAATGATGTTAAAGCAGGAGGTATGAGGCAGTCTAATTCTCCGTTTATCCACTCTTTTTCATTTCCGTAATCATACTGATTGATCTTTAGAGTATATTGAAGAAAATGGAAATTTCTCCAGAACGGCGTGTGCGAGTCACTTCTAACTTGGTATAGCTGATCCTTCGGGTGTCCGTAACATATTTGACTGCTGCTTGAGAATGGCTGGTGCAATTTACTTCTAAATGGGTTTAAATGATCCTTATGGCTTCATAAACGAATATTATTGTTTCTCGTGCAGATCAGGAAATCAAATGACCATCGCGTCCTCTGATTGGCTGAGACATTTTTAATTGTTTTCTCAAGAAAAGGATAGTGTAATAGATTCCTAATTTGGAACAAAATTATTTTTATTAGGTCACTACCATGCAATGCTACTTTTCATATTGAAACCTCGGTCTAGGAGGAACCTTTCTTTCACATTATTCTAGTTGTTCATTATCTAAATTTACATTTGGTCATGCTTTAAACTGTATTTCACAAGGAATACGCCATCAGTTGTTAAAGATAAACCTTTTGTTATAATTATTATTTGGATTAGAAATAGTTAATACACTACTTTATATCAAGCTGTTGTATTATTGTCTTGACCATTGTCTCTGGTCGTAAGTCTATTCTGTTATCCAAGATATCGGTTTTGACATAGCAAATGTAAAACTGTGACACATACCTGGGATTTATATTTGAATCCTAGACAGACGAAACAGCTGTGTGATGTATTTGATTTATTTCGGCCCTACTGTATCTTATTCCAAAAAAGTATTGACTACTATATTGTTTTTTATATTTTGGTAAACATATTTTTTTTATTTTCATATGTGTTCGTAACCATGGAAGTCTTCTTTTGCATTAGGACAGTATGATCTTGATATTTTTGTCATTACAGGTAGTTGAGTCCACATATCAACTGACGTCAAATAATGTGACCTTTCCAGCCGTGCCTATGTCTGGAGGAATAGGTTGTTTCTGTTCTCTATCACAGTCTGTCCGGGCGAGGCGATCTGTCGGTACAGACAGACCGAATGGTCTTTTCCTGAGTGTTTCAAACGACGGCTTTATGTTCAGTAACAACATAGTGATAATAGTTTACGACTCAACATGCTATACGTGTAGGACAAATCCAATCTCGTGTATTATCAAGGCAAGTTAAAACATCAAATGATTCAACGCTTTTGTGACTAATTCCCTTATAAAACACGGGGAATACATCCAAATACTAAAGTGAGTACAGCATTATTGTAATTGTTGAAACAAGACAAAAGTGAGTACACATTACTGTTATGTTAAAACAAGACAAAAGAGAGTTCACATTATTGTAAATGTTCAAACAAGACAAAAGTGAGCACAGACATTATTGTAATTGTTCAAACAAGACAAAAGTGAGTACAGCATTATTGTTATGTTGAAACAAGACAAAAGTGAGTACAGCATTATTGTAATTGTTCAAACAAGACAAAAGTGAGTACACATTATTGTAATTGTTAAACAAGACAAAAGTGAGTACAGCATTATTGTTATGTTGAAACAAGACAGAAGAGAGCACAGTATTATTGTAATTGTTAAACAAGACAAAAGTGAGTACAGCATTATTTAAATGTTGAAACAAGACAAAGGTGAGTACAGCATTATTGTTATGTTGAGACAAGACAAAAGAAAGATGAAAAAGGGATGCAGAAACATCAGGATACATTTTCAAGAATACAGAATATAAAATATTAGGAGTATCAGTATATTGATGACAGTTCTTAAAAATATGATAATATTCTTAATAAACGTGATTGCAAAGGTATGTTAGTATACAGATGTGCATGACTGAACACTAAAACTCAAATCATAAACATTTACTAAATAAGCATACCTCATTTACTTTTATACAGAGTTCTTGTCAGTCTACAACGTCAACAACAACGCCATCTACAACCGAGGCTTATTCGCATGTTACAAATGGTATTCTATTTTTTAACTGTTTGAGTCATCGTGTCAAGTTATACGTCATGTCTCTTGATCCCCGGTTCCGCATCAACAGATTTAGTTCATATTTACCCCCATCGTACAATAACACCACGTTCTAAAAAAGCGAGAGGAATCGTGTCTTTTTGACAATTTATTATTACGATATTTCTAACTGCTTATTCGATTTACCAACGCCATCTTCTAATGTTTTCGGGATCTTCAGATTTTCTATTTGAATACCATTTAAGCATATAATCATGTGCAAAGCAGAACTGTTTCATTATCTCATTATTTTGATAATGAACAGTAGTTATGTTGTTCTCTCAATCGATTTTAATCCATTAAAAAATATAACCGTCCTAAAGTAGCTCTAAGAGTATATAATGTAAATACGAGAGTTGTTGGTCTTTGTTTTTGTTCTCTGGACAATTAAAAGATATATTATTTATACATGTACTTTGTAGGTTATGTGAGCAGCGGATTAATAGCTGGTGCTGTCGTTGGAGGATTATGTGGTGTCATAGCAGTGTTGCTTTTGACCAAGGCCATTGCGAGTCTCAAACAAACGTAGGTATCTCGATCATGTTGGTTATCTATAGGTTCAATTCAGCTATGCACTTATGGGTTTTGTCCCATTTATTAAACGGACGAACTGATTTAATATCCATTCTGAAAGTCTTAGCGCCGTCTTCAGATATGTTTAGTTGACGTAATTTCCTGTCTTCTACGACTATTTGCTTGTTATTGTAAGTTTTTGAAAGTCAACGATATAAAGTACACGAGAAAATTATTATTAGATGAACTTACACTCTTACACAGCATATGAGGCTTTTGACGCGTTAAATAAAAACAAAAATAGTTCCATGTATCTGCTATAGAATGGACACGAATGTATGAATCTATTTATCACACATTTTTTATCATTTTGCAAGCAGTCTTGAAAGAATCTTTTTATCTTATTGATTAGAAAATATTTATTGATGATATTCTCACTTCATATCTTCATCTAAGATGACGTCACATGCATATCATTCATGAATGTATGACTTCAGAATGAAAGAAATGGGAATATTCATATCGACAAAGGAAGTTATGTAATAAAAGTACTATTTTGTTCACAATAAAGACTATTTGTCCAATATTAATAATAAACCATTTCAAGCCCTTTATCCAAATTATAAAATTTTATGCAATGTATGTTAAGAAAATATTTCATCTCTGTCTATTGGTAGAGAAGTAATTAATGGCCTGGAGTCTTCACACCCATTTGCTGATAGTATACGTATTAACCAAGTGACTGTTTTGTTATGTGCATTAGGCTTAAACATCGTATCTAAGGATGTTGAGAAGGTCCGGATAGTACGTATGCTTACAAATAAAACTATATCTTTGTATTGATTTTTTGTTACCAGTAAGAAATATTCGCATCCGGTCTCCGAAGATGACATGGTAAACTATTACCGGCAAAACACCTATTGGGAACATATTAGAGGTTATCCAAGTGATGTACCATCTTCGAGATTCCATCCGAACTCTGATGAAAACCAAGAAAAACATTTCCAACGAAACACCTACTGGGAATATGACAGAGGTTATCCGAGAATTGGGCGATTGGCGACATCTAGTCGCATGAATACCCGATTCTATTAATGTTGGCTGTCTGTGATAGTGTGTGACTTGATTAACTTTAGAGCGTCGATTCAACGTAGCTTTTTATCTTTTTATATTTCCTTCTTTTCATTTTAGTTGATTGTCATGTTGAAAGAGTGGGCTTTGTATTTATTTTTCTTTGTGGGGTAATCTCTTTTGCTTTCTACTTTACATGTTTAAATGTTAGTGTTGTTTAACTTTTAAAAACTGACAAAAATATATGTAGTTCATCATATAAGAATAATGTTCTTAACGGACATAACAGCCCTCATAGTAGATTCCACGTTGATCATCCCACCAATAATACACTATGGGAAATGTACCTGAAATAAATGTAATTTCACAGTATCGGACAAAATAAAGTGATAGACGTTTATTTACAGTCTTAAGATGTCTTAAAAGATGTGAGCAATCCTCGGAAAGCATACTAGTTTTCGATATGCTGTATAACATGAAAGGGACCATGTATTGAGTGAAATGCTTTAAGGCCTCTTTTGATATAACAAATATCTTGTCCGTTTGGAGAGGAAATATGCAACTGTCGAAACGATTAAGATTACAAAATCATTATGTAAATAAACAACATAAACTATTTTGTAATTACGGAATTTGTGGTTTGATATATCTTGTAATATTGAATTTGGTTATCATGTAAATTCACGTGCTAATTTTGAATACCGGTTGATGTTTTGTCTACTGATGATTCGGCTTAGCACATACTGACAAGAATCCTTGACAATCGGAGGATAAAAAGGCTTTCATGGAATTGTTTTCTGTTCTCTCAGATAAATTATCAAACGAATATCTACTTATACATATAAAAACCTATTGAAATCGGAAAATACTATTTAGGGTATAGAATGTTTGCTTAAAAACACAAATATATTATACCCGTTCTAGAATGATTTGAGGCTAAAAATGATGCAATCATCACAATAGCAACGAAATCCATCAAAATCTAAGAATTGTACTTATTCGTTTGAAACGGTCACTCACTTGTTCTAAGCCAATAAAAAAGGCCCTTTTCATCCATCGATGATGTAGAAGCTCCGCCCACTTTCCAGTCTAGTTGCTGAAAGATTCGAGTCAGGATGTAGGTCTAGGCATTTGGAAAAGTTTATGATGTCTCTGTGCGTTGATTAGCCGTCAAAATTGTTGTTTCTATTGATTCCTATTGCACCCAATATTTGTCATGTTTATCTCAGAATGGTTAAGGTACTAATTCAATTAAATAGACCGTTGAAACAACAGATGTCTTGGAGATGCAGCAACCGAAGTTGTCAATACGTTTCTTTCTAACGGAGATAGGAATTTATATATCATTTGCTATAGAATTATCCAGTAAAGGGAGGAAACAGTAGCGCGTGATGATTTCATTTCGCTGTGACATTGTTAATTGATCGGATTGGTCCGTGGCTAGACAATATCACATACTGTAATGGTTACCGTCTTAATCCACATTCTGACGTTACCAACAAACTCGCTTGTAGCGGAGCAAAAGTTTCTCAGAATATGTCAAAAAGACTATCATTACCATATTCTCCTCTTTACATTTCGATGACACTTTAAGTATTTCGTTACAATAACTTTCCCTATCGTCGATGTCGAACATCTTCCTCAACCAGAAAAATGGCCACCATATTTTGACTAGCGACTATGATACTCTGTTATATGGTCCTCATTCTGGAGGAAACAAAGAGTGTTGTCTCTCTCGATGATCTTTAAAAATTACACCCTCGGCTTATTTCATCTTGATCTTTTGTCATATCTTACACAAAAGATGTCCCATAATGCACAAAAACTCTTTTGATAAGAGAACGAACAAGTCCGTCAAGTAAGCATGAGGAATGATCTTACACGGAGTAAATGTACTAACAGATGTCAGTGTAAGATTGTTAATAGATATTAAAGCAGTACATTTCAATGGAATTATAGAAAGACATCATTAATGTTAATGCACACAACTTTATCGTACAGATGTCTCATCCTACATGGCACTAATATCCAAACTTGTGGAAATTCAGAAATTAGGAAAAATAACCCAATACTTAACTAATTTTGTTCATATTTGCCCTAGTTTATGGAATTGGAGTTAAAATTATGATTATGTAGCAATGTTGGTTTTTTCTTTATTTTTTTCAAACACGTTAAGTAAGAGTGTATATTCTCGACAGATTCGGCTATTCATAAGAATAATTTTCACCTGACATATAAGGTATTATCATTCAGTTCAGATTGAATTAACGACAAATCAGATAAGAAGATATAAATGAAATCAAAATTCTGTTTGATGTACATTATAATTGTGATCCGGGAATAATGACATTAGATATTGAAGTAAGGTGTTGGTTTAACGAATGGAAAAACCTCTGAGTTTGTTTAAGTTACGGTGTCCCTTATGGATGAGACATGCCTTTGGTTGAAATGCATTACAGGCGTTTGGTTAGCTAGATTTTCGTGAAATTGTAACAAAACCAAAAGAATTGACGATTGTACATTGTGATAACCTATGGCGTATCATTAATGCCGCCTAAAAGGAGCTCTAATAGACAAACCCATATATAGACATTGTCTTAGCAGTTTTGAAATAAGAAGTTGAAATGTCTCGGTAGATAGAATCTTACAAATTATCTCCCTCAGATCTTAAAATAGCACAGGCGACGCCATTTTTTATAGGACATTGATAAAGCATTGGTGTACACATGCTAAGCTTTCTGTTTTAATAACTCATTGACTTGACTTCAAGGAATTTTCATTTGTTTCAACGCGTTTTTGTTTTAACGAGCCTTGCAAGAAAAATAAAATTTATGAGATAAATAAAGTGTATTAAGCTGAAGGTAATAAATGAGGATCAGAACAGTGACGATACTAGGAGAAGCTGCTGCGTTGATGAATGGGTTTATATAATGTGTATAGAGTGTTAATGACTTTGTTTGGTGATGGTTGTAAACGAAGCGACAAAATCTATCACAGATCCTAATTGAATCGGATAATAAGATATATAGAAACTATAAAGACAATACCAACATGCCAACAGAATGTAAATCCAAACTCAGAATCGAATATGACAAAAATGTGAAAGATTAGATTTACATGGCACTTTGCTGATGTGAATTTTGTGAAGGTAAGGAACTTAATATAAGTTACAGATTTGCTAATTCCCATTTTTGATGGGCAATCGGGATGATTGAAGTACAAAATATGATTAGCTAGTACTCCATCTTTCAAAATGTTGGATAATGTGTGTTTCTGTTATTATCGAGCAAGTCTGGTTCGTTTTGCATAGTTACAGCTATCTGCACGGGCATGCATAAACTGTCTACTTTTTTGTGGTATATTATGAATAATAGACTTAGGGGCAGTGGTCAAAAAGGGAGGTTAAGCAACGTCTTGTTTCAAAACGCTCTCGTTCTTAATTTCTGGGCGGATTCCACCCAAATTTGATCTGAAACATTATTAGGGAGTGGCAATGATATCGAGCGTGCATGAAACTATTTGAATTGATCAGATTTGTGAGACCACCATCAGCAAATTCTGTGATCTGTTAATTCAGATGACCGTTGAGGGCTATGACCCTTTTCTTTTATGATGTCTCCAAGCTAGTTTCGAAGGATCAGCTATAACTAGTTCCGCTTTCATAATACGGAGAGAGGAAGCGAGTATAACGAATTTCAAACATGATAGATGCCTGATTGTTTCCGTTACATCCCCGTCGGGTATTCACGGTTGACAATGTATCAGGTAGATCTATTGTAATACCGCTGTCCTTTACTACGATTTAGTTTTATTTCATTTCACTTGCTGATCTATGCAGCTGAAATGTCATGCCTGTTCATGAATCTTCGTATTACCGTTTTCGCTGATGAAATTCTTCCCAAAGCTCTCAAGGGTTCATCAACCTGACATCAGCGTCCTCACAACAGTCCCTTTTGTTGCTATAGCAGTGCAGTCTTAACATTAGAGGTCCTCGCCCCCAAAAAGTATCCAGGATCATTGTCTTAGAGCACTCTAGAGCATACCAGACCAGTTCGCTGCCTCCAAATGTTACATGCACCGAGGATTCAACGGAGTGGCCGTCCATCCACGCTATATGTCGCTTAAAGTTTGAACATAGACACGACAATGGTAAAGTCACAAAAAAGTTATAGGGGTATAAAACATCACAATGGTACTCTGAAGCGGTGCAGGAAAACTAAGAGAGTGCACGTATCTAATAAGTTTTCCTTCGGTTGATTTTGGTTCTAAAAATTGAGCTCCCATAATAAGATATTTATTAAAAGTTCCTGGAAACTTCGATATTTTTAATCTACGATAAATACAGGTGTTGATGATGACTGGTGGGCTACTACGTGCAAATGCTGAGTCACAGCGGAGCACTGACCAAACATATGTTTCATTTATCATTATACATTCTCCAGTTAGGATTTATCCAGTTAATACATTGTCAGTAGTATTACGTATAGATGAGAGGTGATTTCTTTGTGACGAAGTTTCTAGTGATGACAAATGTAGTAGTTAATTTCCTCTCTAGAGCGTCAAGTTTTCAACACATTGATGGCAATGAATGTCCACCAGCCAGTGTCTCCAATTCATGGCATTTTTAACAGAAGATGAAAGGAGGCCAGTTTAGCACAACCCTTGATTATCAATTGTGCTGAAGATAATGATTTACGTTTTCAATGGAATGCTTTGTTGGATCGTGCGTATGAAACAGGTGACACATTATGCTTTTGTTTACCAATGACGTCGCTGTGCACCGTGGTTTGTATATAACGATCCGCGTAGCAACACAGTCCATCTGTTGTGTTCCTGACAGGATCGCTGATATAATGACATTTTTCAGACAGTGCCTATATTGTGTCGCCATTATGGTAAGGATATTCTAATAACATATTGTTTTACGTAGATTCCATATATCTATTTTACTTCATGATGTCATGTCGTATAACATATATCATTCATTGAGTGATAGTACCTTTAAGTGAATATCATCTTTCGTGTTTTTCTATGATATTTCAGCGATTTTCGACATTTTATTAATCGAAAGCAAATAATAGAATTACACCTTTCAATGTTATTCTATGATATCTAAATGGGGGTTTGATATTTTTAATGAGATGTACAAGGGACCTATAATCTTTTGATATTTTCTCTTTGATACTTAAGTGAGTTTTGATCATTTCATGACAACCAAATGTAATTCCTCACGTGTATTATATTTAGCCAGAATGATAACTTTTAAGTTAATCCATAAGAAACTACCAGTTTCGAAATTTTCACTTGTTTCTTGCATTTTAGTTACTAAATAGACATATATAATGTAAATAAATATCACTAAAAATGCAGAAGAAAAAAAAGAAAAATTGATCACGACTTTGATTACTATTAAAAATCCGTTATTATCAATTAATCTAATGAGATAAATGCACATGTATTTTAGAATTATGTTAAAGGTTTCGTATTCCCAGCGTGAAATTTCTTATCGAAACGTTTTTAGTTTAATCAGCTTTTTATCAGCCACACATGTAGCTACATCCTGACAATGAAACGTTGGTATATTTTAAAGAGCACTGGTATACATTAATATTACCATCAAAATGTAAGACAGAGTATGTCTTGAGGATAATCTTATTAAACACAAACTTGTATGGCTTATGTTCAATCATATGTAGACTTTTTCTTTAATATTGTGATTCTTGCTTGGTACATTCTCCGTGTTCTATGATATTACTCTCTCTCTCTGTCTCTCTGTCTCTCTCTCTGTCTCTCTCTCTCTCTCTCTCTCTGTCTCTCTCTCTCTCTCTCTCTCTCTCTCTCTCTCTCTCTCTCTCTCTCTCTCTCTCTCTCTCTCTCTCTCTCTCTCTCTCTCTCTCTCTCTCACACACCCTCACAAACTCACACACACCCTCACACACATCAACAAAGCCCTTACTACTAACTGGACCTACATCTACTAAAATGTAAATATGTAACACTCTATAAATGATAGGTCAAATATGTGCAGCGAGCCCAACAAAAACAAAATTTTCTTTGGTGTCTACATTCCATGCGAATTATGCTAAACACATGTTGTAAATTAACGATATTGTGGTTTTGTTGAAGATAATAGCCTTTAATTCAAAGTCATTGCATGAATCATTGTAGAAGAGCCGGCCAGATAAACGGTATATATCTGATAGATAATCATCAGTGGTAACTTTAATTATAACGTATCACTCATAGCAGATGTTCATGTGGAAATACACTTTATATTTTTTGTGAATAGATACTGTTCTGGTTGTTTTAACCGAAGTCTAGAAAAAGACGTATTTTTCAGAAAACATTACATGTACTACGATTTCCGCAATTTATATATTTTTTCTTGTTATCTGTTTTTTCCGATTTTTAAAAATGTTTTCCAAAAGACACAAAAGTGAAGATCATCTTTTAAAACATTATTTAAAAATGAGATATAATGCAACCAAATAATTAACCTACAACATACAACTGTTTGGACAGTAACATATGTTCTTTTTTTAGATACGTGTTTTTATATATTTAACAAATGATCGAAACATTTTTCAGTAACCATTGTTTGAACAGTGTAACAATAACCTTAAAAAAATATCGTATTTCTAAAACAAAATCTAACAAGTTACATACAGTGAGCCCAAGATTGTTTTGTTTTTGTTTTTAATCTGTAATTTAATAATATTGTACATTAAACCCCAATCAGGTCCTCTTTCTTATAAACCGGAAGTCATGCCTGTTGACTTTCTGCATGCATAAGCTACATAAGAACTTACCGGATATACTTTCTATGTGTTAAAAATAAAGTGTATATTTTATAATTGTGCTGCATCTCCTTCGAAGACTAACATTTAAAACAATTTGGACGCACCACCGAGTTCTGACTCAAACGTAAGCTGGAATGGTGAATTTTAGGGATGCTAATTTTCATTCAAATGTAATTATATATATATATCTGTGTGTGTGTTTTTTTTAATTTATTAATGGCAATAGTGAGTATGCAACATATTAATATTTCTTTTAATAGTAATACTAATAATGTGTGTGTTTTTTTTTTAATTCAAAACATCAGCTTGTGTTGATGCTTATGCATGTCTTTTATATAAAAAAATGTTTATCTTTTTTTTTAAATTGATTCGATATTTTGGCGTTATTCCTGTTAAAAAACATTCGTTAAAAATGATGGAAAACTACTACTGGTATTTTTTCTTGTTAAAATTTGGTTATGATAATGTTTTCCTTTCGAGTCTGGATTCTGGTATTTTTTCTTGGACTTTGATCATGATAATAATTCTTCTTCGCTTATGAAACCCGAGAGAATGTCTTTCAAGGATCTAAATTTTATAAGACTGTTTTATCATCACTAATATTTATACGACATACTTACCAGATGCATATTTTGCATATGTTTAACATCAACTTACCTTAATATCAAGTCTGTTTTCTATTTGTCAAGCATGATATATAAATACTTCAAATTTGATTTTCCTGAACGTATCCCTCTCAGGAAGAATAAATCTTAACGGGGATGTATATCAGAGGTTCAGTATATGGAAGAAAAATATATGTAACACTACTACAATGTAACCAAAGCGTAGCCGAATTGACTCTCATGAGAGCTTATTGAAGATGTCAGATTCGATAAATTTTCGCTATAATCTTGTGGCCATTTTGTCGCTCACAGATACTACATCCTAGAGTCCAGTCGGTTCATTACAATCTCGTACACACTTGATGTCATGTCATGGTTAAGAAAACACTTTTGCTTTTGAAGTTATTCGATTATTTTGATTTATGTTTTTCTCTATTGCTTTTAAGCGTTCAACACTTTAGCCATATAACATCAATGACACGTCTTAGAGGCACGGACCAAGTGTTTGATGTAGTTTCCTTATATTTCATTATAGGACTCTATTCAATTATAAATGTATTGAAAAATGTCTGTATGTCTCTTGTGCTATCTTTTAGGGAGATCTGACGAACCCTTGAAGGACGAAAGTTTTGTATGATGCAGTTTAATTAATAATTTAGCTCTGTTGTATATAACAATTTATTTGTTTCTTTTCTATAATCTAATATATTAAACGATGTTTCTTTAAGTATAAAATTTCATATTGCATTAATATTTTAGGTGATGAATTTAATGGTACAAATTAAAGCTCAAGACGGGATACCTATCGACCTTCTTCCCCTGTGTGATGAATATAACGAGTTTGGAGATCTGTTTACCATGGATCCGGGACTATCCGCTTTAAAAAGAGCTCCCAAATCCTATTCGTATGAAAACAGATTGCTTAGGAGATTTTCTGGTCCATTCTCTGAAAACATACCTCTGCCTTGGTCTTGTAGCATGACACCAATGTGGCGGGATCTTGGTGAAGAATACTTCCCGCGTTTTGTTCGGGACGGTATGTGCAATAACAGCACTTGTTGGTACAGGCATTATGAGTGTCAGCCTGTCTTGTATTCACTTAAGGTTCTACAACGACAGCATAATGAGTGCCTAGACCAGAATCTTCCTTCAACTTTATCAACGGAATGGAGACAGAGAACTTTGGTTGTGACTAGCAGTTGCATGTGCCAAAGGATGTGATCTGAACCAAATAGTACTGTATTATCTCCATATCTCTTAAAGCTTTCAGCTGAACTATCTCATTGTTTGTGATTTATAAGAAAATTTATCAGCAAAGACATGGTTAAAGATTACTAATTACAGCTGCACAACATTCTTGTCGGTTAAATATGCCACATAGATACACAAAATAAAGTCTAGTTTTATGGTTATTCGGCTTTGAAAACACATGAAAAATAAGGATGTCTTTCATATATACACATGTACATGTATATCAATAGATGCAACAATGTCTAATTTATTCTAGCGAAGAGCAGAATATATCATCCTTTGTTTTTGAATTAGAAGTAGGCTGTAAACAATATTTGAAAAATGAAAGAAATTGTTCTGGTTTAATATATATATATATATATATATAGGAACAATAATTACAAAAGTATTTCATTTTAATTCCTTAAGTGATTACAGAATGTTTAACGACATCAAAACTGTTTTGTCTGATAAAACAATAATAGACCTATGGTGTTTTGCTTAAGTCTTCTTTGTAAACAAATGTATATATATAATAAAGCTTGTAATTCTGTGAAGCGAAAAACTCTCAGACTTATTTGACGAGGAAGAGTTTTTCAACACAAGTCAACAAATGACTTACCTGTTTTAATGACGCTTTTGTGTTATTACACATGTGTCTTACCATATGTATGGCATGATTGTATGACATGACACAACATGTCAGTTACATGATAAATAAAGGATCTTACAAGCGTTTTCATTTAATATGTGAATTTATGAAAAGAATCTAAAAAATATTGACCACATAAAACGAAAAATATTGTAACGAGTTCTAGAAATGAAATTACCGAAGAAAAACGAATTTAAGATCCTTTATATCACTCGGTCGATGTTTCTAGTGAATTAGGTAGAAATTTATATTCTACACAAATGTCCGCTCTAACGGGTTTGTCTCCATCGTCACGTCATTTGCGTCACCCTAAGTTTCAATACATTTAAGGACTCCCCAACATCAGGTGTTTACCTTTGAGTATAGATTAGGGAGAGGTGTTCTCTGAACGCCAACGTTTTGTATACAGTAGGACGGTATCGTTTCAGGACACAATGGCAAGTCAATCATATACCGTTTCATTTATGCATTCTTTTTTCACCTGGATTTTTTTACCGAACATTCACCTGTGCTTCAGACATTTGTTCATATTTGATGAATGATAATTTTAAAACATTTAAATATTTTACTTCAAGTAATATATGAAATTCCAATAGAAAAAAAAACCCGAAAACTTTAATTTGACAATATAGCACTAAATCATATTATATTATATTAAAACAACAAATTATTATGTTGAAGGATTTAGCACGGTACAATAAAAATTAAGATTCTGTTTACTGTTAAAAGGATTTGAAACAAAGAGACAAAGAGACCAAATGACTTTATAAGTTATGAAAACGATACTGAGGGTCTAGATAAAACAGCCAGCAAATAGGTGTTAAATTACTTTATTTCATTATTATATAAAATGTTGTCATTTTAGTAGGTTTACCAAGTACAGTGTTTTTATCGTGAAGAGTAAGTATAAAAATGAGATTGTTATATTATTAGTGTAGAATATCAAAGGCACAAGAAAGAGACCATACTGTTGTTATGCATAATAACTTATTCTTATATCATTAAATGAAAATACTTAAGTTTCATACAAAATAATTTAAATGAATTTGG
Source organism: Ylistrum balloti (assembly GCF_031769215.1). Lineage (NCBI taxonomy): Eukaryota > Metazoa > Mollusca > Bivalvia > Pectinida > Pectinidae > Ylistrum > Ylistrum balloti. The sequence goes on from NW_026782034.1 coordinate 999,420, forward strand.
TCAGATGTATATAGAATTCTCAATTTCGAGAAAATGTCAATCAACAGTGGATAACATTGATTGCCAAGCAGATATTACATTATCAATATTTACAGAACATATCAGTTTGCTATAGAATATTTAAGTTGAAAGTAATTTTGGAAAACACTTTAACATGTTACATGATGACGGCATGATTTTTCTTTGCAAGAACAAGTAACCATTAACGGGATGATGTAGATTACCAATTTCCTTCATTGTGATACCAAAGATATAGGTGATGGATTTTATTATTTATTACAGTGTCATTTATTTTTACTTCTGAAAAAAATATATATCAGTTTTCTGCAATTCCAGATATCATTAAGTTTGCAGAGCTAATGAATTCTAATAAAGCCAAAATATTAAGGAATCTATGAAAATATGCTTACTAATCCTCCATGTACATTATATTTTTCTTGGATGTGAAATATTATCTCTAAACTTGATTTCTTGTAAAGAGAATGAAATAGATCAAAATGAAAAGTAATACAGTCACAGCTGAACATAAGAAAACTATCAAAACATCATTGCATATTTCCAAATACAATTAAGTTTAAAGAACTTATGAATTTAAGTCATATTAGAACCTTGAAATAACCATGAATTTATCGGTTTTTTTAGTAAAACTTATTCTAGGTGATCTGATGTGAAATGAAGTATGCTATGATATATGTGACAACATGATTCATTTATGTAGGGCATAATAGGACATGAGACAACATAATATATGAAATCACACAATAGGGTCCTCCATATCTTATATGGTTAAAGAGAATAAAATCAATTAAAATTCATTTTTACACATATCTGAGATAAACTAATTGAGATATTATTATGATAACCAGCAACAACTGGGAAATTATTCATAACAAATAATTTGAAATTTTATAAATTAATCACAAAATATTTACAAAATATGTTTTTTTATATATTGTTATTTTACAAAAAGTGTAACTAACAAGGAAGTTTTACAGGTGAATTTGCCTCTTTGAACTGAAAGCGCTTAAGGGAAAACACAGTATTTCGCATCTACCAATATTGGCGTTCAGCAATATGTCCGTTGGTATTTTTTGCACTCGAGTTAGTTATTTCTAAAGTTTAAAAAAGAGCTTTAACGAGTGTTTTTCTAAACAATTCCGATGTTTCATTGACCTGATCTGTAACCACAGGTTTGATACGTCATTAGTTGGGGCGTTATGATATGATCTTTAGGAAAAAGTCGCTAATTAACATTCCAAACTAACAATTTCAGAAATATATGGAGACAATGTATTTTATTACAAATTATAGATGGATTTTAATTGGTTTGTTGTCTTCAAAGGAAAAAAGGAAACAACCCCAAATAGAAACATAAATATTACAAAAACAACCGTGTACTATTTCTAAGTGCGTTTTAATCCCATGAGTGCGCAAAGCAACCTTTTGATGAAAGTTCTTACTGTCAGCCAAAATATGCTACAATGATATACTACGTATATACGTGGGATAGCGCTTTTGTTGTTCAATAGTTAGAATGCTTAATTCGTGGCTTTTGTGGAAAAAAGGTAAAATTATAATACCTATTTCGATACCTGACACTGTAAATGTTATGTTCGATATTATGTTTCCGCTATTTTCAAAGATGGAATTCCAAACTCCAATATTTTGTTAAAATCGAAAGCAAGTGAGAAAAGTAACCAAGAAATAAGAAAAACATTTACAATAACCCGGTAAACGAAGCAGCAGTGTGGATATTGTCGTATTAATAATTCAATCCTGCCTGATATATGAGGGAAAATTATCGAATGATTGAGATCCCGTTCTAGTCTAGAAAATGAAAATGGAAGGTCAATGATAAGTCAGCGTGTTATCTAGACCCTAAGCAGTTCTAGAAAATAACATCTTGTCTTTCAAGATTAATAACTGTTAACCTATTAACGTTTTATGTAGTTTCAATAAAGTGTCTTGAACAAGCCGACGGCTACAGTATTAAGTAAGTATCATGCAAATTTAATAACCAATCATAGCAAACGAAGAAATTTTGTTATAAACTGGAAAATAAAGTAACAATTTAAACAAAAAGCAGTTGTTTTAAACATTATAACACATGCCAAGTTATCAAATTACAGCCTCCCACCACCTCCTACAACGACACACAAAGGGAACCAATGCCCAAAGTATGAAGTTCATTTGACAAGTACTGCATGAGATAGAGCCCAGACAAAACCAACATTTTTGATGTGGGTCAGAGGTTCTATACCCAAAGTATGAAATTCCATAAAATGTAGTTGGTCAAAGGTAAACATATTGGTCAGGGTGACTTACTTTTGATTCATGACACAATATGGTGAACGCATACCCACCCCTAGCTGAAAGTACCAGTGACAAGTAGTGAAGGAGATAGCGCCCAGATATTGCTGAAGGACGAACAACGACGCTATTTCTAGTTCTCGTTGAAGGGGACTAAACTTTTTTTTAAGTAACGCGAATCTTTAAGTAATTAATATTTAACATTAATGAAGCTCAATAAGCCCAAAAGTTCGCTCTAGAGGATTTCACATAATACAACATACCATATAACAAATGCGCCTTGTAAGAACTCGTTGAGCACTTATTCTTTAGTATAATGTCAAACACTGTGATGGCTATCAGGTTGGCATCTCATATAGAATTGTTACTGAAATGTGTAATATTACAATGTACTTCCATGCTACCTGACCGCTGATCGAAATCTTTTTTAAGCTTTCCTCCGATATGTTTACCAGCACAACAGCCAGTTACACGATATCATAGATCAATTTATTTGTAATTAATTTTATCTTCGACAGAGGAAAATAGCAAAAAACAAATTGACAAAAGCATTATTTCTGTAACTATTTTGAAATAATATTGACCTATGGAAACATAGTATGACGTATGCGTGATACCTGGGATGAAGCCAGACAATGGGAACACACACACAAGGATAATCAACAATGATATCGCTTCTATTGTGTGTGTTATTATAGGAATGACAGAAGCAGAGACAAACACCTGTTAATAACATTAAAATGTGTGGGATAATTAAGATTTAATTAAAGAAGTGTCCTATCTTCCTTCCACTGAAATGAAAAAATGACGCAATAACTACCAGCAATCAATATGTAAAAGTCAATGTGTCAATGACCTTAGTTCTAGAGGTTTGAGGTCAAGAAATCAGGAGAATAACATTTAAGAGTTGTGTTATTAATCGCAGGAACAGTGACATGGTGATCATAATGGAGTCTGACTGAAAGCTGACAGAATAGTTACGTCATGGTTGAGAGGCTGCAAGGGGAGATAATTATGTCATATACATAAGTTATTTCGGCCAATAAGCCACTGATAGATACCAATGTATTTGACAGTAAACCTTTCATGATTTATATCGATAGTTTGTAATTTAAACAAACGATATCGTAAAATGTATAGTTATTGCCGTTCCTTGTATTAGATAATAAGGGAAGTTCGTACACCGAGGGTTTGTAAAAAATCATCAATTTGTTTGATGACTATGTCCTTGTTTGATTTGGTTCTGTACATACCCTAGCAGTGATCTTTTCCCTTGCATTTGCTTCATGTTTCCCCTATCCCGAGACATCTTTGTGATGTTGATTTTATCACATATCCACGTCTTGTATATTTGGACTCACACGCTAACGAGGGTTGATTTCACGTGGTGGCTAAACACGTACTGTATTGTGTATTGTCTACGTAGAGCGTTTACTTCTGATGTAATACTTCCACACGACATAGCTTTGGCCTGTGTAACACTTCATATATTCTTACATCTAGAACCTTAAACAATATCATATCAGATCCTATATCGATCAGTTTCTCGCGAATTTGTTTTTATCGCTATCAAGATCCTATCTCAAACTAATTTTTCTTGAAGTTAATTTGCGTACTGGCAACCTTTGACCTTAATCTGAAGATCTGTCACAAACGTTTAAAAGGGCATGCCGTTTCCTTCTTTCTATCGTTGATATATTGTAAATGACGTTAAAACGTGGTTTGTGTAATATGCGTATAGTTTCTTAGCATCGTCTTCACAGAGATTCCATGTCGATTAAATATTCGGCCTTTCTCGCCAACCAAAATCATGCGATAACTGCGTATTTCAACTTCGCTTTTACCTTTCAGGTGTCCCGATAACATAAATCTAACGGGCTGTTTGACAGTGTTCCATGTTGCCTACAAAACCACAGAATTCCATTCCATCGCTGGTGTTTCAGTCAACAAATTCAACATAGCCATGGTAGTCGGTTTTACTGTCATGCTTTTGATGGTTTCATGGCGACGATTGTCCAGATTCTGACTCGATGTCATATCTGGCGATAACACTTTCACGACCCTGACTTTCTCCTCGTCGTGTTTGACATTCGGTCTTAAACTACACAGCAAGTATGTGAAAATCAATTTTCAGAGTGGATTATTTAATATTCGGTTTGCCATTCGCAAGTGAATGGGAAATGTATGATCTCTTTTTATGGAAACAGAACACATACTTGTATTCCTTAATCACGATAAGGCAACTAATAACGTTTCCTTTCACTCGAAAACCACGGAAATACAATCTTTTAAAGACGATATATTAGCTAATCAAACTTCAGTATTACAATAATTCAAAATATCAGATAACAATACGGACATTCCTCGTTTACATTGGATATACAAACAACATTTAATTACTGACGCGTTAAACCAAACCTTTATGAAAGCTTCAAACGATTAATCTCACTACTATTAAACAAGAGTAAATGTTTTATGGCAATATTGTATGAACGATTAGTAGATTTAATGGAATGCAGATTTTGGAATACTTCAAAGATTTATGAGGAGTCTGAAAAATCGATCTAGTCTTCATTTTCCGCTCCATATGCCACCTTACCCAATTGCAACCTAAACGAAGAGGTACAATCACATATGGTTGCAAAGTCTACTTGAAAAAGCGAAAAATAACATTTTGGAGAATGAATTCTTATGTATATTTGAAATATCTTTCAAGCGACTATTGGCATACCTAGGGAACAAACTGTGTGCTTCACATTACCACTACACGGGACTTTTTCTGGTCGTCGTCATGCTCTCACTGGGAAATATTCCTGTTCCTTGTGCGATTTTAAACTACATTGTACAAAAATGATTTCATAAACACTGCGGGTTGACAAAACATCGAGGGTGTAGTCGACGAGGAGGAGATGCTTATCATTCAGGAACACCTGTATCATGCTCCAAGTTCTTTTCATGGTTTCAATCTAAATCCTCTTTTGTATAAATGGTTTGCCTCATTTAATTGATTGCGAGTTTGAATTTCGATCTTTTTGCCGAGTTTATTTACTGACACAATACAATGCTCTGGGGTAACATACGCGGTAAATGTTCTCGGCCGGTTTAATTTAGAAAATTTCCAAAAACCAAATATGTACATATGTTTCTGAATAGCAATACAGTGTATATGGCATCATAAATAAAATACACCATACAACAATGTCAGGGGTCAAAAGATCAAACAAAAAGCTGAAATGGTACACAACATTGTATGGATGATGAAAGATGGTACACAACATTGTGTGGATGATGAAAGATGGTACACAACATTGTGTGGATGATGACAGATGGTACACAACATTGTGTGGATGATGAAAGATGGTACACAACATTGTGTGGATGATGAAAGATGGTACACAACATTGTGTGGATGATGAAAGATGGTACACAACATTGTGTGGATGATGAAAGATGGTACACAACATTGTGTGGATGATGAACAATGTTATACAACATTGTGAGGAAGCATTTCAAACGAAGGGACATGGTTTTAGCTTATTCACTGATTCCATCAATCTGATGAACCAACCAAACATACAGCAATATCATAACAAAACACTTCCCACAATTATATATAACGATTTATTTGAGTATAACAATGATAAAATGGGCTATGTTTACAGTTTACTGATTGGTATGGTTCTTTTAATGTCTTCTTGTTGGAACACCATTCAAATTTCACTTGGCCATGAAAAATTAGTTACATCCTAAATACAAAGTTATTTATCAGCAAACATTTCAAACTAAATACCAATAACAAAGGATACTAGAAACCTCCACACCACAAAATGAGTTGTGAAGAGAGTAGGGACCTTTGGAATGATGGTTCTGTGTTTCTTAAAACTAGGTAAGCTATAACAGATCTTCCATTCAGGCATTTAAAACATGTAAATAACAGTCAAAATTACTTTTGAAAATTGATGGATTTTGGTGAGACAAACCTACTACCATTTTTAGGATCATTCATATATTTAATGAAGTGAACACATTTTACCTGACATGGTGGAGGTACAACACTTCACATTTTGTGCTATTTACCATAACCTTGAACACTGCTGTATTTCAAAATCAACATAAATGGTCAGTATTAAGTAGCCTCTACATATGTAAAATGATTAATATTTACAATACTTTTACATTTTTTGTCATTTTGAATTCACGCTTTGCAAAATACTTCAGTTTCTGTCCTAGTAATGAGTCTATCAGCCTCTTGACGAACAATTTCCCGAACTGTAAACATATCAACAAGACCATCAAATAAATATTCCTTCTGACATTAAAAACATCACATACAGTCACCTCACATAGATTTTACACATAACTTTAAAATATGGCATTTTACATGATTGTATAACACAAAAATGACAAATAAGTGTACAATATAAAGAAATGTTACACCACACTATAGAGAGTTCCCAAAGGGGAACAACTCAGCCAAATCCCATCCTTTATAAAGGTTTACAAGATCAGGCGTCATAAATCTATCCAAGTGGTGAAGATTTCAATATATTGAACTCTACTCTGTCTAAAGCACAAGTAAATCTATTTTAAATTTGTTGACAATGTACATATAATACAATATAATATGGTGATAAGACCCAACAAAAAACTTGCTTCCAATACTCTACTATGTCCTGCATTTATATCAGAAATCAGAAAAGTTCATATAATTTTTTCTAACAAGCCAAAGACCAGTTCAAGATAAATGCTCCAAAACAGAAAAGTAAACAAATCATAAAAAATAATTTTGCAAACCTACAGTCTAACACAAACAGTTGGTCATGTCATTCCTTACAGCCAAGTCAATATTCAAAAGAGGAGCATAGATAGGCAACATTAAGTATGTGCATTTACAGCACTATGAATGCCACACAAATATCAGGTGGGATAATTTATGAGTAAATGCTATCACCCAACCTGTGTATTAAAGGTATAATTCAATACAACAATTCATTCTGGAAGGGCTATATATACTGATCTGTGTAAATGATTATTTTACACTGCCTACTGGATAAAACAGTTGGATTCTGTCTGGCAAAAGATCTAAACATCAAATTTACATGTGATAAAATTCCTGTCTAGAAAAACTACCAAGCACTGATAAATAAATCAAACTGTAATTAGTTAATCACCAGCACAATATCAAATTGGATTTCTGTTTGTAGATTGTCTTCATAAATTCTTTCCATTCCCCTTCAGTTCTACCTGTAAAAACAATAAGAAGGATTGTACAAAAGACACACAACAGCGCATTTTCATAACTTAGAGTGAGATACAGTAGAGCCAAACAATGAATTAAAGCTTTTTCATCCTTTTGTACAAGTTTTGAAGCCTAAAAATTAAAAAGAATTTAAGTCATAATAACATGTTATAGCACATGTTTGTTCGATGGGTTTATTGCCCAATGAACAGTCAGGGTGATTTTGAGGCTGGGTCTCCTTGTCTTAGCTGGTATCTACCTCATTTAACAACAAGCATGCCCTTCAGGCCAGGTAAGCTAAAAATGAAAGTATTTTGACCCATGGACACATTCAGCACAGAGTGAAAAGAGGCAGGAAAACTTAAACCATTCATATTAGATTTACATCTATAGTAGATATGATATCCTGATGAGAACGCATTTTATGCAAGTTCACAAGTCTGATATTTGAATTTGAGAAATCACCTTGCTGGCAGATGGAGATTTAAGATTTAAGATTTAAATAATTAAGTGAAGAATTGTTGAAATTTTGTTAAGAAACAGCAGAAAAGATTTCTACTGTACTGGATCAATTTGGTCTAATAGAAATTTCATTCAACTTTTTACTGAATGTGTAAAATACAGTAAATATATAGAAGGTATATTTTGAATGATGTGGATGAAGAAAAACAGTACAAATATACTGGGAAATTTACAATCAATTGTGATGATAGTAGGCCTGTCTCTTGTAATTCATACCTGTATATATACATAAATATATATATAAATGTAACTTAAAGATGCTTGGTGTATCAATAAAATATTTGAAAAGAATAAAGTCAACATGACAAATGTATTCTGCTAACGTTTTGAGCCCAAACAGTCATCTTCAGGGAATACATTTATTATAATGTCTCGTTAACGACATTGTGACGTCACACATAATACATAAGAGAAGGGGAGAAAATGTTATCGTTGAAGTATATAGACACTACATTTATGTCCGTTTGTTATCAATCAAATGTGTGTAAAACATTTTTCAAAACATTAACTTGTATTTACAGCTGGTTTAAACATCCCTTACAAGAAACAGATATCTAGTGTATATGAAAATCTGCTTGAAATATCCAGCATGAGATGATGACAAAAATAAAACATTACTAATATTGGAGCACACGGCACCAGGTTTTAAGACTGAATATTCCAGATTACTGACCTATGAGGGCTGGACCACACTTGACCCACTGGCACCTTCTCCCATGGCTTTTGAAGACTCTCCTTCACCATCTGTTACAGGAGATGGTGCTGATTTCTCTTCAGTTTCAATCCCAACAGCTTTAAGGATCTCAGTCGATTCTAAATGGTCTGCAGGATTATCTTGTTTGAAGCTCAGCAACAGTTTTCCACCTATTTTTATAAATAAATTTAATTTGTGACTTCCCATATTTCATGCCATACAATACCAGATCATTAATCACAGACTTTAAATAGAACATTATAAATTAAGGGATTTACATTATCTCACAATAGTTCTTTAGTAACTCCTGAGTATGTCAGAGCTACATCTGTCACAAAAGTGCTAAGATTATCTCCCTTGGATCAATAAATTGCCTTTTGACCCAACCAATGGTGTCAGTAGCTGCTAGAAGTGTTGTATTCCACTTAATTTGCATTAGTTTTCAGATCACAATGTCATACTCTACTGTTGATTTAACACCAAACTGATTTTTATATTACTAGCCTTCAGTAATAGCTCTAATTGTGACAGTAAGGCCCAATAAATGTAACTTTTAATTAACCATAAAAAATGGCTCTGCTATCATAGGATGATGCATCTTTTTTAAGAAAAGAACAGTACCTGCAGCCACTATCAGAATTCCTCCATTCTGCATGCCATCCCCTTTAAAATTGCCGTCTATCTTCTCTTTTTTGGCCTGAAATGATAACAAGATACTGTATAATCAACACAAGCACATGTTAACTATGTCATGTAACTGCCATCCATAAAATTGCTTGACAAGGTTTTTCATACAAATTTAAAAATTCAGGAAAACTAATTGTACCTTCTTCATCACTAGATTCTTGTACTCTCTATTTTGAAGGAATTACATGCTCGTTCCATATGGCATTTCAATATTTCCATTCTTTTCATTGTAAACTATTTTATATAAATTGATTTGAAATTCTAGGTTATTTCAAAGTTTTCACAAGACCCAAGATCAAAATGCAAACATTAAACATTTTTATTGAAACTTGTGAGTTACTATAAGAATATGTTGAATACTAACAGTAACATTTTTGGTTTCTAACATCACAACACTCTATCATTTTGTAAATGATTGTCTTCCTTAGTTACCTAAGTGTGATGATACATACCACTAATACTAAAGTAACGTAACAAGGTTAGTGTGGGCTAACAACAATGATGATTATCAGGTGACAACTATGATGACACAAGCTCATCAGATATTGTTACAATGAAAACATCATCTACAACCCCCATGTCAATTACAACTGCTGAACTGGTTTCCTATAAAATTTGAGCATCTAAAAATTTTTATAAGAGATTTAATTAAAATTCCATTACTTTGAAGGAACACCATTATTGATGTAGAAAAAACATCAGATCCATAAGACAACTGATACTGATTAATACGCAATAGGTTTTCCTCACTTCTATGTAATAGGTACATTATAATCAGACATAATTATGGAACAGGTGCTCTGTTACCTTAGTGTGTATTTGAGTTGAGCTGGTACATATATGTATGTATATGTATATTCAGTAAGTCAGTTATTGATTTCTAGTTACTGAAATCACTGACAACTGTATGTAGAGAATCCTTAATATTCCTTAACCATGCTATGTAGAGAATCCTTAATATTCCTTAACCATGCTATGTAGATAATCCTTAATATTCCTTAACCATGCTATGTAGAGAATCCTTAATATTCCTTAACCATGCTATGTAGATAATCCTTAATATTCCTTAACCATGCTATGTAGAGAATCCTTAATATTCCTTAACCATGCTATGTAGAGAATCCTTAATGTTCCTTAGCCATGCTAGAACCTTTACATTGTGTCCTGTTGACAGATAAAATGGAGAGAAAGTTGATGATATCTGATATAGGGGTATCGACCTAGCATGTTTATAACAAGGTAATATCAAAAGTTGTCATGGTCTAGAGAGCTGAATGAGACAGGGGTGGATATATGTCAACCTCTTACTGAAGCAAACAATTCTGGGACTCCATTTCACCTCCCGACCTAACTTTTTTTCTGTTTGATATATCCATGTATCTGATTTCATGTGAACCAGAAATTTACAAAAGTGCAGTGTCAATTTAATCCTCACACATCCTAATAACCTACACTCAACACACATAAAATGGTGGGAGAAAGTGACTAGATTTTATATAAAAAATATTCTTCTTCTGGCCGAGGTGTTTACTGTAACCAAAATTTGAACCTGATATCATTGTGTATCAGGGCGAATGGTTTGACTATGTTTTGGTGGTGAATAATTTCAATTTTGACAGAGAATGTTATGTACATGACATAAGTTCAATGACAGTTTGAGGTCATTACCAACACAGTTCATTACATGACTTGCACTAATTAAGAGACCTTGTTCTAATTACAGGTAAAATTTCTTAAACTTCAACACCTCATATTACTGTTATTATCCTGTTAAGCCCAGGGACAAACACATTATATTTTTACATAAAGTGCACAAGCCGTGGGCTTAACAGACAATCATATATCATTTGTTTTACAATTTTAGAGAGCAAGTACATGTACTTGTATGATAAGCAAATTATTATCATACATGGGCTCATTTGTAGACGAATACAGTATTATCATGTATAAATTTCTACACCTCATCAGTTTCACAACTTCAGATGTTATCAACATGTTACATAATTAAAAATTTCATTCCGCAAATATTGTACATTCTTTATGCAACTAATATCATCCATCAAAGCTATTTAAACTAATGTATCATTAAAAAGTGTTGATCTACTGTAACAATCTTATACCTACAATCTTATCGTTACTGTATATGTATACTGTTGTGTAGCCGAAGGCACTTTAGACAATAACATTCCGGCCGATTAAAATCTCTGACTTTCAACCGCAAACTTTTAAATTATAATGAGAATCATATATCTAGGACCTAATAGTTTTTAAGGATCTAATATTGAATAGAATTTGACTTTCTATCAGTTCTATGTCATTGCACAAAGGTCATGAAGTTCATGATACACTATGTTATATTGTATTGTAAAAGAAGCAGGTCGGTGTGGCTTGTACATAGTGTTAAATAAGGTCTCTGTCACTCAGTCTACAGAGCATGCTTCTTTGGCTCAGTTGATACAGTCAGTCGATTATCACGCCGGAGACCCTGGTTCAATTCCTGGTCAGGGCACTTAACAGCGATAAGTGTTTTCCCTGCTCTTTCACGCCCAATGAAATCCCACGGGTTGTGGTATTTGGAGTCTTGCATTGACATTTAGGAAATCTCAGGAAAAACAGGGAAGTGCCAACTTAACCAAAGAAGCATGCTCCGTCAGGAAGATTAAGAGACCATATCTAATTCTGTATACAAGCCACAAGCTCCTTTTACAGTATTAGCAACAGGCACATGTCTGCTATAGATACATGAGCTAGTAAATGACTTGTTGTAGATGTGGATGAATTGTAAACCAACAACAACAACAATAATAAACAATCTTGATCTGATTTTAATGTTAGTAACCTGATCCAAATTATGGAATTTTATCAATAAACATGTGAATTAAGATATATGTTTCTGAAGTCTTTAAAAGATGAAATGTACATTTTGTAAGGTAAAACAATATCTCTTATACCTTATACTTCCCTTTTTATCATATCTTTGGTGCCAAACACTACCTGGAGCCGAGGCAGCCAAAGGACCCAGGTAGTCTCGGCTCCATCATTAACCTTGTTCCACACATATAAGCACTGTTGTGACAATTATATGTAAACACGATAAAGACCATATTAATGATGTCCAACAAAGCAGTGACAATTCACATGTTTTTCCTCTCCCGCCAACTATACAATAAATCAATATTCTATGTATGATACAGGCATGACTTTTAACATTTTACGTCCCAAACCCCATCAACAGGCTTTTATAATGTCTGTAGACAATTATCAGTCTGTGGTAACACATAACAACTACCGCTGAACATCTGTCCTCGACCATCAGGCTGCGTCATTCCTAAATACTTTGTTAGCCTTGCCGTTTTCAGAAATTGCAATGACACAAACTTTAAACTGTGGACCTTGAATTGAATTGGCAACTATTTGCTTATACAAAACCATATTACAGATTAATTTCTACTTATATTTTGAGAAAAGGAAATCAAAGACTTTTGCAGGGGATAAGCCGACAGATCCTTATTGTTAAAATACATGAAGTCTATGCCTGGCAGCCATTTTATTTTTTCCAAGCAGTGTGATCCTTTGATGATCGGTCACTGATGTATAATTACATAACCTCACACTTCTAAATGATAAAATTTTATGTAAAACAAAAGAAACTAGAACTGTAAACCAACGGTTTCCTAATAACCGCTCCTCCCCCAACCACCAAACCCCAGTACCGACGCTGAAAATTTGCAAAAAACAGTTTTATAGTACTGAAACTGTAATTTTCATATATATATTGATATTGGCTGGTTACCATGGCAACCAATATTTTGCTGGGGAAAAAAAAAGTTGCATGCACATCTACACATGGTCCCAATCTTTCGTAGTATATGAAACTGATCATGTACACCAGCTAAAACTTAATTATCAAATTTTAGGGAGAGGTTTACTTGTGAAATGTTTAAAGCTGACAATTCTAAAATTGATGATTTTAAAAAAGTAAGGAAGATGGGGCTTATTTGTGGGCATGGGTTTATTTGCAGATAAATACGGTATGTATATTCATTGAATGGTGTTTACGAAATGCATGTACAAGCTTCTGTATCTGCATCAGACATTCATGTAACTACATATTGCCTGGTGTACATTAAACTATGGTCGTACAAAATGTAAGCAACATGGCCTATCTACATACAGTATAACTAATGACAAGACCGTACAGCCCAATCACTAGCATCTTTCTCAATAAATACAAACACAGAGGTTGGTAAGCTTTATCTAGAGTAAATGTAGAGATGAAATGGATTTCCCGCATAGATATGTATATATAATCTAAAAATTGTAAAACAAGATTTTATTCATATCCTGGATGTCCTTTTATCATCAACTGAAATAAATCAGGTACATTTCTAATGCAATTGTACCTGTGAAAATTTGGTATGCAATACTAAATGTATTTACCCTGTTTCCAGCTCATGTAAAAATCAGCACAACATGCCATCAGCCAGCCACAATGGATTTAAGTGTCACCACAGAGATTCTAAATATGTTTCCAAGTGAGAAAAAAGACACCAGTGATGTTATCATTTCTGAATTCTATAAACAGGATCCATCAGTGCATTCATGATAAACTACATTCACCATTGTATCCTTGGCTTTCCCTGGAGCATTTCAGTGGATATATACTGTTACAACAATGTAAAAAATCAATGCTGCAGGTGCATTTTGTTCATGTACATAATTGACACCAGTTTCATGTGTATAGACTCCATGGAAGTTGTGTCTATAATACCATACTTCCAGTGTAAAAGATAGAAACCCTGTATATTCCAATATCTTAAACATGATTATTAGACAACCCTGTCTGTGTGATACATATTGAAATCCATGTTAACCCCCCTTCAAACTTTCTCATTAAACACAACATAATTCAGTGCCTAACTTTACCTAAGTGGTGAAACTTCAGGAGCTGACAATTATTGTGTCTTAACCACAAACAATCCCAGGTGGTGAAACTTCAGGAGTTGAAAATTATTGTCTTTGCTCTGAAGAGTCCTAAGTGGTGAAACCTGTTGGCATGTATTAATAAAAGCATTCCATCTACTAAACTTGTAAAGGTGATTAATGTTGAGAACTCTCCTACCTACTAAACTTGTAAAGGTGGTTAATGTTGAGAACTCTCCTACCTACTAAACTTGTAAAGGTGGTTAATGTTGAGAACTCTCCTACATACGATGTTTTATTAATGAAAGCTACAATCAGAAGCCATCAGATTTGTCACGCTATTCATCCACTACGGATGAATCACGATGATGTGATTCACTGATTTCAATTTTTTTCAATTTTACATATTTCAATAGTAAGAAAGTGAGAAGAAGATTCTTCTCTGAGGTTGGCAGATAAATCTCCACCATCCAGGATAACATTTTGGGGCTCAGCCAGGCTCAATATGTGTATATCAACAAACTGACATACTATACAAATATTTCCGAAAATGGGGCAAAGCCACAATTGGCCGGGTTGTGGGATGAGTGCAATGTTATATGGTATTTATAAGACAGTTAAGGGTGTTTCAATTGTTGAGTATGTAGAATATTTGTTATAAGAGAGAAAGTTTGGTTGTATTTTATGAATTAGTAAAGAAGGGCATTTGAAGAAAGAAGTTGCAGCCATTTTTGATTCAGAGATGCTAAAAAATTACACAATGGACATCTAGGGTCCCAAGGTGATTTATATGTGGAATTTCGGAAAGATTCTTTAAGTAGTTTCTGAGAAACTGTGATAAGAAGAAAAGTTTCAGAAAATGTAAGTTCCAAAGCCCGGAAAATGCAGAAAAATGTTCAGAATTAATCCATAATAGGAGGTGCACATCTTCAACATATACATAAACATCCTACAAAGTTTCAAGCTTCTATGTCAAAACTCTAGGAGAAGTTGATTCTACAAAACTGGCATCCCTTTTCCCCGCCTTCTTAAACAAGATCATTCCTACAGAAGACGAAGCATTTTAAAGAACTATTTCCCTATTGAGCTCTGCCCCAGTGGCCCAAGCTTACTGTTTATACAAAATTGATTCAGTCCAAATTTAACAAAAATTCAATCATTCATACAGGAGGGTAGGATTTTAAAGATTACGTCTTATTTCCCCATTTTAGCCCTTACCCTCCTACCCCAAGGGGCTGAAACTCACCAAGTAAACAGAATTTGTTCCTCTTTAACCGGGAATGCTTCAGACAAAAGTTGGTCAAAATCGGCTAAGTCGTTCATTACTAGTGTAGCTATTTATAGAAAAAGTTGATGGATGGACAGACGGACGGATGGACGGACAGAAGGATGACAGACGTAACAATAAACTTAAAGCTCACTTGGCCCTTCTGGCCAGGTGAGCTCAAAAAGTTGGTTATAACACTTAACAAATGACAAATAATAACAAGCGACAGACATCATCTCAGCTCACCTAAACAGGCCTTGTCACTAATTATAGAAGTGACAAAATCAGCATTTTCCGTTTTCTGATAAAGTATTCATTATGTTTGAGTTTTCATTATTCTCATCAGTTAAGTGAGTGTGACACAAATTTGAAAGTGATGGATGTATATATATATTTATATATATCACATTGTGATCTAATTCCATGGGTGATTGACTTCACTGGTACGAAAGAAATTAAAAAGCTTTGTAGCATGTGAGGAAATTGTAAAGAGTAGTGTTTGTTATCACTAGAATATCACTTTTCCCATGAATAACTACCATTCTATAGATACAAGGAAAGCTTAACTGCAGTTACTTATATGATGAGGCCTGACCTTATAGAAGTGAATCCTAGGGCTGTCTCTCCAGTTATATTTGAATGCATAGTTATGCGGGTTCCATCTTAAAATTTGTTATCAAATAACTTCAGCAATAAAACAGAAAAAAGTGTCAATGTGTGTGGATAATATTCCAGAACCTAGTATATCATACAGAGATATATAACATTGTAAGGGAACTGTGGACATATAAGGGATTATCATTACAACTATTTTACTGAATGCTTAATACTCCTTCCCTTACCTGATGATATGTCAATTCCCTATTACTTCAGTCAATCTAAAGATCTTTATCTTAAAACCAGAAGTTTTTGTTGGATTAATCATTCCCTGTATACTCAGATAGACATATCAATTTCACTCCTCATCCTCCAGTAAAAGCTAAAGAAACATTAAAACAAATTACTCATTCTTTCGATCCTAAGCAATCCAAACATTCATAGAGCCTGGGTCTTTCTCTCCTTCCTAAACAAGTCAAACATTTACAGAGCCTGGGTCTTTCTCTCCTTCCTAAACAAGTCAAACATTTACAGAGCCTGGGTCTTTCTCTCCTTCCTAAACAAGTCAAACATTTACAGAGCTGGGTCTTTCTCTCCTTCCTAAACAAGTCAAACATTTACAGAGCTGGGTCTTTCTCTCCTTCCTAAACAAGTCAAACATTTACAGAGCTGGGTCTTTCTCTCCTTACTAAACAAGTCAAACATTTACAGAGCTGGGTCTTTCTCCTTCCTAAACAAGTCAGACATTTACAGAGCTGGGTCTTTCTCTCCTTCCTAAACAAGTCAGACATTTA
Source organism: Ylistrum balloti (assembly GCF_031769215.1). Taxonomy (NCBI): domain Eukaryota; kingdom Metazoa; phylum Mollusca; class Bivalvia; order Pectinida; family Pectinidae; genus Ylistrum; species Ylistrum balloti. Next base: position 1,016,453 of record NW_026782034.1, read on the forward strand.
CAGAGCTGGGTCTTTCTCTCCTTCCTAAACAAGTCAAACATTTACAGAGCTGGGTCTTTCTCTCCTTCCTAAACAAGTCAGACATTTACAGAGCTGGGTCTTTCTCTCCTTCCTAAACAAGTCAAACATTTACAGAGCTGGATCTTTCTTTTCATCCTATGCAAGCCAAACATGTACAGAGCTTGTTCTTTTTGTTAATCCTATGTAAGCCAACCTTATAGAATTTGCTCTCTCCTCCCTCCACAGCTAGCTATATATTAGCTAAACATTGCTCTCTCCTCCCTCCTCAGCTAGCTATATATTAGCTAAACATTGCTCTCTCCTCCCGCCTCAGCTAGCTATATATTAGCTAAACATTGCTCTCTCCTCCCTCCTCATTTAACTATATATTAGCTAAACATTTATAAATCAGATTCTTTCCTTCCTCACTCAGAGAGCCGAACATTGAATACTTTCGAGTTCCAACTATAAAGAATGTTTAACCTATGTGTCTGTCCACATTTCTAGCTGCTCCCAAACACATACAGCAATATATACCTGGTACAAATATTCATCAGTACCCGATATTAATTGTTAGTTTTTAAAATCAAATGATCATCACTGCAGGTGCTCCACTAACACACAAAAACATTACGTGTATATTCTATAAGAATTGATAAGATTTTGGGTCTCTGAAACTATCTTAGTTCACAATTTTATGTAACATTTTCTGGCAACTTAATGTCAATACAGCTACTTAAAGGTGATGTTTTTACTAAGGATAATCCCCACATATAAGATTTCTGTTGTAGCAGGTCACTATGTGATCAGTGTGTGTTTAGCTTCCTGGTAGGTACACCAACAACTGGGGGTGTTACATTGAAGTAAGAGGATATTCTTAACCCTAATTACCAACGTTTATCAAAGTCCAAGTGGTCAATATTGAACAGATGTAAACATTGGACTTTCACTTATGAATATAGAGCAGAACTGGACCAAGTGAACAATGACTAACACTGACCTCTGACCTCTGACAGAGGTGGCTTACTAGTCTGATCTTACCACTTGAAAGGCTATAGCTACTTGCCGGTACCCATGACCAACCCATGTTTGAAGTACAATATTTATCCGTTAGACTCATGTCTGTAAACCCTGTCTATTGCAGTTTATTAAAAATGCTGCCAGATATTTTTTCAAAGTCCTCAAATAGGCCCACATACTAACGTACTATAAAACGGACAACCTATTTATGCTGGATTGGCGACATTGTTACAGGGTACTTTCAGTAGTGTGTGGGAACTTGCTTATTACTGAGACACCCGAGTGTGTGCATTCTAGTCCACATAATACCTAATCACTGGTAGTAAATACTGGCATATCATTGAAAGGTCGACATTTTGAGAAGATATCCTGAAGGGACTGCGTTCTGCTTACCATTAGTGATCATAAATAAAAAAAATAATTCTTTGTTATCCTAAAACTGATGTTCATGATATCGATTTTGTTCTGGCAAAACATTAGAGTGGAATAGATTTACCTCAATTATCAGCTCAAAACTTTGACATTCAATCTACATTAATAAAATATTGGGGTCATCCGTATCATGTGCTGCTTCATAAACTTAATGCACTTGACCTTTTTGGTATCGATTATAATTTGTATCCTTTTTCTGTCATTTACGTACATAATGTTCTTTGTTTCATAAAAAAATAAAGCTTGACTTCACAGATCCAGTATAGCTAGAACATTAATGAGTTTTTATCTATGAATACATACAATACCCATTGTAACTCAGAAAATGTCAGACATCAACTTCCAACAGTTTTGCTTCAAATTACTCTATTCTCAAGAGTAATGGAATTGTATAATATGTCGGCAGTCTCTTACTTTCCAATTCATACCAAGTTTTTTATCATTTCTGATAAAGAATTCCCTGATATTGAATTTTTAGATACTCAAAAGTAAGACGATCAATATTCCGACTGAGACAGTTGAGCGTAGTTTGACAGGTTATATACAACTTAATCACACCATTAATGACCAATTTGTCAGCAATTACTTCAATGATGAAATATCAGAGGTCAATATTTTCAGCTGATTCAGTGGGATTGTTGCCTTTTTCATGAGGTTAAAGTCCAAGCTTAATACATGGAATATTACAATATACAGTGTATTAATATCCCCATACAGAAATCAGGTTTTGTGTACAGGTGTAAGAACAGTACTACTTCTAGATGTCAGAAGATTAATTCAAGATTTACTTAGAGCATATATACATCTACACCCACCCTAACAGTAAGAAACAGTGATAACTCAGTTCGTTGAATGTCGAGGCCAATTATGCCTCTTGTGAAGATCCAAGTTCCCATGGTCGTTTATGTTTCTCAGGAAATGGTTCGCATTGCCATAGTAATGTCCAGTTGCAGAGCACGAGGCTTTAGATAACTCCCCTGGATGGCATGCAATGGGCCACACAGATGTTGTGAAGTGTTTGTGATTGGTAACTACAAGGAGACCATGCCTCCAGATGACCCTATGTCTGTTCACTAGGTGATTAACTAAACAAACCACTGACAGTACTAATGATTTACTTACCTTGTTCATAGCATCTCTAGAAACCTTGGATAATATGGCAGGGAAAAGGCTTAAAAAGTTGAGTCTAAAAATAGATATTGATAATAAGAAACATTTGTATACACTGTATAAACTGCTGAGAATAATTTACTGTAGAGATATATTACTATAACATAATACTGTGTTCTGTTTATGGTCGATCAATAACTTATCAGAATTGGCATTCTTTTATTGACAATAAACCGAAAGTGAAATATTCAACAAAGTACAAGAAAATCCCTTGAAGTTGTCCTCCTGGGGACCATGTCCATAGTTAAAGGAATACAGAGTATTGGACATATTCTGTGATCAGTCTAATTTATGATTGTACTTAAGTTTTGACTAACTTCAAATCATACAATTGATATTTTCAATGCCTTTAATTTTACTGAACAGAAAGGTTTGTGTACTTTACCAAACAGCACAAAATGTGTGCTTCTATAGCATGGCATGCAATAAGATACTGTATTGTGCTTGTGTGCATATGCTGTATGCACGATGTGCACACAAAGTTTTGTTGTGCATTAACATAACTGTATAAGGACATAGTTAGGACCAAGAGATCAGTTTTGCAAATAAGGTGTGTTCGAGTGATGTCATATAAGGGAAGTGGGGTTAAACTGACATATTGGCGAGCTATACACTGTTGAACCGTACTTAAGTTTTCAATTCTTGTTATTTATGAAATTGAGTCTTAAGAATCTGGCAAATTAAAATGGGAAATTTGTGACAAACTTCCAACATTACATATGTAATAAAACTAAATTTTAGATCCTTTTTATAACATGATCATTTATTTTCACAAATATTGAAGAAAAAAAACACTTCCTTGTGCCTGTCATACTTAAAGGCCTCTGTGATTTATATCTAAAGTCGACAAAGTGATATCATAATGCAATCTGTGAATGGATGATGCCATTTCATGACCTAATCCTTACATTATAATATGTATAATCCTGTTATTCAGTTTAGAGTGAAATGTATGGGGTAAAATATTTCATTTCATCAGTTTTCAGGGTCCATTGGAAATTTTTAAAGTCAAATCATTACCATGATAACCAATTCTTCAAGACACATGTTTATTTACTAATTGACATTTCATATTTGTAAAATATACTAAAGCAGTCGATAACGAGCAGCTTGAAAGTTTTTGCAAAAGTAACCAGTTGTACAGTATACATACCTTTTAAATCCTAAATCTTTATAGCACTGCTTCTTCAAATCTAAATATAAATCTGAAAACATAATTAAAACAATTTCAATGAGTTCAAATCTATTGTGCTTAATAGCTCTGCTCCTTATCTAACAATCATCGTTCCAAATCAAATGCTACCAAAACACTGAGGTCAACCATAATTTGTGAAACATGAAATTAAAAGTATTCCCCCGATCACAGAAATCTGACTTATTTTCATGCTCGAGTTCCTCTTTCCCTCTTTATGCTTGAGAAGCCCTCCTCCTTTTTATGGTAATGTTCTTCACCCCTTTTTATTTTAGTGTTAGAGTACCCTCCCTTTTCATTCATTTCTCACATCCTTTTTAATTATTTGTTTTTTAAAGATAAATATTTATTAGAAAACCTACAACCCTATATGGATCACTGTTAAAAGTATACTACATCAGTACCTGGGTTTCTAAGGTAATGACTACGGTAATCTTAAAGCATACAGCTAAGCTGCTAATACATAAATAATTGTGAAGGAAGTGAGGCATTTTTAATGATCTTTTCACACGAAAACACGTAAGAAGATTATAAACCAGTAGATCACGTTTCGTAATGACAATATAAACATTTAGTGTTTCATCACTTTCAACCTATTCTCTATATCCAATTCTAAATATCTTTACCTACAATGACTAACATGTACAATTACTTCACAATGGTCACATAAAAAGCAAAAGCTTCATCTGAAACTTAATTTACACGCCTGACGAGACAGCTTGAAAAGGAAACGTGGAGGCTATGATCTCCACTAACCCAATTCACACATCACATTGTGTGTATAACATAGTCATCCCAATCTCTTATCATGCCACAGGGATATAAACCTGAGCTTTATTCTGGGTAGCGTATATAGGTAAATCCTATCATATTTCTTCCCTATGATAAACTTAAATGTAAAATTGCAGTGCGCAATTGGAGTTTTGGCAGCATGTAATAATATGCCGGAGTACCATCCTTGTTTATATCAAAATTGAAATAATGATATATATATATCAACCAATATACACAAGATCTAAAACTTAAGTCCATCTTCAGAAAATTAGCCAAGATTTGAAAGAAATTATCTGACTACATTCAACGATTATTTCAGCATCCATCTGACTTCCAGATCCATTTTTATATCGCAGAACAAAATGTATAATGCCCAGGTATTGATGGTTCCTAACATGTCAGATTAACTGTCATATCCTGTATAACCCCTAGGTATTGATGGTTCCTAACATGTCAGATTCACTGTCATATCCTGTATAACCCCTAGGTATTGATGGTTCCTAACATGTCAGATTTACTGTCATATCCTGTATAACCCCTAGGTATGGATGGTTCCTAACATGTCAAATTCACTGTCATATCCTGTATAACCCCTAGGTATTGATGGTTCCTAACATGTCAGATTTACTGTCCTACCCTGTATAACCCCTAGGTATTGATGGTTCCTAACAAGTCAGATTTACTGTCCTACCCTGTACAACCCCCAGGTATTGATGGTTCCTAACATGTCAGATTTACTGTCATATCCTGTATAACCTCCAGGTATTGATGGTTCCTAACATGTCAGATTTACTGTCATACCCTGTGTTATCTCCAACCTATAACTGACACAGTTTGGAATTTCTGATTCATGCATTTATGAATTAAGTTACTAATTTAAACATTTTGGAGTTTACAATATATATACATTTAGGAGCTAATAACTTAGAACTAACATTTTATTCCTGGGTCCTGGTTAGAAGGCATCTGGCCCTGCTTCATTTCCTAGTCAAAGGGGAATGTTTCTTTAAAATTTGCCTAAATCTGCTTGTGTGCTCCTTTTGTTAAGTCCTCTAATGTTATTTATTGTAAATATTGTTAAAGAAAGAATAAAAATCGGTTCATGTCTTCAATAAATAAACAGATAAAGGCTGCTGTTTATTATGTCATTAAAATCATTTAAAGACTTCTAAATCAAATTACATGTAACATGAACACTGCAGTATGTAAAATCATGAACGCTCTGCAATATTATCAACATAAGTGACATTTTGATATCAACATCATTGTTATCTCCTCCCACGTATACTGCAGGCATGTAACACGTAATTATGACTCATCGTCTGATAAAATTACAATGATATATTGCCCTGTGAAGTCAGTGTATGAAGTGTACCTTACACACAAAAAGACCCCAGCATATCATCCACTTTCTTAATAAATCCATAAAACTTCATAAAATATGTGTAAAAACAGACCCCGCTAGACTTAAATGATTTTAAAATTTAAAGTGATTTTCATTGCTCTGATATTTTTATAACATAAAAGATTAAATTTTTCTACTCAAAACTAGGTGTTATGGTATCTCTTCTACACAGAGTACAATGTACTTCTTGATGCAGACTAACAAAATTTACATTTTTTAAAAATGCCAAACAATTATTTGACCTTTCATAGTCATGATAATATGTTCAGGACCTTGGAATGAAATCTGAGAAGAGTTCTTTATAAAATATAATACCGACCAAAAAATATATTTGTATAGACCAAACCAACCCTTCAGATAATGTAGGAGGTTCTGTTTATTTGTAACTTTCAAAATATTTCACAGGATATGATATGAAAAATTATTTTCTTTAAAGACAAAGCACACTTTATTGACAATTTCTCTTTGACTAAGTGACTTTTGCATAATGTATCAGTGTATTCAATATGATGTACATATCCATATGTTGTCAATTACATTTTAAGTCACATGATCAAAACATTCACAAGTTCAGAGTTTTGAACTCTGTCTGAGGGTGACAGATCTAGGTCTATGTATGTTGACCTTACTGGCAAAACTGCATTGCGCAACTGTGTATTATAAGAGAAGAATACATCATCTTGGCAATTTCTTGGCAAATTCTTGGCAAACTCAAGTCCATGGGTATGCATATGAAACAAGCTTCTAATTTGATGCAGTGTTGTTACAAATAACAAATGGGCCACTTTTTTCAAATGGTAGGAATTTTCTAGGAAAGCAAAAAATATAGAATCAACGTATCATAACTTTATAATTACCTCCGGTAAAAAATTCACCACTCACAAAGTCATCAAGCCCTAATTCCTCTAAGCCAACGCCTATCAACCGTACATTGATGGCATCAAGCTGAGGTTTTAGGGCACTGATCTGCCTCGCTGCGAGGCGACAAAAGGGTCATCCAAACCGTCTCAGGAACACTACGACACATGACTCTGTCTTCCAAAATGTTTCCAGTGCAACATTCTGAAAATACATAATGATCATTTATGAACACTTATACATGAAACAAAATAATAGTTATCACAGTGTACATACGGTCAATTCTTTCTGGAAAGGCCACTCAATGGCACAGATGAAATTGTGGCCTTCAAAAACATACATGTTCATGACCTTTTCTATGGAGATTTGTTATAATTTACCTGACATTGTAAACTGGGCAACAAAACACGCATGACATTTATAGACCAGTAAAGAGGTGACTAACTGAGGAAGGCATACAATTTAATCTAGTTACAGATTACAATATGCAATGTCCTGTAGCTTCACTTTGGTATACCGTACATAACCTATTGAAAAGTTAAACTATTCAATTGTGTAACTTTTCAAATTCCTTGGAGATTGCTAGAATAGGCACTCATGCACATCAATTTAGTCTACAGTAAATGCTATATGGGCGACATAGATTCAGAATACGATGTTATCCTTTAATATCCTATAGAATTACCCAAAATTATCTAATTAATCACACATCTATGTTGCAATATTTGTCAAAATATTTCTGATATTTTTTTTTTAAGTTAAAAGGATTTTTTTTTTCCATTTCACAGACTTGGTATACTGCATGTTATTGGAATGAATTCTGGTGTCCTACATGTACATGGCATTTGATATTAAGATTTATATATACTGGTATTATTTAAAAAAAGTTTGTGATGACTTAAGGTAAGCTATCTAAGTCTGTGATGGCTGTAGATATATGGCAAGCCGTTTTAACATTTAATCCTATTTCCTCTTAAGGGGATAGTTTTTTCACTTAAGTGAAATTCTTTTTCACTTAAGTGAAAAACAATTGCACTTAAGGGGAAATGAAACATAATGCAAATTATTAATACAACTTAAGGGGGAGAAAATCACTTAAGGGATTCTTTTTTTCACTTAAGTGAAATAAATCATAATGCATAATAATGTTTATTTCCCTTAAGTTTTAAAGAATTTCACTTAAGTGAAAAAGTGATATGTGCTGACATAATGCTAAATTACATTCACTTAAGGGATATTTTTTCCTCTTAAGGTAAATAAAACAGTCCGATACTATCCACCCCCATTTCTGAATCTGATTGATCAGATAGAAAATACCAAATGATTGGTTAATAAAATGGATTAGTCCAAAACTGTTGAAGAAGGTAGGTGTTCATACATCCCACTGCTTGTTTAAATTCACTTAAGTGAAAACGATTTTAACTTAAGTGAAATAATAAACCTCTTAAGACTTATAAAAATTATTTCACTTAAGTGAAATAGTTTTACACTTAAGTGAAATAAATCATAATGCGAAAAGATGTTTAATTACCTTAAGACAAAAATAATTTCACTTAAGTGAAATAAATTTATTCCACACTTCATCTTAAGAGGAAATAGGATTAAATGTTAAAACGGCTTGCCATATAGATACTGGTGAATTTAGATATACTATAGGTCTGTGGTAAATTTAGACAGGGACATATAATAATGTTATATACGTCCCTGATTTAGATATACTACAAATCTGTAGTGAATTTAGATACTCTATACGCCTGTGTTGTCATTTAGTTTTATTACCTTGATTGTGAAGTCAACCAATGAGTATAATTTGGTTATTGTAAGGTAAACAAACTAAAGCGTTTTGTACTTAGTGATGAAAAGCTATAGGTCTATTGTGATAATCATTCTGACATATATCTATAATACTAGAAAATCCCAACAAAAATACTCTATATACATGATTGCACATCCCAGTCCACCGAACTGTAGGCGTAGACAAGATACATGTATATTTTATGAACGCATGTACAACTTAAACCAATATCACAGACTTAGATCAATCAAGCTTGAGCTTCTGACCATGTCCCCCTAGAACATGCACAGCATTGCTCACGGCACTGGTGACTGCATTGGTGACTGGGGATCATATATGTCTGTTGGGTTATATTATATGTAGCTGTTTTCCGTCGATAGCATGATAATTTTTCCCCCATGGGTTTCCTCCAACATCCAAAACAACGTTTGTTCTGTTAGCAGTATCATAAATATCTACATAGCTAATTAAGTTGATAATTGAACTTACAAATGATGTTTTATAAAAGTTAATTTTCAAGATAAATCCTATATCGAGATCTGTACCGATACATATTCATTGAGATAATTCTCTTTTTTTCCTCCCTGAATACATATCCATTAGCTGTTATTTACTCATATTTGTATTTCATGTTTTTTATAATCTTTTATTTTGGTGAACAAGCACGTGTGCCAGATTTCAACGCTTACATAATTAGTTATAAGTCTAGACTTCATTCCTCTCGGCTTTGTCGACGCGTGCCAGTAAACATAATATACCTGTACATGTTTGTGTCCCAAAATGACCGATTGTTCTTAAGGTTATCAATCATACCCAAGATAGATACCATCTACCCTTAACCTGACACTTGTTATCTGAAAAGTCACACACACAAGCAACCTGTGTTTCTTACCTCCCCGGTTGCGACACTCTTCACGAGATTTTTTGATATTTTCTGCACCTCTGGATCCATGATCACCGCTTTGGGGCTTGGAGCGAATCCCTGCTGCAGCCTCTTAAATGACAGTCGCACCCCTGCTTCGCTCAGTTTGTAAAATGCCCACGACAATCCTACGAACCACTCAAATAGCACCGTGGCCATCACGTGCTAGTTAATAGTATGTGATTGACACGGAGGTCACAGGAATGTTTATTTACCTTTTCATGTGTGCTTTGGCAATTTCAGCACACTACTATAACTTCCGGATTTCGAGTGCAATGATTTCACGGTGTTCGATACGCGTTCGTGTATGGCACTGTTAATTATATTCCGGATATTTCTTCTCTTTTCTTTCCACAATTACATATTGGACTTTAAATAACTCCATTCTGCTTAAAAATAATAGATTCTCACGGCGTGAATAAATAAAACTATTTACAGCATCCGGGTGTTTTATTGTGTGTATATTTAGGTTGGTTTTGTACCGACAGTTTGTAAACTCGACCTTTATTTAAACAAAGATAACATCACGGACCTACATATCTATATGTATATGAATACAATACGACGTCATTAGGTGTCAGTTTGACGTGTTATTAAAATGCCAACCAGTAGATGATTAGAGAACATCTACATATATGTCCCGGACTTTATTGGGTACATTTATACTTGTGTATAACAACAAAGGGAGATTATACTGATACGCCAGAAAGTCTTCTAAAACAAATCAAAGAGTCAAGAAGTTTTTTTTTTAAAGTCGCATATTACAAGCAGGATAAACATTAGCACTGTAGTGCTATTCTTGCGACAAAGTCTTTGTTGTCCGGTGCAGACAGAACTTTGTGAAGTGTTTTCATTTCTATTGAGTATATTCCATACCCATGTGTACAATGTCGTAACAATGGAATTCAAATGACTTTCTCTACAATTATCTTCTCACAATCTGTTATTGTCCAATACGTGTATTGGCATTTAGAAGAAGTCAGTGGTAGTGATATTATGAAGTAGGACTAAATATTTACGGTATTTAAGTATATGTACATTATCTCTCTGTCCTTCTTTTCTAGTTCCTGTATTTTAACTCCGATAAAGAATATTTTAAGCAATTCAATAACAGAGAAATACAGTATACATGAGAATTCTCTTTCAATGATAAAGGAACTTTAATATCATGCGTACTGTAACTTATTTTTAAAGTCTCTGCAAGTACATCCAAATTACGTAATGCTGAATCAATGTGCAATGTGGAACTATTTAGTTTCGTACATGTATAATCAAATAATGAAAACAGAAACAAAGGAAACATTTCAATTTAAAAAATCAGGGTCAATTATCTTCAACCCCACTCTTTTAAATAGACATTTATACTGCTTATGATTAAAAACAAGTAATGAATTTAACAACAAATAAATATTTTTATAAAGATTGATTGAAATATCAACAAATAAATACTTTGTGACCATTGTGAAAAAAGTTAGATGCCTGCAGGTTTTGTTACACTTTGAGTACACAAGTACCTCTATGTATGTACACAATGCACATCTTGTCAATAGCTCACAAAACATACCACACATGTATTATAGGAACACGGACCACAAGTCATTGTACTTAAGTCCGTGGACAGAGACGTTAATTGTAGCCATCAAAATAGGATCTTACACAAAGAGTCGCATCATCGTTTCCGAAAAGACAACCACATAAAATAGTTACAAAATACCGGTTCTTTCATTTTTGACAAACGTTTCCTAAAACTAAGATCCGGTCAATTTATAATAATTTTTTCTTCCGTGTAATATTAATGCTGACATTCTCCTAAATCTAGGCCCAGTTTATATTATTGACATCTGTTGATTAAATTATTCAATGACGTCATCATCCAGCTCGTATAGTTTTATACCCGGAAACTTTTTATCTCTATGGTGGGTGTACATGTATTGATTTACCCGGGATGGGCGCCTCCGAATGAGATCATGAATAGCGGATATAAACGACACAAATGTCATTATTTTCAAATTAAATATTTTTACCGAACTCGTTTAAAGATAATGTTCTTTTTGTCGGTACCTCATTGTTACACACAAAAACCCAGGTAATTACACATCGTGACCTATACTTAGTTATCCTGTAACCGTGATTGAAAAACAAAATATTAAAGCTTGCGAAGTAATTGCTCCTCAAGGAAACATTGTTCCAAATTTCATCACATACAACAGCGAATTGATGAATTTGCATTGATCTACATGGTCATTACAACATGTATAATCGCTCATTTCTACAACTCTTTATATTTGTAAACGTAAAATTTCAGTATTTCTGTCGAATTACCGCACCTGCTATGACATAGCTCTGCTTTCCGTCACTGCCGAAAATATAACTGAAGATTGCGTTGCTATTGTAGACATGTAAAACTAAAGATTGCGTCACTGTTGTATATATGTAAAACTGAAGATTGGGTCACTGTTGTATGTAAAACTAAAGATTGCGTCACTGTTGTATATATGTAAAACTGAAGATTGGGTCACTGTTGTACATAGGTAAAACTGAAGATTGCGTCACTGTTGTACATATGTAAAACTGAAGAAACTAAAGATTGCGTCACTGTTGTACATATGTAAAACTGAAGATTGGGTCACTGTTGTACATATGTAAAACTGAAGATTGCGTCACTGTTGTACATATGTAAAACTGAAGATTGCGTCACTGTTGTATGTAAAACTGAAGATTGCATTACTGTTGTACATATGTAAAACTGAAGATCATGTGACCGCGCGTAGTCTGAATTAAGAATGTTCATTTTAGTCATTGTCTCTGGTAGATAGAAATGTGTTTTTGCAAGTGGCAGATGAGATGTTTTACTCGTGTCTGTTACAGTATCAGAAAACTGATGTATTAATTCTCACACACACTTTTTTTCAAGAGAGAAACCGTTTTACATGAAAGTGTTTTATCACAATATAAAATATTGTGTAGTGTACGCAGGGGAATCAATGACGTTGAACTGACAATGTATTGCGAATGGCTAATGTTTTGTACAGGATATAATAATAGGGTAATAATCTGTCCTTACACCGATTGCATAAGAGGGATCATTCATTGAAATAATACATGTGTTAATATAATTGCTACTAACTGTGCATACACATTTCCCCCGACAAGCTAGATTAACAGATTTTAATAATTTGACGATTTGAATTAAACGTAATTATGAGTTTCTGTATGTATATAAAGATACAGAACATTGCAGTTTTCTGTCCTCGAATGCCTCCCTTGTCAGGCTGTTGACAGCAGAAGGTCAGGACGTTATCCAGGCTGTCCGCGCAGTGACACCCAGACCTGAGGCCGTAATAGTTAGCCAAATGCTAGTCCCAGTGCACATCCGTAAGGTGTGAAGGGGCCATGTCAGACACCGGTACGTATAATTAAAGATGCTAATGTCACGCTTGATGGCATTAAATGCATGTCTTGGTTTAAAAGTGTCAATGCCTATGAGGTAGCATGCTGTGCGTATACTGTCTAGTACATACATTTTGTATACAGGCCTTAAGAAATCAGTGTCTAGGTGCACAGACACCTGTGTCTAGGACGAACGTAAACATCACAAGCAAAAATTACAGTGCCTTGAAGCCTCACACAAACCATTGACTTTTGCCTGTGTTGCCTTTGTTCCAGGTACAGGTGTTTGTGCCAGGTGTGGCCTGAAATTAGGTTCTGCATATCAATACACAGCACCAGGAACGTAAATAACGGTGGTATAAGAGTTTGTCTATATCTCTTTGTATCGGTGTTGCAAAGAAATTAATCAATTAGTGTATATTTGTAATGAATATGAGCTTCCCTTCTTACTGACCAACAACACACACCAACAAACTATACAGGCACAGGTAGTTCAGATTGAATAACAGCTGTCACATAGGGCCTAATTTTTTTCTGGTCTGTGTAATACAGTTAGGTCAACGTGATATATTTCCAATTTTATGGATTTTGTTGATGTCATTACTAATATTCCTTACATATTTTGCTAGCTGCAATCGTTTTCTAGATCTACTGATTGTAAGTACTGATGTAATGTCTGATGTAAATTTATATGTAATTTCCAGCCATTCTCAGCCTAGAAAATATATGGTGTTGTTGGTATTGGTAACATTATATTGCCCAATAGTTCGAGGGAGGGAATCCTGCTGTTTTCACTGTCCTCCCTTTGACATAAAAAAGTGACCAGTCCATCAAGCTGTCTTGCTTCAGTTCCAACAGGCTTCACACCAGATGCTTGACTTTTAATTTACAAGTTATAAGTTACAGAACAAAGTAACACATAATTTGCCACAAAATCCTTATTATCTTTACAACATACAATATTATCAAAACCACAAGGAAAATACCAACATGTCCTAGAAATCATAATTCAATCACAAATTCAATGAAAGTAGGAGGAAATATGGACAAAAACGATTTTCACAGACTCCATAAAAAGTATAAGAAGAATAAGGGCCCATATTCATGAAACCATTCTAGTGCTCAAACATGAATTTTGTGTTCAAGCAAACTGTTTTATAATTCACCTAAATCGTATAAAATAATGCAAATGTCATATATAAACCTTGAATATAGCTTTGACTTGGTTTTAAAATCATCTGCAAAATCAGCCTTATTTATCAATTTCTAACTTTAACAAGACACAAGGCTTGTGCACAAAATTCATGCTTGAGTCTGAGAACGGTTTCATGAATGCGGGCCCAGGTGTTTCAGAAGGGCAAGCATCTTCTGCTTCATCAAATACACCCACTAAGCTTGTCCACGTTGTCATCTAGATGTTAATCTTACAGTCCACACAAGGAATCCAATATTAATCGAAAGATTTTTTTGATCAATTTCATTAATTGAATGGAGCGACTTCCATTGTTTCCATTGAAAAATCTGTTCTGAAAATCTGATGATTCCATTCCATGAAAACATACGTATTTGTGAATAAACAGCCAATTTATTAAGATGCCACTGTGCAGTAAACTACTTTTATTCCAAAGAAACAAACCAAGAGGAAAAAAATAGTATGTTTATTTAGAATTCTGCACTAGTTTCCATTTTTATGTTTATAAAAGGTAAATTTGTGATCATTCTGTTTTAAATAATCAGTGTTTACTACATGATAATATAGGGAACTGAGTCTTTATTACAATTATAGTAACAAATCAATACAGTAACAAGCCTTCAGTGACACTAACTTTGATTCTTCGCCTTAAAAATGAGATGATTTATCAACTGATACATAAAAACTTAGATCCAACTGAAATTTTCCATGAATTCCTTTGAACTGTTTTTTTTTTTTATTATTCTAGGTCTTCACAGTTTAGTTAAGCCATCATCGGAAGAACAGCAAGCTATTGAATGTCTCTGTAACCAGCTTCAGCAGCTGAACCTTCGTGATGGTCACTTCTACGAGGACCACACTTTCATATCAGAGACTCAGATATTTCTGGACCGCCTTCATGTGGTGTGTACACCACAGAGTTCTGACACCATCCAAGTGCCTGGCTGGTTGCCATGTCTACAAAGTCTCATCTTGACGGTTTCAGAGACTTTGTATGTAGTGCTGTCATCATGTGTATGTAAGAAGGCTGCAGATGATGTGATTGTCATACCATCCAGGGCCAAAGATCAATTGAAGGAACTGCTGTTCCGAATAATGGACATTCAGAAAGTTGTAATTGCTATGCAACATGGAATGGTTGAAATGATAGAGGCAAAGGATTTGAGAAATGTTGTTCCGGTTCGGGACTCCGAGAGACTGGCACGTCAGTCCCAGCATGCACTGGACATGTTAGAGGGGTGTCATGTTCTGTTGGCTACTGTTATAGAGGCAGTTGAGAAGAAATGCACATTTGAAGTACGGTTCTTTAACACAGCCTCTATCACTGTAGGAACAATATCTGTAGGTATGTATTATAAAGATAACCTTTTTATAGATGTTACCATCACAAACATCTGTCCCTACAACAGCTACCTGTCTTAACGCAGTACCCTCTTGTACTGGTAAAGTTATGCTCCCTACAATTTTTTTTTATTCTGCCGAATTTTTTTTGTCCATATATAAGATGCAGCGGTGTAGAAGTCACATGCCCAACTTAAGAGCAAAGATGTTGTAGCTTAAAATCCAGAAAAATACTGTAATTATAACATTTATTTTATCTACACCTGGTTCTCAAGGAAACAAATTAAGTAAACTGATCAGCTGAGTTTAACATTACCAAGAATTTCCTTCCTCTAGCTCTATCAATAGAAGGTATAATGTAACCTGTGTATGGTCTTTGGTTTGATCCTTAGTAGTGAGGAATTGAAATTAATGATATCTTTGCATGACATTAGTTAACATGAATCGTATGAAAAAGGATCAATATCTGATTAACCTGCAAAGCAAATCTCTTTAAGGGTTGAATCATCGACATGTCATATTGTTGATAAAAATGTGGAGAACCTGTACTTGAAGTAGTGTTATTTTTGTAATAATAGGAGGCAAATTGATTAATGTACCCATATGTTACATTGAGTTGTTATTGGGCAGTACAGTCTTTTGTCGGCCATGATTCACTGTAAGACTCTGTAGTTATACATCAGTATGAAGATTGCTTTTAATATGGATATCACTCTAATTCAAAGAATATCCTACAGCTGGCTTTTCAAAGTCTATTGATATGCAATGTGTGACTATTTATATACAGAGTGTATATACCAACCTTGTTTATAGGATATCCTCTGGGAAACGTTTGGGGCTGATAATGTATTAACCAATTCCCTGGACAGTCTCAAAAATTTAAATGTTTAATTCACAAAGTCTGTCGTTTATATACCACTGTCAATCAGGACGGAAAAATAGGAAAAAGACTCTGCAGATATCCTGTAAGATGGTTGTATGTGAGCTGTAGGATGTCTTTGGGTGTGCAGAAAACATTTCTTCCTTAAGTTCATTATATTTCTAGTGTAGTATTATAGAGGATATGTAATCCTATACTATGTATTATCTATGTACTAACTCATATATCTACTGGACAAAAGGTAGCTACATTATGCATATACAATTATCTACTGGACATTAAGGTGACAGTATACTCTGTTGGGCATTAATGTATGAACAGGTAATGTACTGAACATCAAGATGACAATGTTATATACCAGGCATTTGGGTAACTGTATTATTTAAAGGACATTTATATGGCTAGATTATCTACAGGGCATTAACATGGCTAGATTATCTACAGGGCATTAACATGGCTAGATTATCTACAGGTCATTAAGGTAGTTAGATTCTCTGCTGGGACCGAAGGTCATCAGACTATATTTAGAGTAGGGAATTGAAGTAGCTGGATGGTAATTAGTTGATTATTTATTACAAATGATTATTGTGTATTTATCGTTATATCAGTTGTTAGTGTGCTTCGTTGAACTATTACATTAAAACAAAAAACAACAAAAACAAAAATAATTGACGTATATTAATATTCAATATATTCAATATGAATTCATCTTTACCTAGAAGCATACGAGTGATGCTAGCCAATTAAAAAATGTTATCACTGGACACTAGGTGCTGACAAAGTGACTGTTGTTTCATATTTTATACTACTACTCTGACCAATATACAGTTGTAATGTCCACTTAAAAATAAATATTTGAAGAGATTTGCTGCTGGCGGGTGCATTCATGGCACAGCGACACATCTAGTTTACTTGTCAGAACGACCAATCACTTCTTTGCCAAAGTGATATCTATTGGAGAAAGAGCAAAGCTAAGTTCTTGTGTGAAAACTAGGATACAGTTTGCTGATTGTCTGAAATGTCACCATTTTCTGTTTTGTAGGCCGATTTGCTTGGAGTTTATGGCAAGGGGAGGGCATGGAAGATGTCATCCATGCTGGTCTTTGGTCAACATGTATGGGATTCACAGCAGCCCTTTTTCAGGTTCCTAGGGTCAGGGTCACTGATATCCAAACACAACTGACCAGGCACCGAATGTTCAGAAAAAAAATGAAGAAGATGTCTGCAGGTTGGAGAAAAAATCAAGACTGGTCATATGCCAAGTTTGTACACATACCATCTCCAAGAAATGGTGCACGACTTTAAGACATGATGTGAGTTACGAGATATTTATAGATTTGTAGTTAATGTCATAAATACTAGAAACAGATTCTAGACATATGTTTCCCTTGAAAATGTCAACTTCAGACAAGCTTTGATAGTTTGAACTTGATCTGATAATTGAAATATGTAACTCAGAGGGTTTACTCAGGTCTGGGTTAATTTTCTTTCTCTACCTAAATTATTAACAATGAAAATTCAATATCTGTTTGTGAGCCTGTCTACTTCAAAGAAATGAAGTTTGATTATATGTCAGTTTTGATTTGTCATCTAACTTTTGATGTTACTCTTGTATATGTATTCGTAAGTTTCCACAGAATACGTATGTATACATTTCCCAGTTAAATGTTTATATTATCTAATTACTCGGACAGTAGACAATATGTACAGTATTACAGACTTCCGTCCATTTCTAAAATTGATTATTTCTTTGCCACGTCCATTCTTAAAGGCATCTAAACATATTGAGATATTTAGAGTTGTTCTTGGTCTTATAATTACAAGAATGTAAAGATTTTAATTACTGATCCTGTAAGAATCTACTGTTAGGAGAATGTGGTTCACATTAAAGAAAGAAAGAAAATATTTTGTAGAAACTTTGGATTTATTTTTTGTGACGATGATAATTTTAATTACAGTGTAACATAACTTTCCTATTTCTGATCAATTTTTTTTTTCATTTGTTTGAACTTTTTAACTTATTGTCCATGTGAATGCCAGATAACTATGGGTTAAGTGTTCAGAAGCTCTGATTGTCTTTAATTGAGCTATATTTTCAAACTTACAGCTCTAGAATCAAAACTCACATATACTATGCTTTAGTTGTGTTAGTAATCTTTATGTGTTCAAGTAAATTTGCTATATTATGTTTTATTCTTGGATGCATATGAAAAAAACCTGAGATATTGATTTTTTGTGTAAACATTCCTAATTCATGGGTTATTAATACAATATTTGTGCAGCATATTCATTGGTCATTTTACTGAAATTTTCATTTACTATCATATTTTTTTCTATGATACTCAAGATATTTCTACATATCAATATTTTTTGTTAAAAAATTTCAGATTTTATTTTCTGTTATGGTGCTTTGGTTATTTGAAATGGCAGTTTGATTTGTAGCAAGATACCTTGTATTAACATGTTTCATTCTGATGATAATCAAGAGTATTATAATCCTATTTATGTTTATACATATAAAGAGAGATATTTACTCATGTTGTTTTAATCCAGAAGCTGTAATGAGCTTTTTTTTACAATATAATTGTGATAATCTGGAAGGAATTAAAAATTTCATAGTTTTAAAACTATATTATCCAGAGGGAATATAAAACAGGTCCAGGAATGGATGAGTTTATCATGATTCATAAAGTATGTTACTATATATAGTATCTCCATTCTACTGAGTACATCGTTATGAATCAGTTAGATATCATTTATGACTGATCATTTCTCAATAGGCTGTGGTATACATGTCATGGACAGATAAAGGGAGCTAACTTAATCAGATCACATCATTCAGATAAGTTGTGGCCCAAGAATTGAAAGGATTAGTGTACTCATTGAACTTTGACGGAACTCAGAATTTCTGGAAATACTTAAAGTTTCAATTTAGGGACATATTGATTTTCAACAATAAAAAAATTGTAGATTGATCACTGTAGGATCAATATCTGGGAGAAGCAACAAAAATGTATAGGTTTGTCCTGATTTTATCAGATGTGCTAAAAAAAAAAGATATTTCCCAGATATGTTTTGACATCTTCAAAGACAATTCTATGTTAAATAAAGTACATGTGATTGATGAGACAGGTGTCCTAAAATTGTGTGAACATATTTAATTGGCAATTTGTATTTTACATAGATATGTACACAAGTTTAAATCTCTTGTAGATAAATAAAATTTCATGAATGAGCATTATTTACATATTCCCTGGGAAACTGAAATTAGCATTAGTAATATCCTGATGTTATTTCTTATATAGTGGTTGTTTTATTTATGTTTGATTATTGTTACACTGAGAGTTTTTAAAACAGTTTTATTTGTAAAGGTCCAGAGATCATGTGAATGATGTTGTGTTAACAAAATATTATTTAATAAGGTTATAAATGTGACCAAATAAAGGTTTGGAGAGGATATTTGAAAATCTGATATAAGTTGGAGCTATTGGTTAAATTTTCAAAATATGATTATCATTTGGAAGGAAATACGTTAAATAATTTTATACAAGTCAATACAACAATATTAGGTTTACTGGCAATAAAACACTGACAGCAATAATTAGTGATCATAACATTTTGTTAAGAATCATTTTTGCAAATTTTTCTTGTTCATTGTTGATTATTCTTTTTAATGATGTAGATGATTTAATGATGTTGATTTAATGATTTAGATGATTTAATGATGTAGATGATTTAATGATGTAGTTGATTTGTATATTACCTTGATTTCCATATTTATCTGTAATATCATAGATTTTTTTATGGTTACTAATATATATTATATCAATAAGTTTTCTAGACATTCCGTAAGGGGCCGTCAATAGAAGAGCCAGTAGTCAGAATTAGTAACCTAATTATTAATTAGTGAAGATCCTAAATGTGTTGACCCCTGGATGTAAGGTCTAGTTCTTTTTTGGATTCTTTATATGTACCTCGGAGAGTAAGCGATGTTTATACAGTGGACCCTCGAAAATCCCGACACCTTTGTTCCTGGTCAAAATTGTCCGGATTATGTATGTTTCTGGATTGCTGAATTTAGTCAACTTGCCAAGATAAATTGAGTTACCTCCCTTGGTGCTGTAATGGACAGGACACTGCAAACAATTCCCAAGAATATTTATGATCTACACACAGCATTTATTGCAAATATTGGTGTATTATTAATAACAATACATGTATTGTGTAATATTTGATTCTCAAACATCTGCTTGAAAACATTAGTGCATATTTACTCAAAATATTTGACAAAGTAAACATCCTGAAAATGATTTGCAATGCATAATGTACTTACATCAATGCTGCCTGATGAGTTCAAATAATGTTAATGAAATCCGTTCCCGAATGTTTCCGTCTGGATTTTCCGGATTATCAGCATCTGGATTATCACGGGACCACTGTATACCTTATTTATCCAGCATTAAATCCCTGCAAGGAAGTAAATTGATCCACTGTTATAGTTTCTGTAGAAATGTAAGCCAGTACTGTAATATACCATTGTGTAGTAAAAGTCCAACATGAATCAGTGTTATATGTCCCTCCAGCCCACTCCTGCTAGAGTTCTGATGGGACCAAATTGAGAGCACCTTGGAATGGGACTAGGATTAAAAAAAAAATCTTCCTTATTTATACATCTCAGTTCTACACTTTCTGTGGTCATTGTATGTCAGAAAGTCACTAGAAATGTTTTATAGTACCAATATTTGGTACAGACCACAGCAAACATCATATAAGTAGCTGCAATGGAAACAGCTGTAATTTAATTTGTCCTTAGGTGAAAAAAACCACAAAAGATATTTGGTTGATTATACAAGATAGTGACTTGTTCTTCAAAAAGCCCACAAATTAAAACTTAATGATGGAATTATTAACTAGTTCAAGGGGGAGATCACTAGAAAATTCACCATAAAGTTTTAAGTCCTTGTTAACATTTGATCAAGATGACCAGTGTTGTTGACACTGTTAGTTTGCTTCTATTGCAATCTTGTAGAGAAATTGATGTTTATCATACGGCTCTAACAAAACCAATATTTACATGATTGGTATAGGTATCTAAATGTGTATCATTTGTTAAGTTTGTCACATATTATATAGTTGTTGATATTTTTCCTGTTTTACACTCAGTGTGATTCAATATCAGTTGTCACTTGTTATGTTAATCAATAACGAAGTGTTTTGTGTTCAGTATTTTTTAGTTATCTATATATATATATATACATGCAGTAATATTTTTTTCTTGTTTGAAGTTAATTTCGTATGCGTATGAATCATGTTTAAATGTGTAATTGACCAGTTTGTCAACTGTTTTTGTTCCTGTTGGTTATGTTATACTATAAATAGTTCGTTTATTCCTTTGATAATTAAAATGATAGTTTGGGTAATTCTGGCTGGAAATGAATTTTCCAGGCTGATGAGAGTCCATGGTATTTGTATATTAAATTTAACAATATTTACCGTTGATGGGTAAGATATTAACTTTGCCTGCACTGTTCTGTATATATTTCCTGTGATCCAGAATGGTTGTTATGAATTGACTAGTGATGTGAACTATCAAGGTACATTCTGCTTGTCTTCTTATAACAAATCCAGCTATTTTACTGATTTATAAAATTACTATTAAAAGGAGAGGTAAAAATATTTCATTCTGTACCCATATTACTGATAAGTAATACTGTTACTTTGTTTGGTACAGGATTCATGAGGGGAACAGATTAGCTAATGTTAATTGCTATGAGTCAAGATAGAAATGATAACAATGATAGCAGAATATACACATGGTTTGTTTTGTGAAAGTGAATCTCTGTCACTGTATAACATCAAATATTCATGAGTGCTTTCTTTCATGATTCAAGCCCAAGGCCTCCTTTTGAAAATGAAAACTTTATTATCTTATAAATGTACAAAGTTCTTTCATCAAATTTATTGTTTGTTACGTTTTATTTTCATGGTTTGTCTCTATTTAGCCATGAAAACCAGAAAGGTTTCTACACAATGAACATTTTGTGTTATACAGTAACTCGTTCCTGTCTTGGATTAAGGATTGTTGGTTTATAGTATTATTTTCCATATAAATGACAAGGTGGTTTGTAATGTCCAGATTCTTTAGTGTCACACAGTGAATCTGTAGAAGCACAGTCTTTGTCAGGATTTATGATTGTAACCTACTGATGTCTTGTTCTGGTGATATAGAAGAGCTACAAACAGCTCTGTAATTTCAGGTGAATGAATCATTTCAAACAACATAAAATGAATTTCACTATTAAAATGTTATGATGTTACAATCTGTTACAAATAATTTGTCAGTAGATATAACTACAATATATTCTACTAGATAGACTCAAGTGCCTGTGGACACAGGGGACTTAGCACGAACTGTAATACCTATATATGGACTGTGGGTTAAGAATTCGTGCCAATGCCTGTATCTCATACAGTATGTGGTGTATGATCAATACCCGATGATGATAATCATGTGATCAGGAAGGAAGTGCCATTATATAGATTGTTTTTTATCTGTGATAGTGTTATCATGATGTAGTGGGGTTATCTGAGATATGTTAACAAGAACCATACATATAGGTATATATATATATATATATATATATATATATATACATAAACCCAACATAACCAGTGAATTAATCGACAGATGATTATATAAATATAGCCTTATTGCTTAATCAGGAGTATCTGTTACATTACATCGCAAATATTGAACATGATAAAAGAGATACAAAATGTGTGATGTATAAGGACATTTGCAGGGTAAACAGCAGACTTTGTACAGCACATTAATGCAGATATATTAAGGTATCACTGTGACTTCAATGATCAAACTATAGATGTATAAGAGGGACAGGTGATATGATATATATATATCAAGAGAGACATTCAAGAGAGATATTCTCTAAACATGATGTAGAGAGAGACAAACATAATAAAATGTTGTGTTTACCTGACACCGACAGAGACTGACTGACATTGTATAAACATGGCACCAATACACAGATGACATTGGTATGTGTGTGTGTGAATGTGTGTGTGAGGGTGTGCGTGAGGGTGTGTGTGTGTGCGTGCGTGCGTGTGAGTGAGGGTGCGTGTGTGTGTGTGTGTGTGAGGGTGTGTGTG
The DNA here is from genome assembly GCF_031769215.1 of Ylistrum balloti. Lineage (NCBI taxonomy): Eukaryota > Metazoa > Mollusca > Bivalvia > Pectinida > Pectinidae > Ylistrum > Ylistrum balloti. The sequence continues at coordinate 1,039,991 of NW_026782034.1, forward strand.
TGGGTGTGTGTGTGGGTGTGTGTGTGTGTGAGGGTGTGTGTGTGTGTGTGAGTGCGTGTGTGTGTGTGAGGGCGTGCGTGCGTGCGTGCGTGTGTGTGTGTGTGAAATGGACAGGTAACATCAATATAAATGTGATTTCAAGACAGAGGGACAGAAGACACTGAATAAAACCAACCTGAGAGACTGACTGAAGACATTGTATAAACAAGATGATTACCAGGACGTCCAGAAAAAATCAACAAACTAAAATTATTTCATGAGCACAGAGAGACGAATTGTAGGCAAGGCATGTGAATTAAATCGAAGCAAACCTCATGTTTTCACTTTGATAAAAGAAGGTTTAGAACAACATGTTATGTAATCCTTATGTCAAATTACAGAATGAAGGGTTGTCTTTTAAGTGTTGTGATATGCATAGACATTTTTGCTTTCAAGGGTACAGAACCATTTGATATTTTACTCTCTTGCAATTAGAAATTAAACACTTTCCAATAGGAATGAACCGTTTGATTTATGTCTGTTACTGATATATGTACAGTACACTTTACAATAGATGGCATACCTTGTAAAACTTCTGAATGCCAATAAAACAAGAGGTCTACAGGGCCTGTATTCTTGATTGTCTTTGATTGTTATGTATAGTGCACACAGGTTTCTATAATGATGTTCAATATATAAAAAGCGATCACATTGTTATTCGTTCGTCCAACATGAGAAAAGACTCAATAATATCTGTCAAGAAGGAGATAATCATTCTTTATTTTAAAAACTATACAATGTCCGATATGGACATATTGGCCTAGTCCTGATGTACATTCACCAAAAGGACGTTTCTGTTGTCATAGCTATATGCTGTTAAGTTTGAGGATATTGTGGCACTAAACAGAGGCAACGTTATCCATCATTGTCTTAATACTTTCTGATAGATGCCTTTGATAAGTAGATTCAGTGAAAGGCTGAAAGCTGCTGCAAGACCAGTGTTAACTTTTTTGAAGATTTGTGGAAACTTGTTTGAAGATGCCAGGAAACTTGTTTCAAGATCTATGAAATCTTGCTGTAAGATATCTGAAAAGATCTTTAGAAGGTCATTGCACGATACGTGGAATCTTGCTGTGAGATAGCTGAAAAGATCTTTAGAAGGTCATTGCACGATACGTGGAATCTTGCTGTAAGATAGCTGAAAAGATCTTTAGAAGGTCATTGAACGATACTTGGAATCTTGCTGTAAGATAGCTGAAAAGATCTTTAGAAGGTCATTGCACGATACTTGGAATCTTGCTGTAAGATAGCTGAAAAGATCTTTAGAAGGTCATTGAACGATACTTGGAATCTTGCTGTAAGATAGCTGAAAAGATCTTTAGAAGGTCATTGCACGATACTTGGAATCTTGCTGTAAGATAGCTGAAAAGATCTTTAGAAGGTCATTGCACGATACGTGGAATCTTGCTGTAAGATAGCTGAAAAGATCTTTAGAAGGTCATTGCACGATACGTGGAATCTTGCTGTAAGATATCTGGAAACTTGTTATTGTAGGCTTTATTGTTTCATTATTACTGCACAAATGACAAATAAAACTCTCTTTAAAAATACATGTACATATATCAATGTCATTGACTATACACTACACATATATACACATCAACGTACCTCAAATATAAACTTTTTCGTACACTTTTATTTCTTATCATATATAACAAGTAAAGGATGCAGCTGCCTTTCATCATCTCTAACGACGACCTGGTCTTAAAACATCTCTAGAGACCACCTTTATACATTACATGGTCATTTAACATCTCTAAAGACGAACTTTATAAATTACCTGGTCCTTAAAACATCTCTACACTGTAAAAAATAAGCGTTAAGTTACACTTCATTTACACTCAATTTAATTAATATTTACACCATTTCTGGTGTCGTAAGGCATCCTACACTAGAAATGGTGTAAATTGACACTAGATACTGATTGGTGTAACGGTACACTTTATTTACACTAGATGTGGTGAATATTTACACCGTTTCTGGTGTCGTAAGGCATCCTACACTAGAAATGGTGTAAATTGACACTAGATACTGATTGGTGTAACGGTACACTTTATTTACACTAGATGTGGTGAATATTTACACCGTTTCTGGTGTCGTAAGGCATCCTACACTAGAAATGATGTATATTGACACTAAATTCTGATTGGTGTAACGGTACACTTTAAGTTACACTAAATGTGGTGAATATTTACACCGTTTCTGGTATCGTAACACTCAATTCTGAACGGTTTAACGTTACAGTGGTTACAATACCATATTCGATGTTGACGTTATTCAGCGCTACAATTTCAAATACATTTATATCTTATGAGCCCAAGCAAAAAGATTTAAGCTCATATTTACACAATGGCATTGTATAGTAAAATTTATACATGTGGTTAGGTTATTCATGTTGGTAATCGGTGAAAGTTAGGGGGTCAAATGTCACACTTGACCACATTGCTGGAATGGAGGTAATTCAACAGTAGTGTGGTGTACTGTGGATTCATTTATTTTCGTTGGGTTCAATTTTCGTTGTTTCTACAAATTAGACAGTTTCGTGGACTCATAAATTCGTGGATTTTTTATTCTGTGGGAAAAAAATAAAAACGTTAGAATTTTCTCTGTTTTCTTCCAGTCGAATTTTTTTCTGTTTGTATTAAGGCTATGTTCACAGGAATTAACACTAATGACAAGAATAAAAGAACGTTTTTTTTCAAGATGGCATCCTGTGTTTTTATAACGCTGTTTACAACAGTCTCGCATTAATATCAAACCACAAATCAGTATATATCCTGGCGTGTAATCAATCGGTAATTATCAGAAACAATTGTTTTCAGTGGATAAACATTGTGTGCAGATCAGTCGGTGTACCGCAGTCATATGAAAACACCACGCGTATCGATTGGACCATGTGTGTAAACAGGTGTGTAAACAAGATCTGCATTATTAATAATTATTGTGAACCTGTAGTCGGATAGAAATACGGATCCAATCTTCAATCGACAGGATGGTCCGATCAAGCCTAGTGTCCACAGTGTCGCTAACGACTGCGATCCCATCATACTTAGCATCACAATGGGTACTTACCCTTTGTTATGTTTAATAATATATAATTATATATCGTTGACACCAATTTAGCGTATCCATGTCGAGCCTCAGACTACCCGACTCCCGACTAATTACGGGGCTTCTGTCATTATCAACCTTGGAAATAACAAATTTTCTGTTTGATTTTTTCTCCCATGATGATGTATACCATCTACATTACTGTAGTGATATTAAATCATTACTGTTTTTGCTGGTGGCAGTTGAGTTTACACTCATTATTGGCATAAACTTTCCTTAAATGCATTGGTGTAACACTAAAGCACCATCGCAACTGTGGTGTTTTGTTAAATCATAGACATCCATGTAAGTTTACATTCAAACTACACTCATGCAGTTGTGCTGCTACACCACATGTACTGGTGTAATGTTACACCTGATTGGTATGGTGTAATGCCAGCATCAATCACGTCTAGCTTATCGCCAAAAGAAATATAATATTTCTCAATGAAAGGACGACCGTTAGACCATAATTTTCACCAGCCTGCATTTTTTTATGATGTCGTATGTTGGTATTTACTTTTTTGTTACTCTTTGTTATACGTCAAAGATTGATGGTCCAGGCGCAGTCGGTGTACACGGTATGCTGTTTAACTTTGGATATATCGTCTCCATGGTTTCTGAAAAAAAAACGCCATTTAAACTATATAAAATTGACAAGTTCACACAGACATCTAATGTCTTGATGTAGATAGGTATCATTACATGTAGCATTCACGGTTCAAGATAATACCAGTTTTTGGGATTTAAATTAAAAATTTACCAGGAAAATTATTACGGAGGATTCTAAACCGACTTGTAAAGAATAGTTAATATACAATTGTATCACATTTAACTACCATGTAATAAGTGTACAAGAATATCACACAATAAATACATTTTGTGACAACCACACGTGTAATAACACATGTGTAACTATAATAGACCGAAGGCCTCCTTAGTTGCAATTGTGCCTTAATAATTTCATGACCACATATGCATTATGACATCATTCAAATGAAGCGATCATATGATAGTAAATTAGATTACGGATAACATGATAAAGTGCAGAATTACAGAAATTTTCAATCGTTTCCTTTTTTAATGAGATTAATTAAACTTACCACTTTTTTTTTATTTTACAACGCAAGAAATAGAAAGTCATACGTGATCCTTTATTAGAATAATTTGAGTTTTGTAATATCTATCTGTCGGGTTTACCTGGTTGGTGAAGTGAAGTGAACTCTAATTCCCTTTCTGTAAAAAAAAAAAACATACCGAATTAGTAAGCAGTTAGCAGGACTATCTTAAGCCTATCCAGATTTATAAATATTGATTCTGCTAACCATCGAATAAAAACATTTGATAACATTGCAACAAAGTGTATTTACATTGGAGTAACCATATATTTTACTTGGTGCGCGTTAGCAAGCCATATGTAGTTACTCCAGTGCAAACAATATTCGAAGCATGTAGCATAATTAATAACAATCCTAATATTAACATTTTGTAACCTCATAATTTAATGATTTCAGAATCAAATAGTTTTATAATGTCATAGGAACAGCGGCGGATCGAACCGCCATATTATAATGGAAGTAGTAGGTGGTGTCATTTTGGAGTCATTGACGACGCCACCACATTTTTTATAATTACAAAACTACGGTCGCTTTACGAAGTGACAACCGTCAGAGACACGGGAAAATGATTTTCTATATTGTGTGAAAAATTATACTAATCGAGCTTATTGCTGTAGCTGTTATTTCCTGTATCGCATTCTTCACGAACTATAGTTGGGAACAAAGGAAATGTGATTATATTCATTATTACAGATGATGTAAATAAAAAATATCTATCTATTTTATTGTATAAAGGACAGTCTATAGAAATCTAAACTATCATAATGCACAGGAACTGGATCGCTAGTGACATTTGTGAGTTAAATTAATATCAACAGGAATGCAATCAAGCGGTACGCTTCATGCATGCATATCACATGCAAGTGTAACAGCGGATCTTTGGTTTACTAGTCTTGAGCTCAACCGATCGAGCTTAGGAGAAGTTCTCTCTAACCGAGCTGTATATTACTGATAATATTTACCAGGGTTACAAACTTCCACTCCAGGAAATAACTCAACCTCGAGTTTTCCAGTAGCATCAGCGATGCTCATGGGGCATGGCGAAGTATTATTCCCGAATCCCTACGTGGGCGCCAATGTAAGATAACTTTATTTGTTTTACAACAATTGCGAAACAAGTTATTTAAACTTATACTAATCACTCTTGTTGGCCCGGATGTAAGCGCGCGAGGGGCCTTATTGTGGGAGGAAACCGGAGTACCCGGGGAAAACCCACGCGGTCGGACAGGTGACCCCTTACCTTTTCACGTCCGTTCCGGGAATCGAACCCCGGTCGGCTAGGTGAAAGGCGAGTGCGTTAACACTGCGCCACCCGACCCGACAATGTAAGATAGGTCCTTATGTATTTCTATACATCTATATTATTGCTGCTTCTTATGATCCTTGTAACTATAGCTGGTCAATTTAAATGTATCATTTGTCAACACCTGATTTTTTTTTATATAAACGATAATAAATACTCTACCTAAGTGACGCCTTTCATCTCCGTAAGACTCTTTTTCTCGCCTCAAGAGTGCAGCTGCAAAAAAATAATTTTTCATATCATTAATGCCATAACGTCTTGTTATAACAATCAAATGTACAAATTTATGCATGGCGACCAGTTGTCTTCTTATGTCTTGATATTTGCAATGATTGTTTGTTGAAGGTAATGTACATACCGAGTGATGCCTTGGTTTTGAAAAGGAAAATCGTAACGATGACGAGTGTCATAAACAGTACGATAGTTTGTGTAATCGATACCAGCAGCATATCCCTGTGAAATAAGTCAAATGAGAAATATATACCATAGGAATGCCAGGATCAAGACTTTGTAGATGTCTCGAATTAGATACATAAAACAACAAGATAAAGGCATTGACGTCGTCACAATTTTCACAGGAAGAAAAACGTGATTCCTGCATCAGAACCAATTCGTGGCGATTATTTTAAGCAAAATAGAATTATATTATACAATATTACAATCGTTGCTTATAAGCCTTGCCTTAATTAGCGGCGATTAGCTATAGCGAATACGTTTCGATTATGTCGGACATTTACGAAACAAATTTAGGCCATATAATATTTTGGTGGACATTCTCAATCTTGATTTTGATTAATTGATATATGTAAGACATGCGCCATAACCACATGTACGAAAATACCCTGCACTAAACGTCATTATACAGGATGTTAATGAAGTACCTCGGGGATTGTTGTAAACGTCATGATAAGACGGGATGTTGATGAGGTACCTTAAGGGATTGTTGTAAACGTCATGATAAGACAGGATTGTTGTAAACGTCATGATAAGGCAGGATGTTGATGAGGTACCTTAAGGGATTGTTGTAAACGTCATGATAAGACGGGATGTTGATGAGGTACCTTAAGGGATTGTTGTAAACGTCATGATAAGACGGGATGTTGATGAGGTACCTTAAGGGATTGTTGTAAACGTCATGATAAGACGGAATGTTGATGAGGTACCTTAAGGGATTGTTGTAAACGTCATGATAAGACGGGATGTTGATGAGGTACCTCGGGGATTGTTGTAAACGTCATGGTAAGACAGGATGTTGATGAGGTACGTTAAGGTATTGTTGTAAACGTCATGATAAGACAGGATGTTGATGAGGTACCTCGGGGATTGTTGTAAACGTCATGATAAGACAGGATGTTGATGAGGTACTTTAAGGGATTGTTGTAAACGTCATGATAAGACAGGATGTTGATGAGGTACCTTAAGGGATTGTTGTAAACGTCATGGTGAAATAGAATGCTGATTACGTACCTGCAACTGTTATCGTCATGCGCCTCCTTTGACTGTGTTTGTATGTTTTTTTCTGCAGAATTGAAATATGCGTCTATCATATGATAATCTAATTCACCTTACAACAGGAAGAGGACACGCTTTAAAATGATCTACATGCTATCGTTATTATACCTATAATAACCTTTTAAACGTTTATTCTTTTTCTCTATTACTTATCTTCTTTGTATTATTATATCGTACCTAACGAAACACGCACTTCCTCTAACATACAAGTAGATTATCTATTTTTTCGTGAGAACAGGCTGGGTGATGTAATTGGTTGAAAGATTATGAGTTAAAACAAAAAAGTGGCTCATGGTCCTTAACGGTCATCTGACATAAAATACAAGATTTCAAATTTTGAACTTGAGAAGAAGTCGAAAATGTGTTTTCAAGATGGCGACCATGGCGGCCATGTTGGATTTCAGACCAACCCGAAATTAACAAAGTTTGGTCAGGATCATGTCACGATCATTTCAGGTAAGTTTCAGCTCAATGAGACATATAGAACTTGAGAAGAAGTTGAAAATGTTTATGACGGACGACGGACGACGCCGGACAAAAGGCGATCGCAAAAGGTCATCAGACCCTTCGGTCAAATGACCTAAAAAGGAAAGCCATTACAACATTATATTAGGTATTCAATGCGATTAAATATCATGAAATAAGAATATATCTTACTGGTTTAGAATATAGATATTCATTCAAAATGAAGATAAATCAGACATTAAGGCAGAGTTCAGACCCAATTTTGTGTCAAACCTGGAAGATTTGACTATAAATATGTCATAGTTTCGCCAATTTGGACGAGAAAGAAGTAATAAAAACTACATAATCGAAATATCGCTCGTCATCAATACAAATTCTCAAGTTCTGTCTTCAATATAAAATTGTAGCAATGAGTCAAAAAAGGAATTTTACCATTTTCACCTCTAGAAATATCGTCTAAATCTTCATTCCTGAGATGTGATGACGTCGATAACTGGGTTGTCGTACTTACAGCTGGCGTAGTACTGAGTAGTTCTCCGCACTGAACATCTGTCGTTGTATTCCCAGGTGTACGAATTTCCTTGTTTTCCATTTCACAACTATATAATTAAGAATAAAACTATGAATGTACATAAAGAAATTGAAATCAATAGTGAAAATATAGGTACAACCGCAAAAATACTTCTTTGATTTTTCATTTTAGAAATAAAGGAAAACATGAAAATGACTCCGCGTTTATCATATGGAATGGAAGATTTAAAAAATGACAATCACTCTGTAAATGGTTTGCACGGTCCATATCCTTCAAGTGGTTTGAATGTACCTGGCGGACAATGGTCGCAACTTCCGGCTACAAAAGATAAAAACGTATATCATTAAAGATGTATGTTAAAAAGTGTCAGTTATATTTCATTTTTTTCTGGATTGAACGACGGAACAGTACTTGATTAAAGCTACCATACTTAGTTGATTAAAGCTACCATACTTAGTTATTCAACAGACGTGTTTGATACTCGATAGTTTGGTTCTGTTGTTGTATGCCTCGCTCTCATTTGAGATCCTTACATTACCTTGGATTCACTCAGATTTACATAGTGGGTGTTCCGGAACACCCAGTCTTATTCTCCCTGTACTTTTCATGAGTCTCCGTGTAATTTTTGTCGTTGTTTCTATTTTGTCCCAGTTTTAAGGAATTTGAGTTTGGATTATGATGGTGTTGACATATTGGTATTTTTAGCTGTTGTTTATAACATGCGGTTTACGTGTTACAATTCAAAGCTCTTGTTTACATACCATAACAACAATAAAGACCAACGAGTGACAAGAAGTAAACAACGCACGGGAAGTGATAGACATTGACAAGTTGTGAGCTTAGGTATGTGGGCAGTGTATCACCTGTTTCGCTACCTTGTATATGTAATGTGTGTGTATTACATATAATGTTTGGAAAGGGCTTTATATAAGTTGTAAACCTTGTGCCCAATCCTATTGCAACTTATGTGCATCAAACATGTTTAAATCAAACTGATATTTTAACGGAATCTTAATTCAAACACAAAATCAATTACTTATCAATATTTAGATGTAGAATTAGAAACAGACAAACCGATAAATTATATATACTGTATCGTACAGCTGTTTCGTTGTTCAATAGTTCGTCAATGATGACAAATTGGGTAGATGCATTTTTATCCTAGAATTCCATAATTTTTTTAATATTCAGTATTTTAAAAACACGTTGATGTGTATATCAATAAGCCCCACCCCACCCCTCATCTTATATAACCTGTTGATATTATCATGTTTATATTACTTTGCGTCCTGTTAATATCTATGATCACTTAAAGACAGTTATGTTATATATCAGCAATAACTTTTTTATACCAGGAATTTATCAGCTTCATGAATTTACCTATTTTTAACTCCATTCCGGGAGGACATTTTGAACATTTGGTACATATTTGAAAATCGTCTCCCGCATATCCACGTGACGTGTCACACTGACACACTGACTTTCCCTCCTCACTGAAAGCCAGGGACGCCTCTGTGAAACAACATTATAAGAAGTGAGAACACATAACATAGACAAACAGATCAGTAATAACACGACCATATTTTTATTTGGAAATTTTGGAAAGAACTGAAGACACACGGGAGCTTAACACCTTAAATCAAAGAATATAGAACAGAATAGGGGTTAAACGAGTACAGCTTATTAACATGAAACTTGTACAATTCTCTCAGAAGTTCAACTCTTTCCCATAATAATTATGTAAATGATAATTGTCCCATGGACGACGACGACGATGACATCGATGATGAGGATGATGATGATGATGATGATGAAGCGGTAATGCTTGATAATGCATATTGATTACATGTTCTGTTTTTGGTATTTTATATAGTGATTCAATAAGAACTTGTTTGTCGTTCGGTATTGATGTAACAATATTCGACACCATTGGATAAATACCTGGCGGACAGAATGTCTCCACTACAGTACACTTTGGGATCTCACGGGCGAAAATAACATTTCTCGAGTCGACAGCTTTGGGCTGGATACTGCCATGATGACATCTGTGACAGTAATCGTTGGTGTAGTTCTTTTTACAGAAGGATAATTCTGTTGGAAACAGACCAGTCACAGGTCACTTAAAGCTCTTCTGGAACAGTTCCCTTATCTTATGGATATCAACACGCCTTACTGTTGTAAACTTGTTTTGAGTAAGGATTTCTTCAGACAAGAATAGACAAGAATTTCGTCAATCGGTATGAGCGCAGCTGAACATATTGTGGGTATTTAAACCCTTACGCCACAACTAGCTCGTCTTATTAAACTATAATTAATGTGATATGTTGATGATTACCCCATGTTATTTGTAAATCACGAGAACAACGTTAAAATTGTGAAGATTATGGTTAAAGGGAGATAACTCTAATTTATGCTGAAAATCCCGTGATACTATATTTATCAACAAACAGTATATTTGGAATGACTTTGTAATGAAACTGAAAATCCCAAATAGTATGGAAATGAGGTAAATGTATGACAGTTATTCTATTTCTAACCAAATACAGAAATCCTCTGTGAAAATCGTAATAAGTCCACCACTAACATAGAATAATACTTACGAAACCCTTCTGGACATGTAATTGGATTGCAGATCATTGTGCTTCCGGCTACGTAGCGTCTAGTCCACACCGAAGACTCTTGAGATTTCGTGATCTATTTGTGTAAAACAATACAATTTAACATATCAACAACAGCAGAGTTTGGTTTGTTATATCACACTCATATTATTATCTGTCAAAAGAAATATCTAAAAAAAAAAGAAGGAAAAAATACGTAATTGTATACACATTCTACAAAAATTTTCTTGTGTAATCAGATTTGCAGCTAAGGAACGACAACTCTGGAAGAGGTTTTAAGTATGGTGACGTCATAAAAATGCTGCTGATAATTCCTTTTCCAACACGATCAAAAACAGTAAACGAATAATAAAACAAATACGAACGCAAAATATGACACAAAGGCACAGAATGATGAAGCCCATCCTCACAAACCGAAGAATGGAATATCGACAAACATGGTTTACCATAAATGCTATAATTAGATTTCGCGGAATTCCAATACATTTTGAAACTTTCCAAAAGGTGCATAGGTAGATAGACTGTATTTTTGTAACATAATAACACATAACTGTTGGTAATAGTCATGTTTATTTATATGTTAAATAATAGTCAACTAGTGGTCACTCTCCGGAAGGGCAATTGCATAAATTTAATTATCAAGGAAGCTACGCCCGTTCCGTCCGATAGTTTAATTTACACCACATGCTCTACAAACCCTGAGCTACTGCACTCCTCGCCTATCACCAGTAATAATTTGCCTATTTAACTGATCTACTACAGAACCATGACTTAGCTACATTGTCTTACTTCCCAATACTAATCCTACAATAAGTTGAAGAAATTAACATATACATATCAATACCTTATTGTGTAACAATTTTTGATAACAAGCAACTTCAAAATGTTAGTCACAACACCGTTTCTGACTTTCAAAATCATGTGCAAATTTTCCAGTAAAACTAATATTTGTCAAGTTGGTTAAATATATTATTATAGTAGCCTACAACGAGTTATGAGAAAATTATTGTTGTACGTAATATGCATGTGCTATCATCCACTGGTAGTTTCTTTATTCACATCTATTCACATACCTTATCAACACGCACACCTTGACCTAAACTTGTGTTTATTGAATTAAGAGGGGAAATAAAATATACTGTCGTGTTATTGATTAACGTTGTCACTGTGATCAAACCCCAATCAGAACAGTCAGTTACCGATTGTATGATTGTATAATGGAAACAGGTGTCACGTCTATGTGTATATCATCCTCAGTGCAATAGAGTTGTTTTCCGGATGAAAACAAACATGTACTGTTGTCTTGATGTAATCGACTCTAAAACCCACCAAATATACAACAAATACAATTAATGTAATCGGTTTCAGTTTATCAATAAAATTGTTTGTCCCTGTAATGACAAAATGCGGAGGATTGTGGTGGTGGTGGGGGTGGGGGCATTTCTTCTTAGATCCAAAATAAACTGTAATAATAGTAACCATTAGTAATGTGTGACGTCCCTGATCACGTCCTGATCACGTTTTTGTTGTTTTCATTTTAGTTTATAAGAACAGCTAATTTGGGTTTCCACAGAGAGCTAATTATAGATTTATAGGTAATATCCATCACGTGATGACTCACCCAAACCAAAAGCAGTAACTGTTTCCGGTATAACGTCTGAAATTAATAAAATCTTTATAATGGAAAAGCATTTGTATGTGTGTACCATGTCCCTGCTCCTTCTCTGTGTAAGCAAACACGCGGAAGTGGATATTCAAGAAAGCAATAAGTGACACGGAGAAGTAAACAAAGCACGAGTGACAAGGAGAAGTAAACAAAGCACGGGAAGTGATAGACATTGACAAGTTGTGAGCTTAGGTATGTGGGCAGTGCATCACCTGTTTCGTTTGCACGAGGAAGGGTCAGATGCATGATCTACATACATACAAAGTATAAATCTCGTGTCATACACATGATAGTTACACTGACTGTATGGGGGCAATGATACATAACACAATTAACTTCGTTCCTCATTTTTACATTCGATGGATGACTTCACAGATGGAAATCTACTATGTTACACACGGTCACTATTCCACAGATTGTACATAAATCTACTATGTAACACACGGTCACTATTCCACCGATTGTACATAAATCTACTATGTTACACACGGTCACTATTCCACCGATTGTACATAAATCTACTATGTAACACACGGTCACTATTCCACCGATTGTACATAAATCTACTATGTAACACACGGTCACTATTCCACCGATTGTACATAAATCTACTATGTTACACACGGTCACTATTCCACCGATTGTACATAAATCTACTATGTAACACACGGTCACTATTCCACCGATTGTACATAAATCTACTATGTAACACACGGTCAATATTCCACCGATTGTACATAAATCTACTATGTTACACACGGTCAATATTCCACCGATTGTACATAAATCTACTATGTTACACACGGTCACTATTCCACCGATTGTACATAAATCTACTATGTAATAAACGGTCACTATTCCACCGATTGTACATAAATCTACTATGTAACACACGGTCACTATTCCACCGATTGTACATAAATCTACTATGTAACACACGGTCACTATTCCACCGATTGTACATAAATCTACTATGTAACACACGGTCACTGTTCCACCGATTGTACATAAATCTACTATGTAACACACGGTCACTGTTCCACCGATGGTACATAAATCTACTATGTTACACACGGTCACTGTTCCACCGATTGTACATAAATCTACTATGTTACACACGGTCACTGTTCCACCGATTGTACATAAATCTACTATGTTACACACGGTCACTGTTCTACCGATTGTACATAAATCTACTATGTAACACACGGTCACTGTTCCACCGATTGTACATAAATCTACTATGTTACACACGGTCACTGTTCCACCGATTGTACATAAATCTACTATGTAACACACGGTCACTATTCCACCGATTGTACATAAATCTACTATGTAACACACGGTCACTATTCCACCGATTGTACATAAATCTACTATGTAACACACGGTCACTATTCCACCGATTGTACATAAATCTACTATGTAACACACGGTCACTATTCCACCGATTGTACATAAATCTACTATGTAACACACGGTCACTATTCCACCGATTGTACATAAATCTACTATGTAACACACGGTCACTATTCCACCGATTGTACATAAATCTACTATGTAACACACGGTCACTATTCCACCGATTGTACATAAATCTACTATGTAACACACGGTCACTATTCCACCGATTGTACAATTATTAAGAAACTCTAAAGACAATACCTATGTCTTACGTTGAGTTTATGGTATCTGTGAACGGAAATGAAAACTAGGTGAGAATTATATCCTATATTTATGTACAAAGACTCTGTTATAAAACGAAGAAGTCTTAATCTATTAGTCATATCTGAGTACAATTTGATACTACCTGTATTGTAAATTAAATGTCAACAGCATTCTTCGATTTTCTCTGGATGTACTTCTTTTCTGCAAATAATGCAGTCGGGCGGAATTGAATAATATATCATGTGTTTATTACTGAAGGGTTATATCTTCTGGACGTGAGTGTTTCACCGCTGTGAATTTGAGACATTTTTTTAGTATATTTTCAACCTTTAGCCATATATGAAGTATACCATTTATATATACACTTTCTGTTTTTACATAAAATCGTAAATGAGCTTTCATTTTAAATGCTATATCATAAAACGTGTCTTTGATTTCATTTTGCGAGCATTGGTAAGCCAAAACTGAAAAAAAAACTTTCATAAAATTCTCATAAAATCACATATGATAATAAAACAATTTAGGGTATTTTTAATCAAATAACTCAATTACATTTTAATATATTGAAGTCAATTTGTGGATGGCAAAATCAAACGAAGCAGACATTCTATTGTGTCATTTTAATTCCTGGCATACTGTTATTGTCCGTATTACGTTACAACAATCGGTTTTCTGACTTCCAATAAAAACCTATCCAAGGTGATATATTTAAAGATATTAACTGGGTGAATTCAATGGGTCAAATGCGAATTACATGATAAATATATGTGTATACTGTCAACAGTTAGAGGAAGTTTGGTATAGAAAAAAAGCAGCCAGGAGCATATTATAGATAGTTTATCTTACAGTGAGAGATGCAGTCGTGATTCTTCATAAAATGAGTTTTATCATTATAGAAGCAGTGAAAGGTACGAAAGCCTAATGGTGTCAAAGCAGAAAAATTAAAACGTGGAAACATGCAATAACGCGAAAAAAAACATGTGAATACGTAAATAAACTCGAAGTAACGTGTTTTTTTACGTAATAACGCGAAAAAATGCGTTATAACGTGAATAAATACGTAATAATGCGAATAAACGCGTTATTACGCAAACTGAATACTCGTTATAACGCGAAAAATCACGTAATAACGTAAATTTAAAACTCGTAATAACGCGAAAAAACACATAATAATGCAGATTTTTGCGTATTTAAACCGCGGGCAATCGTTGAGACAGTATTTCGGAACAAACAACAATGAACGAAGAAGACTTTTACGAAATTCTCGAGTCGATATCCATGGCCGGGGCATAGAAAATGCCGGACGAGAAGGTAAGCAACATTATATATGGGTAAAGATTATTAAAGTGTTAAGCGATCATCAACCTTAGAATTATGTATTTCATTAACATTTAAATCTGTATTTGATTAGTTACGGATTCAGGATTCTTGTTAAGTGTGTTCGTCAGGATAAATTTAAACGTGCAACGTCAGCTGTTGAGATTACGAGATTTACATACATTTGAAGGAATAACAGTATGCACTTTCTGTTACAAGTACATTGAACTATGAATATATCGTAGAGGAAAATGATAATTACAAGCACATTGGGTTCTATGCAATAAAGGTTTAGCAAAATGTTGCATCAAAACTTGAAGCTAAATAAATCACAAACCGTTTGGAAAGTTGTAATAAAAAATTAGTATAGTTAGAGAGGGAGGTGGTAAATACGTAAATTGGCACTTTTGCTGTTTATTATTTTCAATGAATGAAAGCTTTTGGTTATGAGAATCCCTATATGATGTTAATTATGAACTTTTGAAGAGCTAAGGAGAAGGACCAGAAAAGGTTTAATTCTATACTTACTCAAGCGATTGATGTAAATATCATTGCACATGATCTATTATTGGGAATCAAAATTGTACTGGTGATGTTCATTTGATATAGGGAAATCTTACATGCATGACCTTGAATGAGTTCCCAGTTGATACGCCGTGAAACGATGTTTGGCTGAAGTGCATGCCGATTGATCAAGTCAACTTTGATTTCCATTGTGACGTCACATACACAATGATGTCATTTCTCCACCAAAATGGTATCACAATTAGCTAGGTAATACTGTTACATATACAGAAAATAAGGAATTTGTATTTTCGCTGAAAACTGGGGTATAATCATATAATAAGTTTTGCACACAGTTTGTCTTTTGTTAAATCATTCACAGGGAAGCTGTTATTATAACCTATTTTTTATCATTAGGTGTTCTTCTTATGACGTCACACGGTCAAAAGTCAAGTTTCTGAGTGAACAACAAATTTTGGCGTTGAAAAGAGAAAACTCTTGGTCCGATTTGCGTAAAATTTTCACCGATGTTACTGTTTCAGGCTAACCAATGACTTCTACCCAATATGTCAAACCACTAAAGTTGACCTTTAAGTAAAGAAAAATGGTCACCAACCAGTAGATTCAGACAGTTATCATTCAACTAAGGCAGTTAATAAAAACTCGCATGCCATTGCCCCACTTACTACCCACAATGAATTTGCACGACAATTTGACATTTTCTATGGCAAGTCGACTGTATCCATCGATGACCCGAAAATGTAATCAAAGTAACTCAAGTATTGATGAAGCGATTGTCCCAAAAGGTATCCTTATATTAATAAGATGGGGGACGGATTTGAAAAATATGAACTCAGGCCAATTGGCGTTTTTTTAAGAATAACTATTGATTACCTGGTATTTAAAGCAATTAAGTGCATTGATGATACAGGATAAAATGCCACAATGATATGTTGGTCTTACAGTTGTCATTAGCGATTTAAAGACGTTATTTAGGGATATTCGTTCTTATTTACGAGATAACAAAATAAAATCTTTGGTGACATAGTCGACACTAATCGGCTTCCATGCGTACCGTTATCCTTTTATCAAAATAACAAAAACGAAGACGAAGAGTTCCTTTCTTATTCATGTATGTATATAATTCAACTTACCTATCATAGCCAAATATATGGGTCTTTGCAGCACCAATCAGCTTTCAATAAGACATCTTTAATGGTCTTATGTTTCAGATCACTCCAGATCTAGTCAATTTAATGAGCGATGAGGAATTGACCAACTACTTGCCACTTCACGGAGATAGGCTTAGGCTGAGATCTCACCTACAAAAACAGCAAAAGCCTCAAAATAGAAAAAATACTCTCCTAAAAACTCTTCAACAAAAACTTGATCAGGCATCTGGTACGAGAAGGGACACTGGCTCCAAAACAACTACTACAGAAGAAGAGATGAGGAATCCTAATCGTCCTTTCGGAAATCGTCATGCCGCCAAGCCAAAGCGACAAATAGAGCTTGGCTGGATACACAAGACGCATTTGCGTAGCACTCAGGTAAGAAAAAAGAAAGGAGGTGGCACGCGAAAGTTGGAGGTTCCCAAAACAGCGCGCAAAAGAGATATTATGAATGAGGCCATATCATTGTTTTTTCCAAATGACGTGTCCACCAAAGGACCAAAAAATAACTTTGAATTTGATTTGTGGGATTTCTCGGATCGTCCAATCGATGAGAATATGACTGTATCCGAAATGTATGAAACAACTAAAATGCCAATATTAAGATTTTACTTGGCAACAGCTATCAAAGACAACGACGTCGTCGCATCTAGCAGCCAAACTTCCGTGTCTGAAGATCGTGGACACAAGGACACCCAAAATGATCTGCTCTCTCAGGCAATTGAAATAGCTGAAATTCCACTGGGAGAAGAGGAAGATTTTCTCCCTGATCCAGCTAGCTCAGATGAGGCAACAGAAGTTCCTTTGAGGGCAAAAGAGGTTTCAATCAAACTTCATCGGGGTCATTTACTAAGGGAACTTATCAGCGCATTTGTAGATATTGACCCGATAAAAGATATCATCTCTGTCCAAATGATCATGCCAGATGGTAACTACGAAGCAGCAGAAGATGGTGGTGGAGTAACCCGAGATGCCTTGGCGGACTTTTGGATTACCTTTTATGACCAGTGTACACTTGGTACTAAATTCAAAGTTCCCTTCCTCCGACATGACTTCGGGGAGACACAGTGGGAGTCAGTTGCAAAGATAATCATATTTGGATGGAAGTCGTGTGGTTATTTCCCAATACAGCTTTCCCTGCCGTTTTTACAGATGTGCTTGTTTGAGAAAGTAACTTCACCAATCCTCGATGCATTCTTTGGGGTGATTCCTGAAGATGAAGCTATTACACTGAAGAAAGCGATTTCAGATTTCAACTCCGTCGACCAAGACGACCTCCTTGATGTCCTTGACCTTCATGAATCTAAAAACCGTCCAACAGCTGACAACATCACAAAACTTCTGGAAGAAATAGCCCATAAAGAACTAGTTCAAACGCCTATGTTCATTATTGACTGTTTCAAGCCTTATCTAGAGCAACTTCAGATGACAGAAAATCAACTCAACCAACTTTATTGTGACCTCGACCAAGACATGTTATTAAGATCTTGAAGTTTCCAGAGAAAATGGTTGCTGAAGAACAAACCACTGCGAATAATCTCAAAAGGTTTGTGCGAGAACTTAACAGTGAATCACTTGGTAAATTTTTGCGCTTTTGCACAGGATCTGACTTGCTTGTAGGAAAGGAGATCACTGTTTCATTCGTGAACGTCACTGGTTTAGGAAGAAGGCCTGTATCTCACACATGTTCTTGCCTCCTTGAGTTGTCCAAGTTCTACGACAGTTTCCCTGAGTTCAGATCAGAATTTATGGCAGTTTTATCATCAAATGTGTGGGTAATGGATATCATATAGAAACCTGAATATCCATTCTATCTTTGGAAGATAATTTTCTCCATACACTGCAGAAAAGGAATACACTGTATAAAATGTTCTGTCGTTTGAATCATAAATATAAATGTTAGATAATCTAAATATTATCCCCCACTTTTAACGAAGCAGGGGATACTTATCTTGGTTTGCCCATCTTTCCGTCTGTCAGTCTGTCTGTCACACTTCGTCTCCGTGCAATAACTTCTGCGTTTCTTTTGACCAATCAAGCTCAAATTTCATACACAGGATTTTCACAAATAGTGCTTGCTTGGGATTGCTTTACAGCTTCGTAGGTCAAAGGTTAAGGTCATTGTATTCAAAATTAAAATATTTCAACACAATAACTTGAGTTTTCTTGGGCCGACCAACCTTAAACTTCACACACAGGTTGCTCTCGAACAGTGATTACTTGAATTTCTTTACAGCGTCAGAGGCCAAAGGTCAAGGTCACTGTTGCTATAAATAGATAAAAAAACAGTTTCTTCCAATTACTTGATTTTTTTTTTTTTTTTTTTTTTTACGGATCAACATCAAACTTCATCTTAGGTTCCTCCTTAAGAGTGCTCAACATCAGAGGTCAAAAGTCAAGGTCAGTGTTAACATAAGTGGATGTGAGTTTCTTCGGGCCAACCAGCCCCAAACTTGGCTTCCTTGGGAGTCTCAGAAATGTTAATATACAATATGCAGGAAAGGTGGGGGATATAATTTCCGTGAATATGTTTGTTCTTCATTAAATCAGAGGAGAAAAAACATTTCTCCATAAATTTAATTGAAATATTCAATTGCAGGATAGGACATCAAAGAAAGTTCTTTGGTATGACTTATAAAAATGATATAGAAATCTAAGTAACCTTCATTCGCTCTCCGGAAGAAAAGGAATTTCTTCGCTTCTCCACCTTCGGTTACCGTGAATGACTGTTATAACATTTTTCACTTCACTCTCATTTCTTAGTTAAATTGTGTGAGTTCCCTTAATATGGAATTACTTGATAGTTTTTTGTCACATAAACGAAAAGGAAAAAAAATTGAGATATTTCCAGTGTGTAATATGATAAAATACTGATTTTGTATGTTGTTATATTTTCTTTAATGCTTCATTAGTAATATCAATGTGGCGTACATGAGAAACATGGACAATCAAGGTACAAAATCTTTAATGGTTTATAACTAGTTTCAATCAATGTATGAAATTCAAAGGAAATCAGTTGTACAGTGATGAAGGAAAAATGTTGCAATGCTTTCTCATTTAACAAACGCCATACATGTATCATTTAATTCGTATACAACTAATTCATAAAATTGAAAAATATCAAATTAATCTCTGTTCGTACATTGTTCTGACAAAATAAAATGATCTCGTTTTCTTTACTTGTTATTGTTTGTGATATTTCAGGAAAAGTAATTAGGTATTACCAGATGTACTATTAAGTCAATATAAATGCAATATAGGAATCACGCCCATAACAGTGACGTTTTGACGATATGACATTTTTGCGATTTTCCCCTGTCAAAATCCATAACGACGGCCGTATTGTGTTATCGGGTTTGTCCAAAAAGACACAGTGCACGATTTGGGGCTTAGATGAATCTCGACATACCAATTCAGTGCTCGGGACAGGATTTGCAAACATAAGAAGTTAAGAAAATATAGCGGAAACAACAACTGCGTGCGAAAAATTTGAATTGGTTAAAAGCAACACCAACTTGGGGGTTTTGAAATAGGAAAAGTGACCTTAAACTGTATGAAACTTTTACGACAAAATTCAACTTTTCTGGAAATGCTCTTAAAGTTCAGACTGATCAGATTGTAGAGGGGAATTTAAAACCAACATAATTATATGTTGGTGCACTACTTTTTCTGCTTTATGCCCCTGAATAGTGTAAAGTCAGAAAAATTGATTTTCATAAACATCTTTTAGCTTCTTTTTTTATTCATAACATATTTTCTGTGATATTATCTGTATATTCGAAACATTGTTCTATTCTGTGAATGTTATAGAGTGCCTGTATTGATACAAAACACAAAATAAGAAAAAAAACGATGTTTTTCATATGGGTTAGTTACGTAAATCATTGGAAATATTCAAAATCCGGTATTCGACATTTTGTAAAATTCAACTTTTTTTCAAAATTCGAGAATTTCACTTTTTAAGACCAGGAGATGATTTTACTGAAAAGAAAAAGGAGGGGTCGCTTTTAATACCTTAAGCGAGTTGAACTTAAAGACCATTTTAAACGTGAAAAAAACAACTTTGATAATTACTGTCGGAACTTAATCAAATAAAAGTTTATGACTCTATCATCTGAAGCAATGACAATTTGTGTAAATAATTTTAGATACATTCAAATGAATGTACTTATCAACGAAAAAAAAGTCGACTTTTCACGTTTAAAGCCGACTAACGGCGTCAACTACATCGTCAGAAAAATGTAGTCCGTCAGCAAATCTCATCTAAAACGTCAACTTCCTTGAAGCACGTCAAAACATTTATGACTGATTTGGTGTAAGAAAACGTGAACGTGTTCGTTCATATGTCGTATAGGATTTTGTCAAAAAATTTTATTCCACTTATATCTTATGTACTTTATAGATATCTCATATAATATATTAGATATCTCATATATTATATAAGATATCTTATATATCTGCGGCTGTGGATTATCATGTGTATCCAACTCGAGTTAGTTAATTTTCAAACTTTATAAAAGGACACTCGCTTTGTTCCTAACAGCGGAAACATACACGGTTTATGACATGAGCGCAACGTGAAATAACTCAGCATGTTATGGTAAATATCTCATTTATTATATAAGATTGTTACGTTATATGATATATACTTAATTAGACATCTTAATTGATTTCTATACAAGATTTCTTTTATATTATATAAGGTATCTTATATACTTTATGAGAGATCTTATATAAACTCAAGTCTCATACCTGTATAAGATATCTGAAATAGAACGAGATTTCGTGGCAACGGAAAGGACAAACCGAATGCTTCCAAATACAGGCGTTACTATTTTCTCTCGTAAGTCTGGATAAACTGGTTTCATGTTGATGATCCTAAAGTGTGATTACAGAAAGCTTTTTCATGTTTTATGCGAAATCAAAATTTAAAGCCGACACGTTGCAAATTTTATTCCAATTTCTGTAGACCACATGTTAACGAATTCGCTTTGCCACCTTAATTACGAATCAAGAGTCTGGTTGAACCAGACTATATACATGTAGGTTCCCTGAGAGGGAGAGTTCCCTTTTCACATCTGACGAAACTTCACATTTATATAAGATATCTTATAAAGTAGAGAATTATTTCAGATATCTTATATAGCATATTAGATATGTTATGTACGATATCAGATATCTTATATGACATCAGGTGCAATTCCTAATAAGACATCTTATATGATATATATTATATGAGATTTCTTATATACTTTATGAGATATCATATGTATCCTATGAGATATCTTATATATCTAAATAAGATACAGTTGTATCTTGAATAATATAAAAAAAAAAAATATCTAAATAACTTCAATATAATAAGGATCGACATTACTCCCTGAATATATGTTCAATCGACTTACCATAACACTTCAAACTCACACATTTCATATTTCATAGGTTATGTCTCATGATTTAGTATGTGCCATTGGTTACATTTTTAGTTGTTGTTATCCATATCATATCTTTCTGTGAATTGTTGCTATATACATATATAGGAAACAATTCTCTGTGATTTAATTAAGCATTAAACAGCATTCTGTTCCGTGTTATGGTCCTATAACACGGAACAGGATTGCAGACAAATTGAATAATTCCGGTTGTAAAAACTTTTTAATTCAATATTTTCGATGTGTGTTCCACAAGTAGAACAGCCAAAGGAATTGCCAATGGAATTTTATCTCGTGACTTTCCCTACAAAAAAAAGTAGTGCATGACAAAATCCCTAAAAACTCTAATATTCTTTTAAAAAATTAACCAATCAATAGTTGCACATCATATATAAAATTATTGTAAGACTAAAGATAAGAGGTATCTGACCGGGATGCGTTGTTTTCTTTACGGAATGGTAGTTACCGCGGAGACGTTTTTGTGACGTCGTTTTCAAATGAAGTGACGTCAACAATCAATTGTTAACATATCACTTACGCCCGTGGTATGGTCTCATAACACGGATCTGGTCTTGGTAGTGTTATATATTGACATTGCAGAGTAAATGTAAATATATTAAAGAACTGAGTAAATTTAGTTTGCTTACTTTTCTTTTCTTTACAAAAAGTCCCATTCTATGGGTTAGAAGCACTCACAACATATATGTACTTATATTTGATGAGATTTTTGCGTTAGCCGGTCGTAATTTAGTATTCAGACGTTTGATTCCCTTTGCCTTACTGTATGTGTTATATCCATCTAACTGAGATTCTCTGGCCCTACACCAGACGTTAGACTAGTGTCCGTCAAAATGGAAACTCGGGCTACATGTCCATATGCGCCCTGAGCAGTGCACTTACTGAATAATAATGTACGACATAGTAAAGAGTTTGATTAGCTCAGTTATACAACAAAGTGGTGAGAAAGCATTGTATGAAGTATGAAGTAGATTGGCCAAACGGAACTCAAATTATTGCGAAAAAAAGACCTGATTTTTTATTCACAGTAACAGTGACCTTGAGCTAATATTTTGACGTCACAAAGATTATGACATAATAAGTGAAATATCGACGTGATGTTTTTAAGGCTAACATGTAGCAGAAAACGCAAAGTCCATATCGACCTCCGCGGAACTATGCTTTAGCCTATAGGAATCGAAGAAAAATGGATCACATCTTATACATTTCTGTATTATGTAATTTTCGTTAGCAAAATCATAATTATTCATTTCATTTCAGATCTTTTTATTTTCATTTTTACCATACTTTCAATAGATGAGTCGACAAGAAAACAATACAACCGATGGAGATGTACATATGTTCAGCTTACTCAACAGAAATGCTGTATGTCGTCAGCAGCATTAGACATACACCACTATACACTGCATATCTCTGCTACTTCCGACGTTCGATTATCTACAAAATATTGTCTAATCCAGACCGAATCAATCGACGTAATAGTTGATAAAGATGTCTTGCCTCGTTTGTATCAGATGGTCTTTGCAAATTGTTTTCTTCAAGGATCAAATTACACAGCTCAAGAACAGTTTCATCTGTGCATGTTAATGTTTTAGGACTAGATTCGGTCTCACAGATCATGATCTCATCCTCAAGAACGAAATCAACAAGACAATTGAGAAAATACAGTTTCCCATCAGATTTTACAACTCTAGTTCCAGTGTGAAATACTACAGGTGTTAGAGACTGAACAAAGTTTTCCTTCGATGGACAGTGACGTCAAAGTCACTGTCACAGTGCATCTACTTTTTGGTGCACGACACACCATGTCACCAAGATGCAACCACAAGCCAAGTGAGAAGTTCCAGTATGAAAAACTATAAGTATTACAGACTGGAAAAGTGTTTTCTTTGATGAAGGTCAAAGTCTAATCACGGTGACATAGTAATGGTACGCGATAGAACGTCTCACCAAGGTGCAACCACATGCCAAGTTTAAAGTTCTGGTATGAAATACATGTAGTATACGAGTCACACTCAGACAAGGTTTCTTTTGATGGAGGTCAAATGTCAAAGTCAAGGTCACGGGGACCTATATTTGGTACGCGACACACCTCTCATCAATGTGCACTCGCATGACAAGTTCCATTATGAAACAAGCATTCTGAGAGT